>NC_133397.1:106960761-107263791 GCF_047511655.1 Castor canadensis | reverse complement strand
TCAAGTCACACTGCCAGCAACCACAGAAGCTGAACAGTGTAACTAATGTCAGTGTCTCCCAACGCCCCTTAGTGTGGAGCAGGGCTTCTCTTCAGGGTTTTTCAAATTCAAGTGAATACTGCATCTTATTTGCAACTGCATCTTATTGTTACTGTTAAGACTGTAACACATACACTTTTTGGGTTTATTTTCACTTCAACACAACAAAATTATAATCTAGACACATGAGTTCATAAGTATTGCTTTAGTAGCTGTTAATACACTTCTGAAAGTTAGAAATGAGTGACAACTACAAAATGATAGCAACAGTACCACTTGTCATCCCTTTTAAGAAAATTGCCAATACCTGCTCCCCCCACCCCCAGCTGTAGTTGTGAGAGGCAGTCTGTGGGGAGGGAGTGGAGGTGTCTGGAATAAGGAACTTTTCTGCTCTGTGGACTGACATTGGAGCACCAAGTTCAGGCTTGGTGTAGATCAGCTCACACATTTTGGATGGAACAATCTAAATTTAAACTATAGAATCAACATTTTCCCTAAAAATTCTTGCAGTTTTCAAGAGGCGTAGGTGGATCCTGTGAATTACGTGACAATGCGCACATGCTTTTCCTACATCCTGCTTTATGTCAAAACATTTCCAGTAACTTTCATTATGGGGTTTTATTTTCAGGCCACACAATGGGGGTAGGACTCTCTTTTTTGTCTCTGACTTAAAAAGCATTCATTTTTATAATCCATTCTCACAAATATTAATCAAGCCCGGTCCAAATGACTGCTGCCCTTAAAGCTACCAAGCCCCATGCTGTGCACCTTCAGTTTTCAGGTACCGTGCAGCCTTCACAACCCTGGTTTCCCACCTTCTCCTGTAGGTTGGACGTGATAAATATGAACCCGCAGCTGTTTCAGAGCATGGTGACAAAAAGGGCAAAAAGGCCAAGAAAGAGAGGGATATGGATGAACTGAAGAAAGAAGTTTCTATGGTAAGTACAGGAGGGATGTTGCTTTTGCAAAAAGCATCTTACACCTTTTGTGAAAAAAGGTTAATTGCATCTTATACTCTTTGAATGCATCCTTCTGCACCACCCATCCTTCACTGTGAGAACCTGTTTAGTTAAGATTGTAGCTTTTGTTTGGCTTCCCCAGGTGTAGAGGTGATGCTAAAAATTTGTATTTTAAAAGCTATTAGAGGGCTGGAAAAGTTCCTCAGTCACTCTGGCATAATTACAGGTCAGCAGAAGGAGCTGTGACTGATTCCACGGGTCCTAACTTTTCTCTGAATATTCTGAACACTGGGACTTCCCAACTTCTTCAGGCTTTGGAGGCTTCCACAGACTTAATGTGTCTAAAATCTACCTGGGCAAAGAGGGCTTTCTAGATCTGCAAGTCGCCTGGTTTCTCTGGCTCCATATGGCAGACAAGAATGGACCACCATCACCTAGAGTTAGTCACCCTGGGCAATTGCGGAAACGACACCACCTGAAGACCTTAATGAGCATGCCTGACGTGGGTGTATTAGTCTTTTTACGTTACAGTGTTTAATCCTTCACTTCTCTTTTTCCTCAGGATGACCACAAACTTAGCCTGGATGAACTTCATCGTAAATATGGAACAGACCTGACCCGAGTACGTTCTCATTTGAAACTTGTTGGACACACTCCTAGTTTTCCTTACTAGATTTTGCTCCATATCACAGGTCTGACCTTGGGGGCTCTAAGAATATAATGGCAGCCACCATCTGAGTATCTGTGTGACCTGCACAGGGTTTGTGCTTCAGGCTACCATTTTGTGTTCCCTGATTCTTCTTAAAAATAGACATTGTTTTCCCAATTTTATAGTAGTGAGAACCAGTAAGCAGGTGTACCAGAATTTGAAATGCCCCAAAGCCATGCTCATAACCAGACTTCTGGTTCTAAATCTCCCCTGAAGTTTTCTGCATTTTTTACATTGTGGTGAATGCTACGAGAAGTTGGCTCTTCAGCAGTTCACATTTTTTGTGCTTTTCTAGCCTAGCTCATAGTATGTCAGAACCTTGGCTATTCCATCATTTATTTAAAACCACATATAAAATTCAAAGAAACCTTTCAGTAGAAACTGTGTTGTGTGTCCTTGTTGTCTGGAGATTTTGATAAAGGTTTTCTACAGACATCACAGTAAACAGTCTGGGGGAGTGGCATTTATTCTTTGTAGATAATCACATAAGAACTCTAAGGTAGAATGTGGTGGTTCATACCTGTAATCTCAGCTACTTGGGAGGGAGAGATCAGAAGAAGGAGCGTGCTTTCAGTATGGCCCCAGGCAAAAAGTAGGAGACCCTACCTGAAAAACAACTAAAATAGAAAGGGCCGAGGGAGTGATTCAAGTGGTGGAGCACCTGCCTAGCAAGTGCAAGGCCCTAAGTTCAAACCCCAGTTCCTCCAAGAAAAAAAAAATGTCTGGGGAATGACTTGAATGCCAAGCTGATAAGTAGTAAGTAGTCATTGTTTGGTAGAGCATCAGGAGTCTCTCAGAAGTCCAGCTGCTGAGCTCCCAGAGGGGGCCTGACTGCCCAGAGCACATGCGAAAGGTTGCTGAGCTCACCGTTGGCCAAGCTGGACTCGAGCTCTGTGTGATCTAAGTCAGTTACTCAAATGCTGTGAGTTTATTTCCTTACTTGCAAAGTAGGATTGATGTGAGCTAAAAATGGATTGTCTTGAGAATTCAGCAGGTTAATTTAAAGTACGACATTCTGTGCTGACCATGTAGTGATGCTGGTGGTCAGTCATGTTTATTCTACTGAAGGACCGTCCAGCATGGGCTGGAGGCAGAAGAGGTGACTCCTTGGTTTTTCTCTTAATGCTTCATTTTCCCTCCACTCCCTAGATAACTCCAGTATTAAAAATCATACACACAATACACGTTTAGACAGACACTTTAGGTAAAAGTGTGTTTTGTGTCTTTCTTTACTTGGTATTTTGAGAGTACAAAAAGTAACCCTATTTTCCCCTGTAAATGGGGATCATATCATTTGTGTGTCAGTGAATCCTGGTCTTAAGGTCCATCTGATCAGTAGAGTACACTTCACAGTGAATCCTTTCAAGCTGATGGGTTTCCTGGGAGTGAGCTAAGGTATGTGAACATAAGGGGCCATCCTGCTAGGCCAGTGTTCTCTAATTGCCATCCCAAGAATAATGTTTTTTACTTAAGACACTTGGCTGTTAGCCAGACACTGGTCACTCAGGCCTGTCACCCCAGCTACTCAGGAGGCAGAGATGAGGGGGATCGCAGTTGGAAGCCAGCTAGGGCAAATAGTTCATGGGACCCTATCTCCAAAATGCCCAACACAAAAAAAGGCTGGTGAAGGGACTAAAGTGGTAGAGGGCCTGCCTAGCAGGTGTGAGGCCCTGAGTTCAAACCCCAGAAACAAAACCTTGGCTGTTACCTGGTAAGAAGCTGGAGTCAGCATATTTTCCCTCCTCCCTGATAGAATCAGTACACAGAAAATTCCAGGCTCTTAATTTGCAAAATGGAGTTGATTAGTTTTGTTAAAATGTCATTTGGCATGAATCCCTTGATCTAAAACTTTAAATCCAGTCAAGCTGGATTCACATTTATCGACAGATTCCTTTTAAGAAGAGGGGTGTTGTAGGTTCCTTGGGGAACTCGGGCTAACTGCTCGCCTGAGCCCTGTGTAGAAGCATCCCCACGTTTTTCACCTGGAAATATGCCAGGCTTTACCTTAGCTCTGTACCTCAGGAGACTGTTTCCTCCCTGAGTCCTTTGCAGCTGCCCAGCTATCAGGTGAGCATGTTAGGTATTGGGGCTGGCTGTCTTACTTATTTTCCTGTGCTCCTCAGGGCTTAACAACTGCGCGAGCTGCTGAGATCCTGGCCCGAGATGGTCCCAACGCCCTCACGCCCCCTCCCACTACTCCTGAGTGGGTCAAATTTTGTCGGCAGCTGTTTGGGGGGTTCTCAATGCTTCTGTGGATTGGGGCAGTTCTTTGCTTCTTGGCTTATGGCATCCAAGCTGCCACAGAAGAGGAACCTCAAAATGATAACGTGAGTTACACAGTCGTGCAGGTGGGTTAGTAGGTGCCCACAGGGATTCTTGTAGTCTTGCCTCCGACTTGTTTTCAGCTACCACTAGTTACTTGAGTGGTTAAACACGGGGGAATAATGTCAGCAGCAGCCATTGCCTTCACCTTTCTCCCTTGTGCCTGGTTCTCCTTCACCTTCCGCTCTGGGTGCTCTTAAACGATGTGTGGCTGCTATGAACACTCTGCACCTACGTCCTGGCTCAGGTCTGGTTGCCACGAATTAGATGGCAGAGCACAGCTTTCCTCATTGACACATTGCAGCTGTCCAGAAATGTTTGATGGTTATTCTTCAGCAGTTCAGGAAATATTGTCATTTTAAGAAATAGGGAAGCAGATTCATCTAGCATATTTCCAAAAGTCTTCTCAAGTTACTGATGACCAAGTATCTAGCTATACTTGAGCCATAGAGAGATGAAGACATGAATTCTTCATGTATGAAGCCTTAATCGATATTAAATATTCACTTTTTATTCAGTCAGGAGGTGCCTGAGTGTTCTGATTTTTGTCCTAAGTCATGGGTCCTCACTTGGTTCTTCCCTTTCCAGCTGTATCTTGGTGTGGTGCTGTCTGCTGTCGTCATCATAACTGGTTGTTTCTCCTATTACCAAGAAGCCAAAAGTTCCAAGATCATGGAATCCTTCAAAAACATGGTCCCTCAGGTACCTGATACTTTGTCCTTCTCCCTTGGGTGACTTTACAACCCCTCAAAAGTGAATGGAGTAATGACTCCATCCAAACATAAACTATGGGAGCAAGCACAGTGTCTACAAGGAATGTCTCGTAGATCACTTGAGCAAGCTTTTGCATCTTGCACAAATCAAAAGAGAACGATATCTTTATCAGGTACCCACGTACTTAGGAGTAAGATCCCATGTGATAATTTGTTTTTCTGGCTTTGGCATCCATTTAACTGGTATAAACTGGTTTCTCCTTCCAAAGCAAGCCCTGGTGATCCGTAACGGTGAGAAAATGAGCATAAATGCGGAGGAAGTTGTAGTCGGTGATCTGGTGGAAGTGAAAGGAGGAGACCGTATCCCTGCTGACCTCAGGATCATATCTGCAAATGGCTGCAAAGTACGTTTTTCAGCAGAGCCTCTCCTGACTAGCTCTGCTGGTTGAGTAGGTTGAACGGAGGAGCACAACCAGCAGCCCTTGCTGAGGCCAGTGTATTCATGTCATGCTTCTAATTTTTCTCACACACAGGTGGACAACTCCTCACTCACTGGTGAATCAGAGCCCCAGACCAGGTCTCCAGATTTCACCAATGAAAATCCCCTGGAGACGAGGAACATTGCCTTTTTTTCCACCAACTGTGTTGAAGGTAGATCATTTGAAGACACTGTCTGTCATGATGTGGCATTTATCCTGGGCATTAACAGAAACAAAGCAAAAAAATCATAGGCACACTATCTCTTGATTATTGTCTCTTTGTGACGCCTTCCGTCAAAAAACAGTGTGAAGGTGGTCGCTTCCTGGCAGGAGTCCTGGGGAGCCTGTGGCTGTCGTTCCTATTCCTTCCACCTCCCTAGCACCAGTCCAGTGTGTGGATGTTGGAGCCAGTGGGTAGAACTTCCTTTGCTAAAGTCTTTAGAAAGCTTTAGAAAGGACTGAAGTTAGAGAAGTGTGCTTCGAGCTATATTGTTGTGCAAATTCTGCGGCTTCCAGTTTAATACAATTCCCCCACTTTCAAGGCACTGCTCGTGGCATTGTTGTGTACACCGGGGATCGCACTGTGATGGGAAGGATTGCCACACTTGCTTCTGGGCTAGAAGGGGGCCAAACACCCATCGCAGCAGAAATTGAACATTTTATCCACCTCATCACGGGTGTGGCTGTGTTCCTGGGCGTGTCTTTCTTCATCCTCTCTTTGATCCTCGAGTACACCTGGCTTGAAGCTGTCATTTTCCTCATCGGTATCATCGTAGCCAATGTGCCAGAAGGCTTGCTGGCCACTGTCACGGTAAGAGGCATGGGGAAGGTGATGGTCACTCACTCAGGCCAGGCGTGGGTGTGAGACTCACCCGACATTCTCTAAGGTGTTATCAACATAGATGCTTTTCCTTACGCTTGTATACAGCTTTCTTCAGTACCACATTAGGTGATGAGCATTGATAATGAGGAAGCCTCAGCAAGTCTGTGCTTATTCAGAAATCCAAAAAGATACATTGTTTCCGGGGATTGGGGGTGGGGGGATAGAACATAGTAAATCATAGCTACTGTTATTTTTCTTAATATTGCTTTTTTTAAATTTATTTTTGCTGGGGGGAGCCCCATATACCAGTTATATGTCTTCAGACTTCAGAAGAAGGTTGGGGAAATGTGATTTTAGACAGTGTTCTCCATACTGGGATATAGCAGGGTTTGTGCGGAATTCCACCCTGGCTGAGTGAGGCAAACTTGTTCTTAACGTCTTTTAGGTGTGCCTGACGCTGACTGCCAAGCGCATGGCAAGGAAGAACTGCTTGGTGAAGAACTTAGAAGCGGTGGAGACCTTGGGGTCCACATCCACCATCTGCTCGGATAAAACTGGAACTCTGACCCAGAACCGGATGACAGTGGCCCACATGTGGTTTGACAATCAGATCCATGAAGCTGACACCACAGAGAATCAGAGTGGTGAGGCCCGGCTGCCTTGCACCACAGCCGCCTGTTCAGTTTTTTTGGTGGGATTGGGGTTTGAATTCAGAGTTTTGCATGCTCAATAGCAGTTTTTTGTTTTAATCAAAGCACCAGTCCTTTTTGCTCTGGTCATTGTTTTTAGATAGAGTCTTGATTTTTTTTTTTTAACCCAGACTGGCCTGGGTTTCGATCATCCTATTTCTGACCTTTGCACCTTTGCGGGGTTGACAGGAGCAGCTTATTGGTTGAGATGAGGTCTCAGTTTATTGTCCAGATGACCTTGAACCTCAGTTCTCCCAACCTCTGCCTTCCAAGTAACTAGGATTGCAGATGTGCGCAACTAGTGCCCAGCTTCTTTGTTTTAGCATTTGTTAGAATCAAGATTTTTTTGCATGCCAGTAGAAAAATTACTTTGTCTATACATATGACTGAAATTGCCTAAAACTAATTAGGAAGCAAGATGTAGCATTACAGATATTTCTGGGACTTAATAGGAGAACCAAGACAGCATTGAATGTTAGCACATCGTTTTCTTGCCTCCATCAGGTGTCTCTTTCGACAAGACTTCAGCCACCTGGCTTGCTCTGTCCAGAATTGCAGGTCTTTGTAACAGGGCAGTGTTTCAGGCTAACCAGGAAAACCTACCTATTCTTAAGGTATGTTCCAGAGCTGCCGTAGGCCATTGAGTTGCTTTGTGGGCAAGGGTGTGGTAACTACCCAAGAACTGCCATAGGACTGTTCATTTTATCTATCTATCTATCTATCTATCTACCTATTTATTTATTTATTTAGGCGGCACCGGGGTTTGAACTTGCGGTCTTGTGCTTGCTAGGAGGGCATTCTACTTACCACTTGAGCTACCTCCCTCCCAGCCCTACAGTGTTCTTTTTAAATAGCACTTTGCTTTTGCAGTTTGTAAAATAGCCTCATTATAACATGCTTGGGATCTCCTGTGTGAATCTTTGCTGTGTGTGGCACTCACTGTGTTGCCTGTGGATCTGAAGTACTTTGGGTGCTCCATGTTGTGTATTGATAGAAGTGGAGAGAAGAACATACAATAAAAATCTGATCAAAATGCTATGGAAGAGAATCTTTCATACGAAATTAGTCCCATTTTATTGTTTTGGGTACAAATGGTGTCACCTAAGCGGAGGACATGAAGGCTACTTCAGTGACTTGGTAATCATATTTGCATGTTGGGATCACTAGATTCCAATAAATCCCTGAAGCCATTTATATTCTTAAAATAGCTCAGCTATTTCTCTTATTTGTTCTTAGCTTGTTTACTAATGATGCAAAAGTAAGATCAGGGCAAAAATCTCAGCCTGATGGAATTCTTATGCAATTTGAAATGACTGAGATTCTGCTGTGCTGCCTAAGCGAACACACAATCCCAGAAGGACCAGGAGTTGCTCAAGTCCTTGAGGAAGACAGAGCTGGGCCACACTTGTCATCTGAAGCTACTGTGGTAGTTCTCATTGTAACCCAAATTGGCAGAGGGAATGTGGCTTATCTGAGGCAGCTTTGGTTGTGAAGATGGGACTTGTTTTCTTTTCCTTTCTTTTGTGGGACTGGGATTTGAACTCAGGGCTTCAAGCTTGCAAAGCAGGTGTTCTACCACTTGAGCCACACCTGCAATCCATTTTTGGAGATGGAGTCTCTTGTACTGTTTGCCCCAGCTGGCCTTGAACCACAGACCTCCTGACTTCAGTCTTTCATCCTCCTAAGAAGCTAGGACTATAGGCATGAGCCACTGGCGCCCAGCTAGGGCTTGTTTATCCTTAAAAGTGGTCTTCTTGGCCTTGGATTGATGTTGTCTTAAGGACATTGCAGTTTGTCTTGGGAGTAACAAGTTTTTCCTTGTTTCGAATGGATATTTCTTAGGTTTTGAGCATGGAAACTTACAAGTATCAATCTCTCCTGATTTTAAAACCTCAGAAAGGTTAGCAGAGGTGTATTGTAAGCATCTGGAGAATTGAGCCATGTCAGTGGCTTTATCATCCACACCCAGAAAGGTGGGGTGGGAGGTAGTAGCCCTATTCTGCTTAATAACTGGCTTTTCTTTGAAATGACTCCCAACTGAATTCTGTGTTTCCTGGCCACCTTTCTTCTTACACAGGGCCGCTGTACTTGTGGGCATTGCCTGGTCATCTGCATGTGCAACCTTGCATGTCAGAGTTCTGAAATGCTTACCCGTGTAACAGTTACTTACAACTGGGAATGTTTTTAGTACGTTAGTACACGTGTGTCTTCACATAAGTGTATCCAGGCATTTCCTGTAGTGAGGCTGATGACCCTGCTGTTGGAGCTGGTAACAGCTTTCAGCTCATAGCCTTCAGGTCCAGATAATTTTGCACAATTGAGTTATGTTTAGAATGTGAAGTGCTTTTACTGTGCCCTTGACACAGTATGTCCCCCAGTTGTGAGACACTAAGCCTTTTTTCTCCCCCAGTTGCAGGGCAGTGAGCAGTGCTAGAAATGGTGACTTTTCTTATCTGGTCTTTCAGATTCCTAACCAGAAATAAACAGCTGGGACTAGTGTTGACTTTGAGACTTTTCAGAAGGCCCCAGGAGAGATAAAAAATAGGCTGGAGTAGGTTGGGAGGGTAGGTGACACCTTCAGGCACCTTTTCACCAGAAGCTGATGTGGGTAGGGAACGAGGTTGGGGTTGGAGTCCCAGGTACTGCAAGTAGCGGTGCCTGACGTTCCTGTTACTCCCAGTGATGCCCTCTCCTCCTCGCCTGTTGTCTCCTGCCACTGACAGGATTGAAAGGCATTCATAGTTGTTCTGCTTCCCAGTGATGCCTGGTGAAGCCTGTTCAGGTAACTAACAGATGTCTCTGTTTCCAGCGGGCAGTGGCGGGAGATGCGTCTGAGTCTGCGTTGTTAAAATGTATTGAGCTGTGCTGCGGCTCTGTGAAGGAGATGCGAGAGAGATATGCCAAGATTGTGGAGATCCCCTTCAATTCTACCAACAAATACCAGGTCTGACGATCCAGGGCCCTACAGTGGGGGCAAAGCAGGGAGGAAAACACTATGTAAGATTTAACTTTAAATATGTTCACTACATCACAGTGCTCATTTGTGTGAGTTCAAGAATACACGTAGCTCTTGTTTCTTCTAAAGCATCCAAAGCATATCTCCAGGTGTGAGATGCTCAAGGTTCAGGAAGGAGATGTTGGTTCGTGTGGTAATGAACACTAGTTAGTGCAGCCTGGCTTTCCCCTGCAGCCACTCAAGTGTTTGCTCTGAATGACTTTTTACAGTTGTCCATTCATAAGAACCTCAACACAGCTGAGCCCCGGCACCTGTTGGTAATGAAGGGCGCTCCAGAAAGGATCCTGGACCGCTGCAGCTCTATCCTCCTCCACGGCAAGGAGCAGCCCCTAGATGAGGAGCTGAAAGATGCTTTTCAGAACGCCTACCTGGAGCTGGGCGGCCTGGGAGAACGTGTGCTAGGTACGCAGACCAGCTGTTGACAGCGCCTGGGCACGTCTCTGTCAGGTGCTCTGTGATCGGTTAACCTGAACCTCTGTGTCCTGAGGACCTTCCTCTGAGTCTTTTCTGGGGCAATTCTGTGTTTGCTGCCTACTGCTTTGGAAACAGTAAGTGCTGGAGAAAGATGGTGGATAGTACTGGGCTCTGGGGAACAATCCTGAAGGCTTGCTTCTGACCCTCACTTTCACTGTGGTCTCATGCTGGTCATTCTGTTCGTTAAAAGAGAGAAAGAGGAGGGGCTTTATTATCTAACCTTGTTGTTACAGCTCCAGTTTTAGACTTAATTCAAATCAATTCTTAGCACACCTGGAGTGATGCCTTTTATGACTGCCTTGGATGGCTGTGCATCTCCATGGCAACTGACTGCTTAGCTTGCTTGTACAAGATCAGCAACAAGCATTTGGGCTACAGCGGCTACCTGTCTCTCCTGTCTTGACGCCTACTAAGGCTCAGAAGTCCATTTTATCCATTGTCTGTCCAGTGTCCCAAAGGAAAGTGGCATTTACAATATTTTGTAGGTTGACAGATACGAATTCATTATTTATGTGACTCTGGGTCTCCTCCTGAGCTTGGATAACATAGAACTGATTGCCTGGTCTCACACTCTTGATTTCTGTCCTTTCCTGCACAGCTAACCCATGGTGTCTTATCCCACGTTTATGTCCAATTAAAAGACCACTGTTTTCTCTGAAGTCATTTTGCCTCCCTGCCTCCACCACCCCATATTAAAAGCAGCCTCTCTTGAATCCACATGACAGATTTGCACTACTCTACAGACCGTTGTGACCTTCACACAGTCTACTGAAAGGAATGTCTTGAATACCTTTAGTGTTGTAACACAATCGTGGAGGTGATAAGCCCTTTGGCAGAACATTTCTGGTGCATTTGCCTCAAAGCAGCTAGCATAAACGCCCATGTTGGTGCTCAGTAATACATTTTGGCTAAAAGAACAAGAGAGCAGAAATGTGTACACAGTTTTTCCAGAGAGGGTAGCTGAGGCAGGTAACTAACTTGTCAGATCTGAATAGTGGGCAGGGTAGGTCGAGAACCCTGATAGACTGGTGTTCAAAATTAGTGTTACCTGTGCAGTCTCATTCACATTAAGCAGTTTCTGTTCCTCAGCTTGGTAACGTGTTCTGTCTTTAGGATCTTTGCTTTTCTTTTTTTTTGAGACATGATCTCACCGTAACCCAGGCTGGCCTGGAACTCAGGATCCTCCTGCCTCAATCTCCCACCCATTGAAATTATAGCTATGCACTGTGTCCACTGTGTCCAACTTAGGATGTTTACTTTTCTTTCAATGACTATACATTACTCCTTTTGTGTGTGTTTGTGTGCAGCAGGATTGGGCTTTGAACTCAGGGTTTTGTGCTTGCAAACCAGACACTCTATTGCTTGAGCCATACCTCCAGTCCATTTTTCTCTGGTTAATTTGGAGATTGGATCTCTCTCTCGAACTTTTTGCCAGGGCTGGCCTCAAATTGGAATCCTCCCAATCTCAGCTTCCCAAGTAGTTAGGATTACAGGCATGAGCCACCTGTGCCCAGCTTAAACATAAGCTTCATTCTGTTACAAAGCTAGACTTCTAAAATATCCAAATCTAAATACCCATCAGAAGGTAACATGGTGGACAGTAGCCTATATTGTCTTCATTGCTTGTGACACTGGAAGTCCTCATGGGCTTCCTGCATTCCTTGCAGGTTTCTGCCACCTTTATCTGCCTGATGAACAGTTTCCTGAAGGGTTCCAGTTTGACACCGATGAAGTGAATTTCCCTGTGGATAATCTCTGCTTTGTTGGCCTCATCTCCATGATTGACCCTCCCCGGGCTGCTGTTCCTGATGCTGTGGGCAAATGCCGAAGTGCTGGGATTAAGGTAGTGCCCACACATACACTTTTCTTCATCTGTTAGGGACTCAGCATCCCACCTTGTGGATGGCATCCCAGGTGAGGATGGCCAGCCGGCTTTCTCACGTGGAACATTAAGTTCTCACTTCCAAAGCTTTGGTTGCAACCAGAAAAGATCAAGTAGTATAAAATGTTGGTATAAAGAGCAGAAAAGAGATTCAGGTGCAGGGAGCTGTTTTTTTGATAAGAATAATGTAAACAAAGTAAAAAGAACAAAAGAAGAAACATTTTAAGTTTGAAAGTGCCAGAGTTACTCCAAATCAGTGGATATGCAGTGCAGGCACATCTTTTGTGCTTTCAGCAGGCTGCTTTTGGCGACTGGTGTGTCTGTCTTTTTTTAAGTAGCTGAGTATTACTCAGGTGTGCTAGTAGCCTTTTTCAGGGTGTTCAATTTGTTTGGTGCCCTTTTGCGAGATAAAGTATATTCTTCTAAGAGTAAGAATGAGTAGCAACATTGGATTTTTGCTCCATATTGCTCTCCCTCAAAACTGGGCCAGTTTGCGAGGGCCAGTGTGCAGCATCTTTGCAATCCCACCAGCATCAGATTTTGATCATCTTTTGCTGGTTTTAGTAAATTTGAGTATTTTTATATCTATATAAAAGGAAAAATACATGTTGTGTGCACAGTGTGTTGCAATGGGCTAAGAGAAAATCTGGTATGGGTGGTATGTTTCTGTGAATACAAATGTTTATATTTTTGGCAAGTTTATGCTTCTCAGCTTTATATTTGTGTTCTTTTCCCTTCAGTATGCCAAGCTAAATTGTCCTTAATATTTACTCTCACCTACTTACATGGAAGCCTTTTTAAGGTCATTTGCTTGGCAGCTCCAATACCTTGTCTCTCACTGTAGGTCATCATGGTCACAGGGGACCATCCAATCACAGCCAAAGCCATTGCCAAGGGCGTGGGCATCATCTCAGAAGGCAACGAGACCGTGGAAGACATCGCTGCCCGCCTCAACATCCCAGTGAACCAGGTGAACCCCAGGTAAGGCAGCAAGGGCAGCTCCAGTCAGTCTTCAGTTTGGTTCTGAGGTGGTTGGTTTCTGGATCTCCTCCAAGTAGGGAACACACCTGCACTGCCAGAAGGCCGCCTTGTTATTCCTGGGCAAGGGTTTGCAAAAGAGTGAGTTATAATACTTAGCGTTTAGATGCTGCTTGTTGCAGTGCTTGTTAGAGTGGACCAAGTCCCACTTACAGAACTGAGAAGCTGAGGCTTAGGAAGACCCCCCAGTACCTCAGAACTGTGAAGTTCTGCTGGAAATCCCTCCTTCTAAGCCTGCCTCTGGTTCCATGCTATTAACCACTGACCTACACTGCCTAGTGCCGTGTCAATTTCCAGTCCACACTAACAGAGGAAAATGAAGAAGGGACAATTGCCTGGATAACTCAGGCCAAAAAGGTATTAGAGTAAAACAGAGTAATAAGGCAGATTAGCTTCCTTTTTGTGTATTTTTGGTTTAGGGCCTCTTCCCTCTACTTTGGGGTTAGGGAAAGATTGGTCTTCACTGACTCTCTCATTTCCTAAAACTTGGCCATGTTATTTCAATGTGTCTGACAAAGATGGTGACTGTGAACCTTGAGTGCAGTGTGTATATGAAAACGCTCTGCAGCTTGTAGTGAGCAGAGAATGGCTCTCAGGTGATGGGGAAGCCTCCTGTCTTTCCGTTTATGAAGCATCCTGGTCCCATTCTAGAGACGCCAAGGCCTGTGTAGTGCATGGCAGTGATCTGAAGGACATGACCCCTGAGCAGCTGGATGACATTTTGAAGTACCACACCGAGATTGTGTTTGCCAGGACCTCTCCTCAGCAGAAGCTTATCATCGTGGAAGGCTGCCAGAGACAGGTTAGTGAGCCTGAGGGCCAGGTGGGTCAGGGGCTGTTGGCTGCAGTGACCCCAGCTCCAGTGAAAACAAAGCAAAGGTGGTGGGAACCTGCCCAGCTGTGTCAGGCTTAGGGTAGACGTGCCAGTGGGGAGCTCCCAGCACAGGGAGAAGGGCGACCGCTTGTTAGCCATTTAGTGGTGACAAACACTTGACAGGGCAGGTCTCTGGTGTGGTCCAGCCTGAACCTCAGCGGAATTGTCTGGAACAGCACTATGGGGTCCTAGTATCTACAGTGAAGATGGAAGACTCTTGTCACCCACTTTGAAAAGGCTAGAGGTGTGTGTACAAGAATGGGATTTCCCAGAGTGCCACTCACCATGGTCATTCCTTCTAGTAGCCCTAGTTGTGTGGGAAGAATGCGCTTGTCACTTCTCCCTTCTGTCATTGGGTGGGACCTGTGTGAGTACCGGGCTGAGACAGTGCTTGCCTCCACCTGTCTCCGGGAGAGGAGCAGCAGCTGTCATCGTGCCACAGGCATCTTCGTATTTCCATCCTGACAGAAACAGGTTTTATGAACCCATGTCCCTTCTTTTCCCGGGTAGGGTGCTATTGTGGCTGTCACTGGTGATGGTGTCAATGACTCTCCAGCTTTGAAGAAAGCAGACATCGGGGTTGCCATGGGGATTGCCGGCTCGGATGTGTCTAAGCAAGCTGCAGACATGATTCTTTTGGATGACAACTTTGCCTCCATTGTGACTGGAGTAGAGGAAGGTGAGAGCGCCGTATTTAAGATGCTCACCAAAAATTCATCCAGCCACCTCAGCTGGTGTCTGTTTCTGCACTTGCCAGATTTGTTTAGTTTCTGGTCTGTTTCTTTAAACTGCACAGTTTTAAAAAAAACAAAACAAAACAAAACATTTTGCTCTCCTAGGTCGTCTGATCTTTGATAACTTGAAGAAATCCATTGCTTATACCCTAACCAGTAACATTCCAGAGATCACCCCCTTCCTGATATTTATTATTGCAAACATTCCACTACCACTGGGTACTGTCACCATCCTCTGCATTGACTTGGGCACTGATATGGTGAGTGAGGACCATAGCCATGTACCACTGGCAGTGACTGTCCTTGTTCCTGGGATCCATGAGGCACATGTATGAAAAGAAACCCACAGGAGCAGTGAGGGGCCAATGTATGTCCCAGCCTCAGCAGTAGAGAGTCATTTTTAAATGGGATCTGTAATATTGTCTCATGGAATTAAAAAACAACAGTTTAAAGGGGAGGGCAAGAAAAGCTTCTCAGTTTTTGCTGACTTGAAGCCCTTTCTCACCACCCTCAGGTTCCTGCCATCTCACTCGCGTATGAACAAGCTGAGAGTGACATCATGAAGAGACAGCCCAGAAATCCCAAAACTGACAAACTCGTGAATGAGCGGCTGATCAGCATGGCGTATGGACAAATTGGTGAGCCACAGTCCCAAGAGGCGGCTGTCGGGTTGAAAGAGGCTGCAGAGATGTGTCTACCTCAGACCGAGGTGGATTTCTGAGACATCAAACCCAGGAGTAGCCACACACACTTCCCAGTGGAGGTTTAGCTTCTCTTCCATGTGAGAAGATACCTTCTGCTGCCTGCTGCTGACTTTTGTGGAAACCATAGTTCTTTAGTCTGAGCACCTGTATCAGCTGAGCTCCTCCTTGGCTCCTTAGATCTGCCATGGCAACTCAGTAGCTCTCGCACCTGTCACTAATTTGCATAGAGGGCTAGGCCTTGAAGAACTCAAGGGTTTGACAGTTTGACCAGAAGGTCCCCACCAAATGCCTCACCCCATCATTTCTGCTCTACAGGTTGGTGTGGCCAGGTGACAGTTGGTCTCGGTGACAGGCAGTCAAATCAAAATTCCCTACTTTCTAAATCCTTCACCTCATCTTTTTCAAGGGAGCCTATTGAAGCCGTCATGAGTTTGTTCTGGATAACAGGAGGCATCTTTGTGAACACTTGGGTGAATTAGCACCTTGTGGAAATTATGACAGACATTTATTAGACAGTTGGCCCATGCTGACCTCCTCCAGGAAAACCTGATTTTGGGAGGAAGGTAATCAGGCCTCTAGGTACATAGATTAAGATCCTGTCCTAGAGAACTCAGTGTGTCCTGGTTGGATTGGATGCCAAGGGAGAAGGGTCCTAAAAGTGGGAGGAAAAGGGCAGGTCAGAAAGTGCCAGTGCCTAGCAAAATGGCAGTGTGTGAAAATATTGAGAGAAAGAAAAGAAGTTAGAATTTTTCAGATTAAAAGGCTTTGAGCTCAGAGTGCACCCAGGGTCCTCTACCCCAAACCCCCAACTCACCAGGGACCACAAACCCTTTCCTGTGCTTTTACCACCAGTGGTATAGGCCTACCTGTGTGTCCCTCAGGCCGCTACAGAGATGTGGTGATGGGTGTACAGATGGCCTTGTGTGCGGTTGTAGCAGCATTCAGGGGGTGGTTTTTTATGTTTTTGTTTTCCCAACTTCTCAGGTATGATCCAGGCTCTGGGGGGCTTCTTCACTTACTTTGTGATTCTGGCTGAAAACGGCTTCCTCCCCATTCACTTGCTGGGTATCCGAGTAGACTGGGATGACCGCTGGATCAACGATGTGGAAGATAGCTATGGGCAGCAGTGGGTGAGTGAGGCCTGCACAGTGACTAAGACTGGAGCTTCTCCAGTGCTAAGGATCATGACCACATGCCATCAGCCATGCAAGTGACAAGCCATGACTCCTGTGTCTGCTTTGCCTTTCAGACCTATGAGCAGAGGAAGATTGTAGAGTTCACCTGTCACACAGCCTTCTTTGTCAGCATCGTGGTGGTGCAGTGGGCTGACCTGGTCATCTGTAAGACCCGGAGAAACTCCGTCTTCCAGCAGGGGATGAAGTAAGTAATGAAGGACATGTCAAGGGAGCCGGAGATCTTTAAACAAACTAAAAAACAGTTTCTGACACATAGCCAAGTTTCTGGAATCTAGACTTTGGTGCAAAGTGGAATTTGCTAGTGTTGGCATCTGATCTCTGAGTACCTAATTTCAGCTAATACATAAAGACATTGGTCTGTCACTAATGCACACACAGCAATATAAGATGAACCTCTATTTGCCTCTTTTAAGCTCATTTCCCCCTTGGATTTTAGGAACAAGATCTTGATATTTGGCCTCTTTGAGGAGACAGCTCTTGCTGCATTCCTGTCCTACTGCCCTGGAATGGGTGTCGCCCTTAGGATGTATCCCCTCAAGTAAGTCCATCCTCCTGAGCTCTAGGAAGTGTGGAAATAGTTGTGTGGCTTCTCCCCTCGTCATGTGCATGAGTACCTATTCTCTTCAGGATTTGGGGTGGTGTGGACAAGAATTCTTATGGATTGGAAAGTTAGGAAAGCAAATCAGTAAACCAGACTTGCGTGACTATAGCCAGTGCCTAGGGTTTGGCCAAAGGTAAAGCCAGACCCGCTCGGATTCCTTGGAATTGCTCAACAACTAATTGCATTGAGCTCGCAGGCCTTCCACTGCTATAGTCCAGCTGTCCTAGAGGCCACCTGGGGCTGTCCTGGAGTTTGGGGATCCAGACTCAAATCCTGATTTGCTTTCTCTAGTCACTGTGTATCCCATCATAAGCCCTCCACCTTTCTGAGGCTCTGAATTCTATTCCCAAAAGGGAAGCAGATGCAAGGTCCCTTTTACTTTACAAATCCATCGTGGGAGAGTTGATCAGAACCAGACAGGCTGTAAACAGAGAAAAATCACTGCCCTTCTTTTACACTTGAATTGTCACATACAAGGCTCACTGTAAACTCTGGTAGCTATTGGAAACATTGGAGTGTTTGTCTAGTAACTGGATGAAGCTAAGCTGCTACAACTTGATTAAAATATGCAGAACATAGGACCCATGTGATACAAGTCCTTTCAAAAAAAGCTTTTGATTTAAAGCCCCAGTCTCCGAATCCCCTGCCCCCACCTGGCCCATCTGATCCATCTCAGCTGGCCTCCTGCCAGCACTTCCCACCACTGATCTCATCCTTAAACTAATCAAAACCCATCAGCCTCATTCACTCCCTTTTGGGTGTGTGCCAACTTTGTCTGTGGTATGATGGGACTGGTGTCCAGGGTCCATTCCATCGAGCAAGCTGCTTTCTAGACTTATCATGGACTCATCCAAGCCTTAGGTTAGGTGAGTTCTGTCTCCTGTGTCTGCGTATTTGGTAAAGATATATCACTTCCCTAGAGTTCCCCCTCTGTTCGCTCCTACTCCATCAGTCCTCATAGTCCTTCAGGGCTGATGTCCTGAAATCTGTCTCCACAGTTGCCCTCCTGGCCCTGGGCAATCACACTTCTTTGTTGGCATTGCTCATTTGTCATTTCTGCTCTCTGCTAGATCAATCTTAAGGCATGGGCCACGGTGTCTTTTTTGTCTGTTTCCCCAGTGCCCTGAGTATAGTTGTATACACCAGTACATCGGAAGCAAGATGTATCCAAGTTGAACTCTGTTGACTTGGGCCCTGTTCATCAGGAGACTAGGAGAGGTCACAGCTTTCTGTGGTGTAGACTAGGGTAGAAAATCATACTGAAAGAGAATAGTGCCGCAGGACATTGCCATTTTCTGGCTCTTTTGTGACCACTGGAGAACTTGTTCCTGACTAGTTGTGCCCGGTTTTGGGTGGTGGTTTGGTTCCTGTGGTGGGTTAGTCGACTGAGCCTCCTTATTGCTATTGTGGAGAACAAGTGGAGCGAGCGAGAGAGGAGGAGCCATGGCAGTTTTTCCTCCATGTTCACCTGGGAGCAGGTAGTCAAGAAAGCACCTGTCTACCACGACATCTGCCCAGAGCCTGTCTCCTCCACACTGGGGAATGCTTGCTGGCAGCTCCCAGCCCCCAGAAGCCTTTGTCATCTGTTAGGGCTCAGCTGTTTTTAGTCCCCAGGTCTGGGACTTAGAACACACGGCTGGCTGTCCCAAATTCCATTACCAGAGACCAAATTTAGGGGAATGAATAAAACGGTTTTGACTCACACTGGCAGTTCTTTGTCCTCAAGTGCCAAGACGAGAGACAAATGCACTCAAAAGTTTCTTAAACACTTGAGAAAGGGGAGAAAGAAAATGTCCACTTGCTCGAGGATTGTCAACAGAAAGTGTACTTTACTCACCCTATAAACCAATTCTTAGGAAAACCAGAGTGGAGCTGGGTAGGGCTTCTTTTATGAAGTCTGCAGGCTCTGGTCAGCAGCAGTCTGCTTTAAGGCATTTTTGTTTGTTCTGTTGATGACTCAGTGTTAACGGTGACTGCATTCAGCCTGTTGTTTCCTTGTCATGGTGTGATGTGCAGGTTCTCTTTCTTCCTTTGGATCATACTCACATGTATCTGAATTAATTGGTACCCGATTCTACTTGCAGACCTACCTGGTGGTTCTGTGCCTTCCCCTATTCCCTCCTCATCTTCGTGTATGATGAAGTCAGGAAACTTATCATCAGACGACGCCCTGGCGGTAAGTAGGGCGTTTTCCTGCCTGGGCGGGGCTGAGGGTCTCTTAGCTTTTGTTAGGTTCACTTTGGTGGGTCTGGGCTCCCTTAGTGCTTCGTTCTGATCAGCTGAGGCCATGACTCCAGCAGGCTGCAAATTGTGACGACAGCCATATTTTCAGCATGGAGAATTCAGCAGGGTTTGAGCGTGGGTCATATTTTAGATAAGAGAAAACCTTGTCATAACCTAACTGTCTTTGCAGGTGACACAGTATTCCTAAAGACAGTTAGAAATACAGTGGAGGTCCCATGTTGAATTTGGGTGGCAGTACCTACCCCACCCCACTCTCCTTAGGATCAGTCCCCTTTTCCTCTGGATCTGGAGTGAGGACTCACTGTAGCATCTTTCTCTCTGTGCCCACAGGCTGGGTGGAGAAAGAAACCTACTACTAAGTCCCCTGTCCTGCACGCCTGGAGCACCATACCACACACTCTGCATCCATCACCCACCCCCTTGTGTACTTCAGTCCTGGAACTCGGAACTCTACCCTGGTAGGAAAGCACCGAAGCATGTGGGGAGCCAGACGTCCTGGAATGAAGCATGTGGCTGTAACGGGGGGTGGGGGGAGGGCTGCCTGAAAACACCCATCTACGGGAACGACAGCGGGGAAGGTTTTTATGTGCCTTTTTGTTTTTGTAAAAAGGAAAACCTGGAAAGACTGAAAGAATACATTTTATATCTGGATTTTTACAAATAAAGATGGCTATTATAATGGAATTTGTCTTGTGGGTCCTTGTCACTTCTTGAATGCAGATGTCTGTGTGTGATGAGCTGTGGGTCTCCACAGGTGGGTCTCCAGGCCAGTGCCTGGTCAGCACCCCTGGAGGCCTGTTAGGAAGGTCATCCCAGCCCCACTGCGTCTGTGCACTGTGCTTAGTCAGCCCCTGGTGACTGCCTCAGCCCTGCTGGAAGGAAGCTCCACCTGGTCTCTTATTCCCAGTGGACGAGCTTCTCCCTGTTTCCTGCCTCTGGCACTCACTGTGTCTTAACTCCACCTGTTCTTGCCTCTTGACTCCTTGGTGGGAAACACTTCACCTGAGAACTTGTAGACTTCTGGGTGTAGTCTAGGCCTTACGCAAGATCAGTCACAGGCTGTCTGGCCCTCCTCCATCTCCTCTTCCCCCCAAGACCAGCACAGCCTCAAGTTCCCAGACCAAGGTTTGTCTAGAAGCAGAGATCCTGTGTTCACCACCTGCCTTGGCTGTATGCTCGTCAAGTTAGTAACAAGCAACTTCCAAGAAGTTACGTGCCAGAAGGCCCCAAGGAAAAGGGAAAACATCCTGTGCACTTCAGTGTCTCAGGACAGCACCTACTTTTTGAGGAGGTCTGACGCCCCTCTTGTCTGTCTTGAGTCTATCACAGGGCTGTTTGTTGACTGACTGCACTTCTGCTGGCTGGCATTGCTGTTGTTACCTTCTTGCAGTTTGGCACCAAACAGAACCCTTCATCTGCCAGGTGTCCACTGTACTTTTTTTCTTGGAAAAGCTTAAGGTTTCTCATACTTCCTTATCACTCCTGCTCCCTCACCCCTGGGGGGGGCGGGGCTGTCTGACTTCTTAGTGGGTTTCTCCTTGTATACGCTTGCAGGCAGGTCATCTTTAACCAAGAGCTGTTGCTCAGACCCACAGAAGTGAAGGAGCCTGGGATTAGAAAGCCGAAGACAGTGATTACATTCAGGATATCTGGCCCTGGGCTGACTCAGCTGATGACAGTATTGAGGCTACCCTCTGTGCTTAGACTGCCACAGGCCTCAGGCTTGATCCCAGCCCCTACGCCTCTGTCTACCTTCTGGTACCTGGAGAGTTGACCACAAAGCATACACTTATCATGATGGAGGCCATGGGTTTAAGGTTTTGAAATAGTCTGAGATCTTAGACTCTGAAGATAACCACAGAGAGCCACCAAGCAGCTCTTAGACTTTCCGACTGCTTTAAGAAGCCCTGGTCTCTGGGGAACATTGGAGAAAAAGAACACTCCTGAACCCCCAATCCCCTTTCCATCAGGACATTTTTGCCCTTTTCTGCTTGCTAATCATTTGCTTTCGAATAAAAACGTTTGATCTAGAAAAGGCAGAAGAGTGACCTGTTCAGGAGTAAAGCTGGTTCTAAAACCAGGCCTCCTAATGCCTGGAACTTTCCAAACTTTCTTAATCAAAAGTGCTCAGCAATCATCTCTACCTTTCCAAACAAACTCCCAGATCAGCCCTGAAAGTGGTAACTGACAACAGTAACAGCTCCTAACCATGACCCTTGATGGCCTCCTGGCTCCACACAGGTCTGCATTTGAATCCGTCCTGACCACCCCTTTGAGAGGGCTTTGCACCCACGCCCCTTTGGCCACTCCAGTGTATGAGCCCTCAACTCCTTACTGGCGCCTCAGCATCTAGATGTGACTCTAATCCAGCTCTCAACGTCCCTGCCCGCCCCACCCCAGCCGGCCTGCATGGATAAGCTTTCAGGACTGCTTCCCTCTACCTGCTCACCTTCCATTCAGCCTCCTCCATGCCCCCTTAACACCACTCCACCAAAATTGGCTGGTTGAGGTCTCCATTGGCCTCTTGATCTTTCATTCACAGGCACTTCATAGTCCTGCCTTGTGCTCTGTAGCACCTGCCCATCCATCCAACTACTGAAACTGGCCTTGTCCACTCCTTACTTCCTCTTCTCCACGTGCTTCCTGGACTTCAGCTTCCTCAGGAAGGGCTTCACCCCTTTCCCTCTGCTTCATCTTCCTGGGGTGATTTTGAACTCTAATCTGGTCCTTTCTCCTGAGTCCCACACCCACAAATCCAGTTGTGTTTTGGACATCTGCATGTGTTCAAAAAGCACAGCACACTCAAGTCTTGACCCCAAATGACCAACTTGTTTAAGGTCCTACAAGATTGAACCTGTTCTCAGCAGCAACAGCATCCATCACCCTGTTGCCCAAGCCCAAAACCTGGGAGCTACTGAGATCTCTCCCTCCCTTACTGTCCTCTCCGCCAATACCACCACCTGTCACCACTCTCCCCCCTCCCCCCAGCCACTGGAACACGCTTTTGTCTTTCAGCAGCCTCAACACAGATAGTGCCCCTGTTCTCTATTGCCACCACCCTTCCCATCTGGACACCTGCACCCACCTCTTGGTGGGTCTCCTTAACTTCCTACTTCCTCTAATCTAGCTGTTCTTCTGGAATTGTCTCTGGACCACCATCAGCACCTGGGAACCAGCTAGAAATGCAAATTTGGAAGCTCATTTGAACAAGACACTTTGGGGTGAGGCTCGGCGTCTGTCTTACTCAAAATTCCAGGTGATCAGCCTCACGCACTAATCCACCTTTCCAACTCCACAACTGCCTCTTGGCCATCCACATGTCTTCATCTGGGCACATAAACTCTCTGCTCAGCCACTCAAACTCCACTGTGTGTCACACCCTCCCCTCCACTGTCGCACAAGTCCCCTGACTTCTCCCAACCCACCTTCCTTTCCGCATTCTTCATTCACCTCGCTACTCCCCTCACCTTCTGGGTATCATGTATGCCTCCTCTTTAGGAGGTCCTCACTTTTGTGCCCTTTACCAGGTAGCACTTACAAACCTCCAGGCAGACTTTTAGTCCCAGATTGTTCCCTCCCCCACATCCAGCACAATCAATGTTTGCTAAGTGAATGAAAGCTAATTACCAGATGTCTTTTTGTAGGGGGGAGAGGGGAATGAACCTGCTACCGTTTTAACATTGGACTCTCACTTAAGAGTCTATGTTTCTTGAAGTGAAGAACTGATACTTACCTCAAGAGAAACGTGTGCCCAGGCTTGCCACCAATCTGTGAGTTAGGACCTCTCCTCTCTCAAAATTGAAATTCGAAATCAGAGCGTTAAAGAATGAGTCATGCATGGAACCAGATGTTACAGGATTGAGTGGAGGACCAGGGCAAATAAAGGGGTAGGAGAGAGAGGAGATTACACAGAGACATAGAGACCGAAAGGGACACTGGGTCCCTGGACCTGCCTGGACTCCAGAGCTTTGCATCCCTGTCCTGGGCCTCGCATGACCCCACAAGAAACTCTTCCCACCCCTCAGGTAGGTGCCCATGAGATAGTCGGTTAGTACCCCATACCCAATCCTAACTGTATTTCTCAATAAACTGTGTAATCTTCAATTCCCACTCTTTCCCTGCTAACTTGGGAGCTCATGAGATCAGGAACTTGTCTGTTCTTTCCTGCTTTATTCCTAGTGGCCAGCTCAGCATCTCACAAAGAAAATGTCACATGTAGCACAGTGATCAATTCTCTCCACTCAAAGAGAAGGTCAAAGAGGTCCTTGTCCCTAATGCCATGTAGCTCAGAATGGAAGGCAAGGCTCAGACTGTGGGCTGCACATTTCCCATTGGTTACTCTGAGTGCCACCTTCTAGATGCAAAGCCAACATGCAGGTGTGGTGGCACAGTCAGGGTGCAGAGCCTCCCGGTGGGCACAGGCCCCCGGGTAGGCCTCGCAGGATCTAAGTACAGTTTCATGCACTGGGTTTCTTTCTGGCCCCTTCCCTATCCTGTGTGTCTGGAGGGGGTGGCTTCTCTCTTAGTGGTTTGGGAAGCTGATGCCTACCTGTGCAAGCCAGTGGCTCTCGAAGCCTCTCTGTGTCTGTAAGTTGGCTGTGCTGGGAGAGAGCTAGAACTGGGGCCAAGCACTTTAGAAGGGCAGTATTTTTATGAAAAACAAAGAACAGGCAAGGTTAGAGTTGGTGTTCGACATAAGATCATGGAAAATTTCTTGGAAATTAAGCACCCGCTGGTGAACAGTTATTCAAATGAATTTGCCCCTAGGAGCTGCTGAGTGATCAAGCTGCAACTTGCGTAACTGAGAAGCAGGAAGGCAGGGGCTCTAATCCCAGGCAGTCCTGCCTCTCCCATCAGGCCAGTGGCCAATCTGCTCCCCAGGCTGCCTCAAGACAGAGCTTCAAGTGAAGGTGGCAGGTTCCTTTCCTCCTACAACCTGCACAGCACCTTCTTCTGCATTAATGATTGTTCTCCAGTAGTCAGAGGTTTTAACACTCCCCAGACCTGCCTTCTATAAAAAGCAGAGGTCCATTCTCTCTGCTCTGCTCTTCCCTTCCCTTCCTCCCTCTATTCCCTTCCCTGCCCTTCCCTTCTCTCCCTCCTCCTTTCCTCCCCTATTCCCTTCTCTTCTCTCACTCCCCTTCATTCTCCTTCCCTTCCATTCCCTAGTTTAAGACAAGGGTCAGTGCAGTTTATTTGTGCATAGGAAAACAGCTGTGTAAAGAAGCTGTCCAGTAATGTGAAGAATCCCTTTATAGAATGTTTACTCCATTTAAGTCAGGTGCAAATTTTTAAGTTTTTCCTAAAATGACATACATATGAGACCACTAATGACAACAAAATATTGTCCCAGAAAGGTCCTTTCTCCTTTTACTGCAATAAAAATCTTCTCTGGGTGTGTTCTCTCCCCCAAAGTAGACAGCAAGATGCTCAAAGCCAGCTCTTTATCCCTTTACACTTGCCAGAGGGCGGGTCCAGAGTCCCTGCAGGTCACCCATTCCAGTTCCCATTATCATGGGTGCCAATGTTTCCTAAGGGAAGAAGAACCCACATTCAGCAACTGCCTAGAGAACTGTCTTTGGGACTTTATCTTTATTTTATTTAATCCTATTGAACAGCGTAGGTAAGGTAGATATCATTCCATTTTGCAACTAGGGGAAACTGAGGCTAACTTGTACAAGGAAATTGAGGAAGTGTTTGGGCTCGGATCTGTAAGCCTTGTCTTTTCCATCACATGAAGCTAGCTCCTAGGGGATGGATATAAAAGCACCCATTTTGCCATTGGTAGTTTTTGCTCCCTAAGCCTGGAGACTCCCACACACTAAGGAAGGTGTTCAGGTACTTGTGGGTCCATCCATCTGACATCTATCTAGGTATACTTCTCCCAAGGTAGCAATTATGGCAGCAACCGCTAGTTGTTCAGTAAGCCATATTACTTTCTTCCAGAGCATCCAGCCGGACTACATTTCCCAACCTCCTTTGTGGCAATGCAGTCATGTGACAGTTCTAGCCAATGGAAGGTGAGCAGACCTGATATGCACATGGCCTCCAGAACTGGCCCATTCCTCTTCTTTCTACATCTACCTGCTGAATGATGGGTGAAAGAGTGAGACCCTAGAGCTGGGGTCCTCCTCCTTGTGTACATGCTGAAATCGCATGGGGACTTTAACCCTCTCCATGCCTGGGCTGAATCTGTATACCAATGAAATTACAGTCTCTTGAAGAGCTAGGCATCAGACCCTACTAAGTCAAGGTTAAGTACCACACTGCCTTAGAGCCAATGGTTCTCAAAATGTGTTCCCTAGCTTAGCCTGGGAACTTGCTAGAAAATGCACCTTTTCAGGCCCTATCCTAGACTTGCCAAATCAGAAACTTTAGGGAATTATGCTTTAAACTTTCCAGGTGATTGGCACACACACTGACATTTGAGAACCAACCACTTCCCTGGAGGAAGGTGAGTGACAAGACAGAAGGGGCCCAGGTCCTGAGTTGCTGCCTGAAGGGGCCATGTGGGAGAGCCACCAGACCAGAAATATGCCAGCTGGACCATTGTGTGGGGATAAAAATCAACTTTAATTGTAGTAAGCTGATTCAGTAGCTAAAGCATTTGTGTGGTTTAAGAGAGAACATGGTAGAAGGTAGAAGCTGGCTCATGCCAGCTCATCTGTTACATTTCCAGGAATTTTGCAAGCCAGCTAACTAACATTGGTAACATGAAATTGGTCAACACTGGAATAGTTACACCATGGGAATTGCCTCGAACTGGGCAAGAGTGGGTTTTCCCAGAGAACCAGTTGTTAAGCATTAACCAGCACACCATTGGGATGAAGTATCAGAAAGTGGAAAGGTACGTGGCACGAATGGGCCTGGAGTATAGTAAACTTTCTTTCTGTGAGACTGGAGTTTGAAACCAGGGCTTTGCTTAAGCCACACCGCCAGCCTATTTTGCTCTCTTTATTTTGGAGATGGAGTCTTGTAAACTATTTCCTCTGGCTGGCCTCAAACCACGATCCTCCTGGTCTCAGCCTCCCAAGTAGCGTAGTGAATTTTCAAAGGGCGTGCCAGTGAGGATTTCTAGGCCCCACCCGCAGGCTGGCTTCTGTTGACAGCATCCAGTGCATGTTGAGTCCTTAGTTTAGAGCCTGTGGGAGCTGAGGGAGCAGCGCTGTGGGGAGCAGAGGAGGGAACCATTAGAGACAGCTTGTGGGTTGAGAATGGCCCCTAGGTGTAGAACAACTTTCAGCCTTGACCTTGTTAACATTTGGGGTTGGATAATTCTTTGTTGAGGGCAATCCGATTTGCACTGTAGATGTTTATACTACTAGAAAGCTGTTAGTAGTTAGCCACCTGTCAGTTTGTTGTGACAATTACCTGAGAAAAACAATTTAAAAGGAGGTAGGATTTTTGTTGGCTTAGTCGCAGAAGTTCTGGTCCATGATTTCATGTGTCTGGGCCTGTAGTGAGGCTGAACATCATGGCGGAAGGGCTGCTCACTCATGGCAGCTGGAAGCAGAAGAAGCGTGCCTGTGCTCCCTTTTTTTCTCTTTTATTCTATCTGGGCCTCAGGCCTATGGGATAGTGCTACTTGCTTTCAGAATGGGTCTTCTCCTGTTAACTAACTCTCTCTGGAAATGCCCTCAGACACACATAGAGGGTGCTTTATAATCTAGATGCTTCTCAACCCAGTCAAGTTGGCATTTGGGACTAGCCATCACGCCACCCTTTGTCTCCAAGTTGTGACAACAGAACTTGACTTCAGACATTACCAAATGTCTATTAGAAGGCAAAATCACCCCTAATTGAGAAGCTTGAATTAAGAAGGTTTGGAAGGGAAAAGACACCCTCATGGAAGAAGACTGGCCTCAGCCCACCATCTTAGCCCCATAGTAATTTAAGGAAGAGGTTCTTGAGCTCACCCACAATCACTTGCGGTTCTCCTACAGCTCTTCTACCAGTCTCATCCCCTTAGTTCCTGAGCTCCCTGATCACTGCATTCCCTTCTCAACCATGCAGCCCACAGAGCCTGCATCACCACATTCAGCTCTTGGTTTGGACGTATCTTGTGGTCTTCTCAAAGTACTTCCAGTGTGTTTACTTTGCTTGTCAACTCCATCCCCCCTCAAGATGGTAAGTACAGCGCAGTGACCAAGAATACTGCTTCTCCTTCACTGGTCTGACTACATCCTATCTCTGCCACACTTTAGCTGTTAACTTTAAGCAAGTTTCTGGACCTCTCTGTTCTCTATTTCCTTGTTGATCAAATGGTGAAAGCAGTGTTTTTTACTTTAGAGCAGTTGGAAACAAAATGAGATAATAGTTAACGTACTGGTTATTGTTTTTCATTAGCAGATTTTAAAGAGTGTGACACAAGCTGGGAACACAGTATTGAGCAAAATGCAGCACCTAAACTCAGGCCCTGGTACAGGCTAGTGAGAATGATCAGGACTTAGGATAGCGCATTTTGAGCACACAAATAGGGAAAGCTCCCCTCTCCCGTTACTGTAAAACCTACTGGAGGGGCCTCGCCAAGTCTTGGGGATCAGAAGGAGGGTTATTGAACAGATATGGTGGGTGCTTGGGTGGACCTTGCTGTCTCTTTGCCAAGCACACCCCACCCATTTGTCCTTACCCATCCCCTGCTCCACCTGGGTTTTCCAATTTTTCTGAGTCTTCCTGACCGGGCACAAAATCTTTTCTGTATTTTCTTTTTTCCACCATGCCCAGCTCCCATTCCTTTTTTCTGCCTCATAGCTAACTGTTTTAATGTTTATCTGTTCATTTCACTGTGTTCCTGCATCATGGGTATTGTTCTGTGTGTACATGTACTTTGGAAGTTTTGTTCTGAAATATCTCTAAGGGACAAAAGCAGAGATGGTGATAGAACAAACTGTATATAACCAACATTTTGCCAGTGCTTCAGCTACTCGCTCCCTTCCATCCCTAGTTCTTTCCTTCGGGAGTGTCTTAAGATAATCCCTCATTTTACCCATTAACACTCAGTGTACATCTCCAATAGAATGGCCCTTAAAAGACAACTATCCAGTAGAGTCTCACACACACTTCTTTATTTTATTTATTTATTTTTGGTGGTACTGAGGTTTCAACTTCGGGCCTCATGCTTGCTAGGCAGGCGCTCTACCACTTGAGCCACTCCACCAGCCCTTTCTGTGTGTATGTGTATGTGTAAGATAGGATTTCATGAACTATTTGCCACAGCTGGCCTGGAACCTCGATCCCCCTGATCTCTGTCTCCCAAGTAGCTAGGATTACAGACATGAGCCACAGGTGTAGCCAGAACACTTTGGTCTTAAGAACCATCCATGTTGCTATATTCCTAATCCATTCCTTCTAGCTGCTACCTAATGCCCTGCTGTGCATGAGGGTTCCTATGTCCTGCCAGCACCCAGAAGTATCTAGCTTTTTAGCTGTCAGCCTAATGGGTGTTAAGTGTCATTGAAATTCATACTACTTTGATGATTAATAATGATTTTGAGTATTTTGTCATGTTTGTTAGAGTTTAGTGTTAACCCTTAATTGCTTGTTCATGTCTTTTATTCATTTTGTTATTGAGATTTGTAGAAATTCTTAAACCTGTTCCCCACCCCCCAGCCTGACTGGGGATTGAACCCTGGGCTTCCAGCATGCTAGGCAAGAGCTCTTCCCTAGTCCCATGGGAATTCTGTGTGTATTCTAGATAGTAGTCATTTTTAGACACATACGCATCTTCTCCCATTCTGTCATTTGATCCATGGCAGAGCCCTCTTGGTCAGGTATTCGACATTCCCTCCCATCTCCAGCATCAGTGGAAAATCACCTGTTCGGTCTCATCTACTCGTGGGAGTCATATAGTCCTTGCCACTGGTGGGTGCAAGTGTAGAATGGTGGCTAGCTCTCCATTGAGGGACAGAAGTCTCACAGGACTTCCAGGAAAGATTTCCTTGCTGTTCTGAGACACAAGAAGGTCTGGTCTCTCCTCCTACTGCATGTTTTCTGGGTTTCATCCAGACCTTCTGTGGTCATCTTGCTACCAATCTGAGGACAAAACCCACTGGGAAGACTCAGCATTCTTAGTGGCATGGATGACAGTGTGAAGGACTCTTGGGCTTGTGAATCTCAGGTCTTCCTTTTAACTGAGATAATAAATGTCCTTTTTGTCTGAACTAGCTTGAGCCAGGGTTTCTAATACTTGTAGTGAGAAGGATATTGATAGATACAGCTTCCGAGTCAAAGGTTTTCAAACATTTTGATCACAATCAGCAGTAAAAATTGTATTTCACACCACGATCCTGCACACGCCTAACTGAAACAATGCTTACCTTACCTTTATTATGTCAAATCCAGGTACTCTACTGATTCACTCTATTTCTGTCTGTAGTTTTTTTTTAAATGCTGGATATCACCCACTAAATTAATCACACAAGCTTCTCATAGGTCAGGACCCACAGTTTGAAAAATGCTGCTGTAAGACTCAGCTCTTAGTTCTTTTTTCTCTTTTTTGGCAGTAGTACGTTTTGAACTCAGAGCTTCATGCTTGCTAGGAAAGTGCTTTGCCAATGTCTCAGGTCTTGGAACCAGAGCCTAAAGGAACAACAGACTTTAGTCCAGCAAGAGAGGGAGGCTGGTGGGGAGAGGATTTTCTAGGCAAGAACACCACAAAGGCTCAGTGGATCTGAGCCAATCAGATACCTCCCTGCCCGAAGGGTGACCACAGAGCAAGCCCTTGATAAGCTTTTGTGGAGTGGCCTTGTCCCCTGTCACAGCTCTCCTCCCAGGATGCCTTTCTGCAGCCCTATTCTGACAGCACATGAGACTAGACCTCTTATCTCACCTCAGCCTGGTCCTCAGGACACTGTGGGCCCCAAAGCCTGCTAACCAGCGATGGCTGGCAGGATCACTGGGCCCTGCTCTGGCAGCTGGGCCTAACTAAATTTTATACTCAGCACCTCGCAGGGTAAGGGCTCACCTTGATAAGCCCCCAAGACAAAACAAGGAGATAGACAGGGGTTGTTCTCAACCAAGCACTCATGCTCTGAATACAGTTTTTGTTTCAGCCCCATGGCTGGGAACATTCCATGGCCTGGCAAACTCCCTGTCTCTTCAAGGTCAGTCCTTCCTCAGCATTACACTTTCGAGACGTCTCCCACGGCTGGCCCTGCTCCTTGCCTCTGGCTTTGGGGCAGTTATGTAACTCTTAGAAAGACCTAGAAATGCAAGCATATGGTGCCCTCATTCCTGGCCCAGACGGGCTACTTCACATTTTTAGCTTGGTGCTGAGAGACTGACTTTCACACACACAAACACAGACACGAACACGCGCGTGCACGCGTACACAGCCCTGACTCGTAACTAAATCTTGCTGCAGTGTTTTGCTTTTAAAAAATTCATACAACATCTGGAGTCACATAAAGGTGAAAGCACAAGACATCTTGTCCCAATAACTCTGGAGAAGGGGAAGTGTGTCCATTAGGATAGGTGGCTTGAAAGGTGGACGCAGAGGGTCGTAGTACAGTGTCACTGCAGAGCCCCTGGCTTTGGCTCTGAGGGTTGGGGCAGTATGTGACTTGCAGCTGGATTCTCTAATGAAAGCCTGTCAGACAGGGTGCTAAGTGCCCAATGTCAGCATGCACCTATTACGTATTTGCAATAAAAAGCTAGGGAAGGAAGCTTGATTAAGGTTTCTACAAAATATGATCCTCAAAATGTTTTATTATCAACCCTGAAAATTAAGATTTGGACAGCATTTTACTTAAGAAACAAATAGGGAATGCACAGAGGAGCATAGCTGTCATAAGTGCACAGTTTAGTATCAGGATCAACCCAGATTTACATCCTGGCTCTGCCACTTACTAGCTGTGACCTTCAACAAGTCCCCTTCCCCTCTGAGTCTTAGTTTTCCAATGTGTAAAATGGACAGAACATTGTAAGAGTGGCTGGGAGGATTAAGTGAGATTACAGAGCATTTAGCACCATGACTACAAAGAGAAATGGCTTTTGAAGCGTAGCTGGTACTGCAGTTCACTTTAAATTCAAATGAAACACCTTTCACTAGGACAAGGAAATCGATTTGTGTCACTTTTCTCCCTTACTCTATAAAGTTTGATTTACTACAGCGAGGAATGACCTAGGCAGTCCCATGAGTTGGCTGTTTACAGAGTGCTCCACTAACCTCCAAGTTTCGAGAGCTTCACCGGCCAGCAGGGCCAGCTTGTAGGGGTGTGGCTGTCCATCTGTCCACCTGACTTGTGCTTGTTTTGCTTGATCAGGACAGACTCTGTACTAGCTGAGCTCCTGGCATCCCAGGTGGAAAGCAATGGGTGTAGCAAATGCAAACAGCAGACAGCATAGGGAGTACATCCACCAGTGGTACAGACCCAGCAAGGCTTTGTTGGCTGTCTGGTGTGGCTGGCTTCCCTCTGGGTCTCTCTGCTGACCCTCTTCTCCTCCTTAGCAGTTTATCTGCGCTGCTAAGTGTATGTGTGTACCATATCATCTTATTTTTTTTGCAGTACTGGGGCTTGAACTCAGGGCCTACACCTTGAGCCACTCCACCAGCCCTTTTTTTGAGAAGGGTTTTTTTTTGAGATAGGATCTCATGGAACTACTTGCCCTGGCTGGCTTTGAACCACGATCCTCCTGATCTCTGCCTCCTGAGTAGCTAGGATTACAGGCGTGAGCCCCCGGCACCCGGCACATCATCTTACTGAAGAAGAAATTGCTATTGTTTCCCAGGTCCTAGTTAAATGTCGGGCTCTGTATGTGTATTTTCTCTGAATCCTCATGACACACCTGTTAATTCCACTTTACAAATAAGGAGCCAATGGACGTCAAAGATGTCCAATGTCAAGGGCAGCCCCTGTGCCATCCTTCTAGACGTCACATCATGTACTCCCTTTAGCAACCCTGAAACATCATCGTCATTCTAGAATGGAAGGATCTGGATCTCTTGTCCTCTGTTGGGTGCAGGAGTGTTGCATGCTGGGCCTGCCTAAATTGGGATTGGGACCTGTGAACAGAACTTTATCACTGCATGTCACTACATATGCACGGCCTCCTTTGGTCCTATGCAGCCTGGGAAGTAGGCAGTGTCTTCTGTATCACTGCCTTATTGTGCAGAAAAGGTGAAGGGACAGTGGCTCCGAGGAGGCAAGGAGCCGGCCATGTGGGTCCAACCACAGATGTAGTTTCTGTGCTACAAGGACCAGGCTGCAGAGACCCAAAGTGGACCCTGACCTTAGGCTCAGACCCTGAGCCTCCCATTGGCCCGGCTGTCTCCAATCAGCAACTGGGTTTAAAACTGTTAATTCCAGAAGTGTTACAGACTTATCCCCAGGCATTTTGGGAATGCAAAAAAATAAGAAAAAATTTTAACAGCATCTCTGATATGGTAGGGGCCACCAAACAAGCCCTGACCATTTATGTGTATCTTGTATCATTCTATTCTATGTGTATGAATTTATTTTTACACAGTTGAGATAAAATGTACACACTAATGTGAATTAAGGTTTTTTCCCCCACTTTTCGACATTAACATTTTCACCATGTTATTACTAACTCTTCTTAACTCTCATTTTTAAGTTTAATGTTTTGGTTTTTGATACATGGTCTCCATAGGGAGTAGGCTGGCCTGGAAGTCGCTGTAGAGCCTAGACTGGCCTCACAATCCTCCTGCCTCAGTCTTCTGCATGCTAGGATTACAGACATGCCTCACTAGGTCCAGCTTCTGGTTTTTAATGATAGGCCATTTTTTTTCATTGGGTGGATATGTTATCAAGTGAGCATCTCCTAAGTGTTTGGAATTCAAGCAGTTTCTACGATAAACGCTCTTGTGTATAAACTCCTCTCAAGATTTAGATGAGTTTCCTTAGGTTATGTCCATAGGAGCAGAATTACTAATTCAAAGAGTGAAAAAATCTAAAGGGTTGAGTAGTGTCAAATGGTTCTCCACAAGAGACTTGGGGAGGGGTGGGGGCACTTTGCACACTTCCACTTACATCCCAAACTTTCCTTTCAAGAAAACATTTCAAATGTACTTCCATAGAGAGGTAGTAATCCTTCCTGAGAGTGAGAGGAGCAGAGTTGAAAATGTACCCTCATTGTGGGCCTTCAGACATTGCAAAGCAGGTTAGGAGCCGGGTGCCAGTGGCTCACTCCTGTAATCCTAGCCACTTCAGAGGCAGAGATCAGGAGAATCACGGTTCGAAGCCAGTCAGGGAAAATAGTTCTTGAGACCCTATTTCAAAAATAAAACATAAAACAGGGCTGGCAAAGTGGCTCAAGTGGTAGAAAGCCTGACTAGCAAGCATGAGGCCCTGAGTTCAAACCCTAGTACCGTTAAAAGAAAAGAAGCAGGATAGGGAGTTCTTTTGGATCAGGATTTTTTTTTTTTTTTGATGACCCTGAGTGGGTGGCTGCTTAAAAGATTAAACTTGACTCCCAGCCTTATAGAGTTCCGAAGGAGGCCTGAGGTCACAGGGAAGGTGGGACAGGGATCATTTTGGGAGAACTGAAACAGTTCATGAATTCACAGACTCTGGATGACCATGACTTTTTTTTTTCCTCCCTGTAGACAGCGAGGTAACAAGGTGACAGTAATGCAAAAAGATCGTGGGACCATTTGGGACCTCCAAATGGTCACCAAAATAACAAACACCTTCAGATTGACTACCTTCTGATGAGGGTTTCAAAGGTAAGAGATGATAAAGCCCACACTGGTCACAGGAGATTATGCTCATGTAAATCCATCACTGTCCAGAATCTTCAGGGCAATGTCACCACCACTTGATTTGTGCTCCCCAGGGATGTACTGGAGGTGACTAGCAGGCAGTCTGTCTCCAAAAAGGCAGGAGCCCAAGAGTCTTGTAGGAATTGGGGTGCAGGTAAGAGATGAAAAATATTCCAGTGGATCACCTCTTTGCCTGGTTGGGCATCCCTTGCCCTCCCACGACCACACTCTCTGGCCTGGGACCCTCACTCAGCCCCCAGCCTTGGAAGCACCCTCCAGCTCACTGACCACCTTTGTACTTCTGGGAAATCTAACCTGTGCTATCAGTCCCACATGGAATATTCACTTGCTTCTGTCTGGGTCCCTTGTCCAATAAACAATATCCAGCCATAAAATGGGGATAAGGTCACAACTCAAAACACGCTAGTTCATGGCTTTGTGGCACTTCTTTTTTCTGATTTTCTTAATCCCCCTCACACTCTGACTTCTGTTTCTAGGTGTAACCTCCAAAAGTGCCTATGTCCTAATCAACAGAACCGGTAAATGTGTGAACTACATGGCAGAGGGCACTTCAAATGGCAGATGGAACTAAGACTGACAATAAGATGATCGTAAAATAGGAAGGTTACACTGGATAAAAAAGGGCTCAATGGACTCACAAAACCCTTCAAAAGGAAGAGAGTGAGAGTGAGACGTGACTGTGACAGCAGATCAGAGAGATGCAATGTGAAAAATACTGGCCTTGCCATTGCTGGCTTCAAGATGGAGGAAGGGACCATAAACAAGGAATATAGGTGGCCTCCAGAAACTGGAAAAGATAAAGCAATGGATTCTTTCCTAGAGTCTCCAAAAAGAACACAACCTTGCCCACACCTTGATTTTAGCCTAGTGGGGTCCATGTTTGAGTTCTAGCCTATAAAACTAAGCCATTAAATATGTGGCAGGTGGTTATAGCAGCAGTAGGAAAGTAATACACTAGGGTAACTTTTCTTCCTTCCCCATTTACAGGGACGCCATCAGCAGGAACCGTGAGGAGGAAGCAACTGGTACAACTTCTCATACTTCTTGGCCTCGTGTACTCATGCTACTATCTAAGAAGAATTCTAGCTTTTCTCTGTAACCTACTTTTTTTTTTTCTGAGCGTAATAATAAATCTGAGAACTTTAGCAGTGGAAGAGAGAGCAACATTCATCTTTATCAGTGATTTTCAAGCTTTCTTTTAGTGGAGAACTCTTAAGTATCCAAGGCAGATAAAAGTGGAGTATCCTGATCTAAACTCCAGCCCCACTGTCTTTCTCCTCACCTGAGGGACTCTCACTTTGAAGACAATGTATAAAATACAAACCGAAGTAACTGGGCCCGTGGGCTGGAAAAGTGAAGCAAAAACCAGGACTCAGGTCTCCAGCCTCAGTTCAGAACCTAGGCAAAGAGATGAAGTCTAGGCTGTGCTCAGAACACCGGCTTTCTGCCTTGCTGGTCCATGGGTTTAGGCAGCATTCTAGAATGTCTGTGAATTCCCTGTAGGCAGAGCTACACCTTTATTTACATGTTTTTAAGTGCTTTCATTTTGCTGTGCACTGGGTTGTCACATCCATAACCACTCCCACTGTGGACAGAACAGGCAGCTTGCTACATGGTAGTGATTGTCTAACCATCTAAGCCCCATGTGACTTCAAACCTCTCTCCCCACCAACATGCCTGGCAGTCCATCATTAGAGACACCAAGGTATCACCTCCAGAAGACTCCCTTCAAAATTTAACACTTCTGGCTGATTTTAAGTCCCACATTGGGTCATGTTTAAACATCTTTAATATCAAGCCCTAAACATCTCTGGATTCTTCCAGTTATAATAGTTTTTTTCTTAATGGTACATAAGCAAATGTAGCATCTCGCAATTATTGACATCCTTAGATTTGAAGAAATATGGTTTGTGACTTGGGAGGATAAGGAATAAACTTATCAGCACCCTTGGAGGCTGAAGCAGAGCTCAGAGTCCACAAAGCATAGGAAGTCTCAAAGTAGAATCCAGGTGACAGGAAGAAAAAGGCTGTGTGGAGAGGGGGGTGTGTGTGTGTGTGTACATGTGTGTGTGTGCATGCATGTTCATGCATATCAAACATATGTGTGCAAGGTAGAGTTTCCACAGTAGGAGGAACCTGAGCAGACAAGAACAAGTATGAGCCAGGAGAGGATGGGGACATAGAAGACATTTTTTTAGGGCTATATAAAGTCTACACTCTGACATAAAAAAATTAAATAAGTTAAAATCCTCACTTGGTTTTGGAAGCAAATGAGACTCTTAAAAAGGTTCTGAGAAAGCATGCTACAATAACATTCTTCATTTCACAGTCAGTAATTCATCAGGTAAATATAAAATCTATGATTTTAGGTATAAATTCCACTTTCCTTCTATGAAATAGATTTACTTACCACCTCTGTGCCATCTAAAGACTAGATGGCAGTGAACCTGAACCCTAATGAGTAACAACTGGCCAACTGGATTTGTGTCCTCTCTCCTGGTTCATTTGGTTAAGTGAACTATCAATTCATTTAACCACAGCCTTAATCAAAGGTCAACAGCTCGAAGGTATTTGCCAGCCCTGGGATGACATTTAAGATATTAAAAAAGTTAAGATATATTTTCAAAATAGAGACATACTTTTATTAACTAATCATCGAGACAGGAGTTCCTTATTCAAACATTTTTATTTGGGAACAGAAGGAGAAATCAAAATTGCAATCCAGGGACTTATTATTTCATCTTCCCTGCTACAAAAATTAGCTATCACTTGGTATCCAGCCAAGGTGATGAAGTCCCACTTTCACTGCTTTTCCAGTATAAATTTGGAGATATTCTCCTCTGGAAAATAGACTGTCACTAATAAATAATAAATTTCTGTGCAAAAGGACAACAGACCTTTAAAAAAATTACACAGAGGGAAAAAACCCCAACAGTTTTCTGATAAAAGATGCACGATGTTACTTTCTGCAATTTTCCAATATGGATGCAAAGGGCTGGAGTATTTTTATGTTTGGCAGAGGAGCACAAAGGTCTGAAGAAGAAATAGCACTGATGGCTTAGCTGAACAGAACATAATGAACTTTCCTCAGCGACTCCCTCCCCAGAGCTCACAGCACTCCCAGTGAAAGAGCAGACCTGTTCCCAGAGTGCTTTGCGGAAGCTGCTGGCACTTACCAGAGCACTGGCTGATCTGCAGGGGAAGGGACAAGGAGACACAGAGATGCAGAAGTGACCACTAAATACAGCCCCAAGCTAACAAGTAGACTGAGGGAGCCCAAAAAGCCTGAGAACAGACAGTTACCTAGAAAATCAAGTCTCTGAGTTTTTAACTTAATGGTGTCAAACTGTGTTCTGCAGAACACAGCCCACCCAGTTAAGAAAATGCCCCACTCAGCAGTCAGCAGATGGTATACTGTGTGAAAGGCATTGTGTGGCACCAGCAGTCTTAAGGGGCCATGGGAAAGATAGAAATGCCTACCATGGGCTCTCTGCCACTGCAGGTGCTACTGTCTCCCAGTCACAAAGGATAGTAGGGTGAATGGGACAGAGGAGGGACAGGTGCCTGCTGATCGTGGTCAGGTGGGGGAACATGTGGTGGTGGTGGTGGTGGTGGTGGTGGTGTGCATTTGGTCCATTTCATAAAGGAAGAGTTGGGTTTTAAAGGGGATGATGGAGAACGGGCAGTGGGAGCAGAGAACACAGTGTGAACAGGGGATGAAGAAAGGAAAAAGCTGGGGGGTGGGGAGTTGCTTGGAATGACTGATGGAAAAACAGAGGCTGGGGCTGGAGAGTGCTGGGCAGCTGGGGTGTTGTCCTATAGGACCAAGGAGCCTGGAAGGATGTGCAGCAGTGGGGTGTCCTGCCAGGGGATGCCATCTGTCCATGCCACACTGTATCAGCCCTGAAGAGGGAGAGAATGGCTGTCATAGCTTGGCTTGTACCAATTACAGGAATCACTGCTCCACGCCAACTCAGGGTTCATGTCTTCGTCTGTAGAAATCAAGGGTTTGCTGCACTTTAGGGGCCATGGTGTGACAAGCCCCAAGGGGAGGCAGGACAACCTCTGGGCTACCAGCCAATAGGAGCAGTGGGGACAGAGCCCAGCTAGCCAAGCAGTACTCCCATGTCCCCAACTTGGTGTGGGGTCTGGAGGTACAACTCATTCACCCCTGCTTCACAATTAAGTTTAGAACATTTTCATCACCCAACAAAGTCCTACTCTCCTTCACCCCTCAGTCCCTTCCTACCACCTCCTCAACCCAAGGCAAACGCCAACGTACTTTCTGGATCTTAGTGATTGGCCTGTTCTGGGGATCTTATGTAGGTGGATTCATACACTGAGTGTTTTCAAGGTTCATCTATGCTGTGACATGTACTAGTCCTTTATTCCCTTTTTATGACTGAGTAAAACTCCATTGTGGAGATACCATATTTTATTATTTAACTATTTATCGGTTGATGAATATTTGGGTTGTTTCCATTTCTTGGCCATTATGAATAATGTCACTGTGAACACTCACGTATAGTTTTTGTGCAAATATATGTTTTCGATTTTCTTGGGTAAACACGTAGTAATGGAGTTTCTTGGTTTTTGTTTTTGTTTTTTAAATTCATCCCCATTTCTCCTAGCACCTAACATCAATAAATACATTAAATGCATGCATGAATAAGCAGTCCCTAATTTTCTTAGAAGGTTTTTTTGGAGGGGTTGTTACAAAATACAGTGACATTCATACCCTTTGGCTTTGAAACCTTACCACAATTCTCTTTGTGGCTTATGTGCTTGAGGGAAGCCTGGAGTGTATCAGCACACAGTTCTGACCCTTCCTGGGAAGCTGAGGAAGGAGGGGTAGGTTAGCAGATTGGGCCTCCCCAGGTCACCTGGGAAGATCAGTGGCTTGTGCTGACTCTACAGGTTCTCAGAGCAGGGCAGGCCCCATAGTGGGCTGACTCACTCCTGGACACAGAGCTGTCAGGAGCAACCATGATAGTGCTTCATAAGGACCATTGCAAACTGGGCTGTGAATGAAGACAGTCAGGGCCAGGCTGCATGCTCACGGACCCTCCAACCGTGGGGATGCACCAGCGACAGGGCCTGGCTGTGTGTGTACATGGGGGCAGGGACGGCTGTGCACACACATGCCCGTATGGTGTAGGGTTCTAACGAGCATGCTCCTGTCTACACCCAGGGTTATTATCAGTAATCAAGGGTCACACAGAGACAGCCTGGGAGATGTCAGCTGCCTAGCCCATGCCTGGTGCGCCACCCACACTCCCCTCCTGCACTGGCGCACCAGCCCAGGGCTATCCGCTATTGCAGCAGGAACTCAGGTTTACCAAGGGTGGTGGCTGTGGGCTGGTGGCCAGCCCAGTTGATGCTAAGTAGGACCCAGCGTCCTGCAGGAGCCCAGTGGCTGCCCTGGCTGGAGCGGCTCCTCACAGATAGCCAGGGAGCATGTGTTCTTTGGGTGTTTCAATCTAGTCACAGCTGTCCTGGGTTTGCTGGTCTGAGCAGTGACAGTACACAGCTTGGATTTCCAGGGAAGGGGCCCAAGCAAAGTCCCCCTCCCACCTACCCACACCTGCTTCCTGCCAGTAACTTCAGCCTGCTCTGCAAGGCCAGATGCAAGGTAGCCATGGGCCTCATCTCCCAAGACCACGAGGACATGCCTTCATCAGCTTGCTCTCTCAGTGTGCTGGCTCCTCCCACCCTGGGAGACCAAAATCTTTAAGGACTGACTAGCTCCTCCTACGTAATAGCTTTCCTGAGACTTCCAGGACACAGAACACAGAACATAGCCCCCAATTCAGACATCAGCAAAAACATTTTTTTTTTTCTGCTGCATCTAGTTCTGTCCATATGCAATATTCATCCTGCCAGCCTGGTCCTTGCTCAGGGCCTCCATGGGCTAGTTAATATGAAATTAACATTTTATGTCTAGATAACATTTAAATAGGTTTTCAAATTTTAACAATAGCACACGTTCAATGTAGAAAGTAAAAAAGCAAAAACTAAAAATGAAAACCACTCATGACACCACATGTAGATGTAGGTCCTATAAAATGTTGGTGTTTACTTTTCTGTCACTTTTTTTTTGGTGGTACTGGGGTTTGAACTCAGGGCTTTGTGTGTGATTGCTAGGCAGGTGCTCTACCACTTGAGCCATGCCCTCAACTCATTTTGGTTTGGTTATTTTTCAAATAGGATTTCACCATTAATGCCTAGGCCAGGTTGGACTGCAATCCTATTTACTCTTCCTGTATAGCTGGTGTGATAGGTATGCACAATTATGCCCACCTTTTATTGGATGAGATGGGATCTTATGAACTTTTTACCTAGGCTGGGCTTGAACCTTGATCCTCCCAATCTCTGCCTCCTTAGTTGCTAGGATTACAGGTATGAGCCACTGTGCCCAGCTTGATATATTTTATTTCACCGATAAACAATAATTCCCTAGATTTTGATTGCATTCAGTTTCTAAATTTATACATGGTGTCAGTAAAAGAATCTTTTTTTTTTCCTTGCAGTGCTGAGGTTTGAACCTGGGCCCTGTGCATGCTGCTATGATAAATAATTTTACACAGAAACAGTTTTGTGTACTCCTGAAGCTTTCCTGCCATGTTAGAAATGAAATTGTAGGATCAAAAGTTATGAGTATTTTAAATCTTAAATGCGTTGCCCCATCACGCCTCGGAAGGGTTGTAGCATTTTACGCTTTTGCTGGGTTTGTTTACAACCAATTAATTGTAACAAGCGTCCTTTGATTTGAAGTCTCAGAATGAAAAGAGAGGACAAGGACTAGGAGTGCATCGAGCAGGGCAGTGATATCAAAAGGCAGGGTAAGAGAAAGCGGTCACAGGGTCATTGCTGAGCAGTGCAGAGAGCCAGAGCCAGGTGTCCACACAAACGCCATTCCCTCAGGAAGACCAGCCCAGCCAGCACTGTCCTCACTCGTGCCCTTTGCTGTGAGTAGCCGAGGCACATAACACATTCCAAACTGCCATCACAGCATGAGTCTTTCCAGTGGTAGCAGAGCAGGTGGGCCAAGGTGTCATTCTCAAGGCTTAGCTCCCCGTGAACCCCACAGGAGTGGCTGCCCTCTGGCTGGGGTCAGTCCGACCCTCAGTTTCTCCTTCTGAAAATTCCAAGACTGTGAAAGAGAAGCTAAGGTTCACGTGAGCATCGCACAAGTTCAAGTGTGCCAAAGTACTTTGTACGCGCTGCCCTTACTGCTAAGAGTGGGTGCTGGGACAAGCAGGTATGTCACAGTGCAAGGGGCTGTGCCACCTGGAGAGGCCACAGATGCAGAGTGGGGCTGGGATCCCCTCTTATTCTCCAGTCCCCACAGCACCTGAGAACACACGAGAAACTCCTCTCCACACTGAAGGATAAGCTGGACAGCTTCTTAAGTCACAGGAGGGGGAAGGAGAGGCTTTTTCCTGTTTAAATTCCACCCACAATAATACCTATAAACATGGAAATGTCACAGGGGAACTCCCTGTGTAGCTACCTTAAACAAACAAAAATGTCATTTTTTTTCTCTTTTACAAAATTGGAGAACAGGAGGGCAGAACAGGTCCTGTCTCGGGGGCGGATGTTGGTACCAGTGGGAAGGGGGAGGGGGTGTGGAAAGGGTGTAGGAGGGTGAACATTGTGCAAATACTGTGTACACATGCATGTCAATGGAAAAACGACACCTGGTGAAATTATTCCAGGAATGGGGGGTGGATCAAGGAGAATGGTGGAGGGGGTAAATTTAACTATTTTATATTTGATATATTGTAAAAACCCTTGTAAATGCCACAATGTATCCCCAGCATAATTTGAAAAAAAAGAAAAACACCAAATAAATAAATAAACTCTGCCCCCAAAGTTTGGCTCGAGTCCTGGCCAACTCAAGGCTCTTATTGATATTCATGTCGTGGGGATTTCATCGCTCCCCTCACTAGAAGAGGAGCTCCTGGCAGTCCTCACAGGAGAAGGTGGAAATAATGTCCCCAGGTGGAATGAGATGGTGTGTTAGGAAGGGATAAAATGCTGCGCAGAGGCGATTGGCTCAGCTGCTGATGGCGTTCAAGACAACCTGTAGAGCTCAGGTTCAGGTATGCGAATTCTGGAGCAAAAGAAGCATGGCACTGAGTCCTGGCTTTGTCCCTTATTAAGTCATATTATTGAATCCACAAGAGCCTCGTTAGCTCTTCCTCCGATCACACCTTTTGTTCTCTGCAATTGTCTTCTTTTTCATGTACCTGGTGACTTCCTCGCCCCATTAGCATGGAAGTCCCAGGAGGGCAGGGATATGTTCAGCCTTGTCATTGAGAGATCCCAGGACAAAGAGTGTCCACCTCCAAAATTGTTTGTCAAACAAATGAGTGATTCTGGAAATACCTTCAGATACCATCTCCAGGGAGTTTACTTTGTCCTTGCAAACTCTTCAAGAGCTGCTTGATCTCTGTAGTAAGAATGACAACATAGGAGTGACTGTCACAAGAGGTGGGGAGGGAAGGCCACACTGAAAAAAAAATTAACATACACAAGACCAAGAGCAACCTCCTTTAGAAACTGACTCACTCCTGTTTTCAAAAACTGTTTTTTTTGAACCTCTGTGGGCAAAGATCTCTCCTTGAAAGGACTGCTTGGTTTGGATTGTAAAATATTACTTGCCTCTTAAGTACATATACTCAATACAAGAATGGCTCGAGTGGTACAGCACTTGCATTGCAAGCATGAGGTCCTGTGTTCAAATCCCAGAGCTGCCTAAAAAACCATGTACTCAATATAGATCATTTTTTCACTTCTACCAAAAAAGAAGAAAAACAGTTTAACAATTTGACTGACTCAAAGCCTAAAAGCTTAAACTTTCAAGGTCAATCCTATATATGGTGCCCTGTAGACCAAAGCATTATGTGGTGATCTCGCCCCTTGAATGCACCTCTTGTCACTCTGTCTTGTATTCCTCTCAGCAAAATGAGGCTCCTCCTGTTCTGCAGGTGCACCAAGCACACTGCTACCTGAGGGACCAGGACAGTGTTTCCTTCCTCCTGTCATCTCATCTCATGCTTAGTACCTCCCTCCCTTCTTCCCCCATCCAGTCCCCCAGCAGAAGGCAGCTGTAGGTCAGACCTGCTCTGCTCCCAGGTCGGGCTTTTCCACACTGACCTGCATCTCTCAGGAGCAGGGGAGGGCTCAGGACTGGTTTGCTCTGTGTCCACCCTCCTACCACCATATGTTGAATGAAAGATGGAGGAAGAGAAGCTGTCTTGAATGAGTGATGAACAGATAATGAGCATGGACTGAGGGCCACTTCTGTGCTAAATACTTTAGGAAGCACGGCACCTACTTCCCCTCACCTTCACAGCAATTCCGTGAAGTCAGAAGAGCACACCTGTTGAAGGTGAGAAACTCAAACAGTACTCAAATGGTGGCTTGCACCTACTGGATGACCAATAAAGATTCAATTTGTGATTTAATACATGAGAAATTCCTAAATTTGTGCATAATAAATACATGAGAAAGTCCTAAGTACTTCAAAGTTAAAAAAGAAGAAGAAGAAGAAGGTGGTGGTGGGAGTAGATGAGTTTTAACCTAGAGAGGGGCCTGCTTGTCCGTGAGCCATGTGACACTGAAAAGAAAGACGTTAGATCTGCAGTCAAAGAACTCAAGGTAGAGATTTGAATGAAGAGCTGAAATTAAATAATTCTGTTATGGTTTGGATATGAAGTGTCCCCTAAAAGCTCATGTGTTGAGGGCTTGGTCCCAGCTGGTGGACTCAATCACTTCTCATTTCTGAGGGCTGCAACCTGGTCAATACATCAGTCCCTTGGTAGACAGCTAATGAGATGGCATTAGTGGGAGGTGATCTAGTTGGAGGAAATAGGTCACTGGGACATGTCCTGGAATGATACACTGTCCTCCACTCCACCCATTCCTCTCTCTCTCTCTCTCTCTTTCTCTCTCTCTCAATCTCCCGCTGCCCCTCTCCCTCTCCACTTCCTGGCTACCATGAGAAAATCAACTCTCCTCCACCACCACTCTCCCATCACTGTGATGTTCTGCCTTGCCTCAGGCCCAAAGAAGTGGAGTCAACCAACCAGGGACTGAAACTTATGAGTCAAAATCTATCTTCCATCCTCTAAGTTGTTTTTTTCAAGCATGTTGTCATGGTGATGACAAAGCCAACTAACCCAGATGCCCCTTGTCAGTTTTTTCAATTGCATAAATTAAACTAATTCACTTACAGGCCTTCATAAAGCTGACTTTACAAGACAGGAGTGACTTGCTCAGTAGTGACTCATGTGACTAACTGGCTATGCTGTAGCACTTACTCTGTTGTCTTCCAATTATTGGACAGGGAGGAAATGCTTGTGTACAAGAACAAAAGAATTAACTTAGCTGCAGGGCAGTCCTCAACGCAGGTAGTCTGAACTGCAGCATCCCTCCCACTTACTAGGTGACTGGAGGGAATTACATGACTTATATGGTAATTGTGACTCCTACCAGATAATTGTTCCTGTCTTATAGAGATGGGTGAGAAGTAGGTTGAATAATACATATAAAAAAATTTAGCTAAGTACCAGTGGCTCACTCCTGTAATCCTGGTTATTCAGGAGGCAGAGATCAGGAGGATTAATGTTTGAGGCCAACCCAGACAAAAAGTTCTTGAGACTTCATCTCAACCAATAGCTGGGTGAGGTGGCACATGCCTGTCATCCCAGCAACAGCAGGAGGTATAAAATAGGAGAGTGTCAGTCCAGGCTGACCCACTGGAAAAAGTGAGACCCTATCTCCAAAATAAGGAGAGCAAAAAGGGTTCAAGGGGGTAGAGCATCTGCCTAGCAAATGTAAAGCCCTGAGTTCAAACCCCAGAACCGCCATAAATAAATACATTTTAAAAAAAGAACTTAATGGTGCCCGGTATGTAATAAATACTTAATAAATAGTAGGTAGTACTACTATTTTTAAGTCCCATATTACAAATTTCTGGAGTATACATTTTCATTTCTATGAGGTGCTTTTATATTCTGGTTTACTTTCTTTAGCTAAATTCTCAAATGTGAAATTCTTGAATCAAAGGGTATAGACACACCTAGACCTCTTTCTATTTTATACAGTGCATTTTATGAGTAAGAACAAGAGGAACCATCAATGGCACCTGGAATTATTATCGAATTTTACAGTCAGATTGATTTTTAGAGGTTATTATCCTCTTACAAGTACCCATCTAGAGAAGGAGTGCCCTGGGTTTAGCTGAGTACAGGGCAGGGCCAAATAACTCAGTGAGAACAACCCCAAAGTCAGGAAAGGGCCTCTAAGGTCAGGGAGGACAGAGATAAGGAAGCCAACAGCGGCATGTTCCCAAGTGTCAGGGCAGGAAGGCGTGAACCATAGATGCACATTGACCTACCAGGAATGCTGCAGATAAGCCGGGAGAAGACGAGACCTGGGGAGGTCTGGGGAGGCTGTGCGGTGGAAGAAAGGGCAGGTGACAGGTTCATGGAAGCCTAGCCAGGGGTTGGCAATCAGATGATGATGGGGGCATGGGGAGCAAGAAGGGCACCCAGATCTTGTCTTCCCACAGAGCAAGTAGGAGAAGGAAACTGTTGGGAGATTCAGGGATCCCGTGTCTTCTAAGGACATCAAGCTGCTACAACTCAAGGCACTCAGTACTCCACTTTGAGTACAGCCCTGGCAAACTATTACAGAGGCCCTATGTGATCAGCCCCTTGATACCCTTGACCTTGTCCTCTGATTATTCTCTCGTCTGCATTTTCCATAGTGCAGTGGGGCCTGCTCTGATCCACAGGTGCACCAGGACACAGCCACCTCCGGGATGAGGCAGTGTGTTGCCTCTGCCTGGAAGTTTCTTCCCCCCAAAATCTGCCTCCTTCAAGTCTTTACATGGGCATCACCTTCTCCTTAAGGCTTTCCCTGACCACTTTGTTAAACACTGGACCCACCTCTGTTTCCTTTTCCCCAAGAGCCCTGGTCACCTCTAACACACTCTAGACCATCTTCGTTTAATTCAGTTCTTGTTTCTTGTCTTTCTCCCCCACTAGAAGTGACCTGACTAACGGCAGGGATTTCTGTTTTGTTTCTTGATTTGTCCCAATTGTCTAATTCGGTGTCTGACACATAGAAGGCACTCAACAATTGCTGAATAAATGACTGACTTCGGGTGGTTGGTGTATGGTGTGGGGTGTGGGTGTTGTTTTGTTGCTTATCCTAGGTTCAGCCACACTGACCACTACCTGAAGGCCCAAAGAAAGCGCTGGGAAACTCTCTGGTATAAGAGCTATTACCCTCTCCTTACGTCAACGAGGAAACTGACATGCGCAGAGATCAAGGATCTTGTCCGTGACTCTTCTGTCACTGGGAGTGTAGGGGTCTTTTGTCACATCCCAGGTGTTCTGATTCCAATGCCACAGTGGCTCTTTTCCGAACCCTGGCAGGGACTCTGCAGTACAGTGTCCCTCACCCAATTTCCTAGGATCAGCCTGGTGGGCCAAGGCGGCTGCTGCTCCACTACCGGAGGACAGTGTTTTTGGAGTGGACCTGCGCCATGGCTGGCCGCCACCCAGTGGGTAATCGCTCAAGCTCCCAGGCTTGGCTCCCCGGTGGCCAGTTTGGTCCAGATCATCCTGGATCGGCCACTCACACGTGTGCCTGGGAGGATGAGAGAAAGGGAAGACGAGAGAGGGCAGTAAATGAGGGCAGAGAGAGGCAAGCCACTGAAATTCTAGACTTCGCAGGATCCAAGTGGGCCGGGAGGCTTGTATTACTGGCTGTGCTCAGCGGGCACCCAGTGGGCAGAAATCCCATAGCCCAGGTCTCCTGGGGCGGGGGTTGAAGGGCAGACTGTAACTCTGTAGTTGTATTGTGATGGCAAAGGAGGAAGCAGGAGCAGTTGATCCAGCTGGGTCGGGAGTGCCCACGTGCACACAGATTGGCCTTTGTGTCCCGGGCCCAGACAACAGGCTGCATTCTTCCCCCACCTCGGTGACGTCCTTCACGGACATGTCCCCAGAGCCCACTGTCAAAGGATTAAACAGCTATGGATCAGATGACACGGCATTCCCCCTGGTCTGTGCCTCCTCTCTCTTGTCTTTGAGCACAGAGCAGGTGGCTGGTCCCAGCTCTGTCCATGGGGGATTACAGGGGTCCTTGAACAGCTGCAGACTCAGTGATCTCAGGAGTCCTAATGTCAGAACATAGGAGCTGGAAGGGCCCTGAAAGGAAATCTAACTTGTATATTTCAGTGGACGTGATGGAGGCAGGGACGGAGCCATCCCTGGGACCCAGGGGCAGGCCTAACTTGGCAGCAGTGAACTTTCTTTTATGAGCGCTAAGCTGCTCTAGATTCTGGTGACCTCACTGAAGGGCCTAGATCACGTCCCAGAGAACCCTGTGGCAGACAGCCTCCTCAGGAAGGTAGACCTAACTGTGCCTAGACTGATTCCAGGCCGGCCTGACCGGTGTCCAGAGCAAACAGCTTTCCTTGCCCAAGCTGAAAGCAGCAGACAGAAACTCCCCAGGATGTCACTTGCTGTACTGTTTAGCCACACTGTGGGACCACTGAGGCACCACTGACTTGAGCAGTGCTTCTTTCTCAAGATGTGAATAAAAGCAGCCCTTGAAGATAAGATGGCTACTTTTCCTGGCTTCTCAGGGCTAGGCTATTAGAGCCAGAAGACCTGCTTTCTCTTCCAGGTATGACAACTTCAAACTGCAGTTTCATGGAACAGGAGCCACCCTGTCGCTTTATGTTCTCACCATAAAATGAGGCTTTGATCTCTGTCCTTTGTCTTTCTTGGGCCACTGTGAAGTTCACATAAAACAATGCATAGGGAGCACAATGACTGCAGCCATTCCTATTACTATGACTACTGCTGGTGTTTGGTTGTTGTTATCCAACCTAAGTCATCCAGACTGTGTTTAAAAAATGAGACACATGTGCTATTAGTAATTATTTTATTCATAATGATGATAAAATTTCCTACCGGTTGCCAGTGACTCACGCCTGTAATCCTCGCTTCTCAGGAGGCAGAGATCAGGAGGATTGCAGTTTAAAGCCAACCTGGACAAATAGTTTGAGAGACCCTATCTCAAATAAACCCATCACAAAAAAAAGGGCTGGTGGAATGGCTCAAGGTATAGGCTCTGAGTTCAAATCCAGTGCCACAAAAAAGCACCTCTTTTTTGGTGTGCAGGTGTATAAATTCTCATATATGTATAGATTCAAGTAACTACCACCATCAGAAAGATTCAGAATAGTTCTACTATGTCTTTAAGAGTCACACTCTCACCCACTCCTGACCCCTGCATCTGTGCCCCATCTTCATGGTGATTTTGTCAAGAATGTCCTGCATAATCTTTTTTAATCTTAAACTTGTATTTGGAAGTAATATGTATTCATATAGTGGTAAAAAATACTCCATTCCATTTCCCTTAGTGATAAGATCTTGCAAAACTATAAGGTCAAAGAGCAAGACATTTCTGCTGGCACCAGTGGCTCATGCCTATAATCCTAACTATTTGGGAGACAAAGATCAGGAGGATCATGGTTCAAAACCAGCCTGGGAAAATAATTTGAGAGATCCTATCTCAAAAATACTTAACACAAAAACAGGACTGGTGGAGTGGCTCAAGTGGTAGAGTACATCTGTCTAGCAAGTGTGAGGCCCTGAGTCCAAACCCCACTACCACCAAAAAAAGAAACAACACATTTCCACCCATGCAAGGATCCCTTACACTGTCACTTTGATACCCACAATCTCTTCCCTCTCACTCCACCCGTTTCTTAACTCCTGGCAGCAACTAATCTGGTCTCCATTTCTAAAATGCCATCATTTCAAGAATGCTATATTTAAGGAATCATGCTGTATGTCACCTCTGTGGTTGGCTTCTTTTCCACTCTATGTAATTCTCTGGAGATGCCTCCAGGTGGTTATGTGAGTGACTGGCCAATCATCTTTACTGTTGAGTATTATTCTGTGTTATGGACGTACCATAGTTTGTGTTATCATTCACCCATGAAGGACATCTGGGTTGCTTCCAGGTTTGGGCTCTTATCACTAAAGCTGCAATAAGCCTCAGTGCACAGGCTTTTACGTGAACTTTTATCTTCATTTCTCTGGGATAAGTGCCCAGGGGTATAACTTCTGGATCATACAGTAGTTACATGTTCGGTGTTCCAGGAAACCATCAAATCATTTTCAGAGCAGCTGTAACACTTTATGTTCCCCAACAGTGTATGAGTGATCGGATTTCTGTACATCGCCACCAGCATTTGGTGTTCAATTTTTAAAGCCTTCCTGATGGGTGTGTGGTAGAGTCTCACTGCGATCTTAAGTTTCAGTACCCCAGTGGCTGACGGTGTTGAACGGCTCTTGGTGTTTGTCATCGGCGCATCTTCTTCAGTGAAATGTCTGTTCATGTCTTTTCCCCAAGGCCTAACTGGATTACTTGCCTCTTTACTGTTGAGTTTTAAGAGATCTTTATATGTCCTAAAAACCAGCCCTTTGTGGGATGTGTGGTCTATACATACTTTCTCCTTCTCTATATCTTACATTTTTACTCGCCTAATAAGGAATTTGCAGAGCAAAAAAAATTGGTGGTACTGCAGTTTGAACTCAGGGCCTTGCACCTGCTAGGTGAGCACTCTACCACTTGAGCCATGCCCCCAGTTGTAAAATGTTTAATTCTTCTTTTTTTTTGGCAGTTCTGGTGTTTGAACTCAGGGCCTCATGCTTGCTAAACAGGCACTCTACCACTTGAGCCACTCAATTTTTAATACTTATTAAGCCCTAGTCATTGATTTTTTTTTCCTTTTATGCATCATGCTTTTGGTGTCAAGCCTAAAAACTCCTTGCCTAGCCCTAAACCTGAAAGATTTTCTATTTTTTGTTAAAGGTTTTCATATATTTACATTTTACATTTAAGTCCACAATTCACTTTATTATTATTTTTTATCATTTTTACATTTACTCACATGTGTACACATTGTTTGGGCCACCTCCCTCCCCACCACGATTCGAGTCAATTTTTGCACGAGGTGTGGAACTTAGGCCAAGAATGATTCGTTTCCTTGCTGGCTTATTTATTTTTGCTTATACATGTCCATTCGTGCTAATATCACCTGAGGAGGAGACTTTCCTTCCTCTATTGAACTGCTCTTATATCTTATTAAAAAATCAGTTGAGGGCTGGGTTCTGTGGCTCACGCCTGTAATCCTAGCTACTTGGGAGGCTAAGATAGGGAGGATAGTCATTCGAGGCCAGCCCAGGTTAATAGTTCCCAAGACCCCATCTCCAAAAGTAACCAGAGTAAAAATGGACTGGAGGTGTGGCTCAAGCAGTAGAGTACCTGCTTTGCAAGTGAAAAGCTCTAAGTTCAAACCCCAATCCCACTCCCCCCAAAATCAGGTGAACATGAAATATTTAGACTAAGCAAATACACTGAGACAGAAAAAAGTTAGTGGTTAGTCAGAGGCTAATGAGAGGAGAGGGAGTTGAGAAGAAATGGGGGGTTCTGATAAAGGGTACAGAGTTTTTTGAGGGTGTGACAGAATGGTCTAAAATTGGTTATGATGGCATTCAAGTATGAATGTGGTAAAAACCGTTGAAGTTCATGCTTTAAGTAGGCGAATTGTATGGTATGTGAACTACATCTTAATACAGCTGTTGTGAAGAGAAATCTCGGGCAGGTGGAGGTCTATTTCTTGGTTCTCTGCTCTGTCCAGGTAGAACTGAGCTTCAGTGACTATTGTTGGCTTAAGTAAGCTGAGCCTGGGACTGCTACCAGGAAGTTCTGAGAGAGAAGTAATGGAGCCAGAGGGTACGATGAGGCCTTCTCGGCCAGAGGTCAGCCTGAGAATGTGAGTGGAAGTTCACCTCCAGTGCCTGGAGGTGTAGTCTTAGCCTAGCCCTAGCCCCAGCCTCATTGATAGTACATGGGGCTAGATTTGTGCAGGCCAGAAAAACCAGACCAGACCAGATCCTGGCTGGCTTATATCTCTTTCCTTACATTGTTTTCCTAAGTCACCATTCATCACCAACCACTTCACCGTGGAAGCTACAGCAGCCCCAACTCCAAGGCTAGATGATGGATTTGCTGGGTACCAATGATGCAGACAGTGTCTGGCCACCTTCTGTCTTCCCATTGTTTTGTTAGGCTTTTTTTTTTTTTTTTTTTGTGGTACTGGGGTTTGAACTCAGGGCCTACACCTCAAGCCACTCCACCAGCCCTTTTTTTGTGATGGGTTTTTTCAAGATAGGGTCTTGTGGACTATTTGCCCCAGCTGGCTTCAGATTGCGATGCTCCTGATCTCTGCCTCCTGAGTAGCTAGGATTACAGGAGTGAGCCACTGGTGCCCAGTTATTACACTTTTCTTGAGGTCACATTCCCTTTAAGCATTCTAACTTCTCTGGGTGTGCTGAGCAAGGCCAGGTGAGGGCTGGAGAGGGAGAGATCAGTGTGTCCTGGTTGCTCTGGGGACCAGCCACCCTGTCTGACTTCAGTCCCCTTGCTTCAGGTTTTTCAGCCCGTCATCTCCTCCTTATGATGACGACAACCTCTGACAACCTCTATAAAAAGATCTTTTGGGAAACTTTGTGTTCCAGGGTGTCTGGGCTCTGGCCATGGTCTGGGTGCTAATCACCTGGGCTCACCCCTTTGGTGGCTCACTCCTGTAATCCTAGCTACTCCAGCTACTCCACTGAGTGGGTTTTAGTCGCCCAGGACAGGAAGCTTGACCCACATCTCTCATTGTCTCTCTGGCCTAGCAGGACCGACTGCATTCCCACGGCCAGGGGCTTGCTTGCTCAGACCCTGCAGCGCTCTGCTGGACTCTCAGTCCACCCGGGCCAGTAGCTGCTCCTCTGATCTCAGCCTGTGTAAACACCACAGCCCAGAGGGTTCCTGTGGGATCACCAGGTTGGCATTTGCTCTCTGTCTTCCATTATTACTTAGCTAGAGAGAAAACATTTCACTGCTCCAGGCAAGTCATAAAATAGCAGATTTTTAAAGGACTTTTAGGATTAAGGAGGTTCCTGTGGCCAGTTAGGGACTAAAATCAGACTCACAACTTGGCAAGTAGGAGCCCCCTACCGTTCTCTACCCTTGCCACCCCTTGTACTGTGTCCCTAGAGACCGACTTTCTCCTAGCAAGACCAGCTTTCCCCCGCCCCCACCGTGGAACTGAGGTTTGAACTCAGGGCTTTGCACTTGCAAAACAGGTGCTCTACTATTTGACCACGCCTCCAGTTTTTTGCCTGTTTATTTTGTAGGTAGGGTCTCCAGTACTATTTGCCAAGGCTGGCCTCAAACCACAGTCCTCCCAATCTCAGCCTCCCAAGTATCTAAGATTACAGGCGTGAGCCATCAGCACCCTGCTAAACCAGCTTTTGAGAATGACTAAGTATAGGTGCTCCCTCTCTCTCTCTCTCTTTCTCTCCCCACCCCACCAACCTCAGTCGGAAGTAGCATGGGTACAGAGGGCAGATCTCCATTCTATCCAGTTCTCTGGTTCTCAGTCTCTCCTTTATCCAAACCGAGACAAAACAGAAAATACGACATGTATTGCTGTTAGCCTTCGCCAGGAGGTAAGGCTGTGGAAACACCACTGGAAACTTCCATGTAGATGTGATAGCACTGCTTCAGCATGATCAGAAGGCCACCTTTTCAAGGAGCAGTTGCATTTGAAACCTTGTCTCTTAAAGGAGTTTCAAACCTCATTGAGGAAGCTGGGGGAAAGTGCGGGCCAGATAAGTTCCTGCTAAGAGTGACCCAGGACAGACAGAAGGAAACAGTTGTATGTGGAACGTCGCTCACCTCCTTCAGGGAGCTACACCCTGAGCATCCTGCCTCACTGGATCCCAACATGCCCATCCCTGGGGTCATTGAGCTCTTTGCTGTTCTCCAAAACTTAACTGAGGACCCCGCTTCATTCAGTGGCCACCACTCCTGGCCCAGCCCTGCCTGCTGGCTGCTGGGAGAATCGCTAAAATTCCCTTCAAACATCTATATCTCAGAGGTTCAAGCAAAGCCAAATGGACAGGGAAGCCCAGATCCATCTTTCAACATGCCATGTGATTGAACTCAAAGGGTAAAAGTGAGTTTGGGAGGATCTTTGTAGCTAAGGGCCTTCAGTTCATCATAAAAGACAAAAATGAAGCCTTTGAAAACCTATTACCTAATTTAACATTCTCAACACAGGATGCACCGAGCTTCCCTTTGAATTAGCTGCACTAAGGAATCCCAGGCGAAATTGTGCAGCTGCACAGACTATGTGACTGCATGAGTGCTAAGCTACCTTCCTTTGAAGCTGGCAAGTTTGTTCCTTAAGCATCCAGAGGGCAAGCAGCAGATGCATGTTCTTGGACGCTCACAGCCACTGGCACAACATCCAATGGCCCCGTGGGTACCAGGAATGGTGTTAGAGTTTGATAGGCTGGAGATGAAATCCCGGTGACCTTTGGAAGTGTTCGAGTCAGGTACCACCAACTCAGTTGCCTCATCTATAAAACAGGAATTAAAAGCACCTCATAGCTGTGTCCTGTGAATTATAGGAAGATGGTTTGTGAAGTGCTCACCAGTGACCTAGCAAGTGGTTCTTTACATGAGGCTCCTGGACCTGGTAAAACACAAGCATAGTTAAATTTCATCTCCATCCTCCCAAGATCCCTGAGAAAAGAAAGGGAGGATAGTCCTGCCAGAGGTGTATTAAGGGATAAGTCTTCTTGTCACTCCATCCAGGGCACAATACAAGCTACAGGTAAAAAAGTGTCTATGGGGGTTCATTCTGATGGCCTCTTGGTGTCACTTGAGAAAATCAGATCTTTTCAGGGGATGGAGGAACTTCCAAAGAAGAAGGTAGAGATATTTAGAGTCTCAGGGCCTTCCAGAAACAGCCATGTTGGCTCTTTTAGGACACCAGCTGGGCACCATCTTGATCCTTAATGAGAATGATCACATTTCAGAGACTGGGCTGTCCATGCATAAGGAATTCTCAAAACTTTTAAAAGCATTTAGCTAAAAGAAAGCTAGATTCCTACATTTCAACCATAGTGTAGGCTCTAGTCGCACTTACCAATTTGTATCAGCCAGTTTCCTATCTTTGCCTCCAAGTTTCTAACTACTTCAGGGGTTTGGCTAAATAAAAGGATGGTGTCTTTATAAGGTTGACTCCATAAAGAAGTTCCCAGACCCGTAAAGGGATTATCCTGCCAAGACCCTATTATTGTACATATTCTGTAAAAGTTTATTGAACAATTGACGGATCCATTGATTCATTTATTAAACAAGTGTATGTGTGCAGTTTCTCCTGCACTGCTCAGAGTCCAACAGAGACTATGACACGGCCCCTGACCTAAAGTAACGTTAAAACCTGGTGGTAGGGTGTTGTAATGCTGACTACAGATCTGAGGAATGGAAGAAGGTCCTGCAGGAGCCGCAGGTGAGGCGCTGTGGGACTCAAGGAGCACCGTTGCCAGGCACAGAGGGAACACTGGAGAACAAGTTACCAAGCCATGTCAGATGGATCTGGTAAACAGAGCCTAGACACACTCTGCAAGGCAGCCTCCTCTGGACCCACTCACACCTGCCTCTCCTCTGCCGGCCACAGCCCCTCACCTGAGGCTCTGTGATGGGCTCTGTCCTTGGTAAGCTGGACCCAAGAATCAGACACCACCCTCCAAACCCCCCAACCCCCAGCATCCTTAGCTCTGCTCTCTCCACTGGATTTGAGCCTGGCTTTAATGTTTCTGCATTGTCAACACATCACGTCATTTTGCAAAATCTGCATCTTATCGGCTCAGCTAATGGACCCCAAGGGATCCTAGGTAGGAGTCTCAGCCTGCAGAAAATCGTTCAGTTCTGAGTCTCAAGACCGACCTTCTCTACCCTTTATTAAATGGGGATCTTTTCAGTTTGAGGGACTCTGTTGCTCTGCATAGGTATCCTCCTATTTACGCTTCCCATATGCCTGAGATGACAGGTGCTCACCCCCACACCTAGCTTTTATTGGTTGAGATGGGGTCTCACTCACTTTTTGTGTAGGCTGGTCTCAAACTGTGATCCTCCTCATCTCTGCCTCATGAATAGCTAGGATTATAGGGGTGTGGTACCATGCCTAGAGCATCAGGAGATGTGTCCTGTGTTGCAGTTTCTCTGTTGCACGCATACAGTAACCTGATGACTTAATGCAATAAAATGCTAGAGAGACTCTGATTTCTTATAATCATAATGTCTGGGACTTGTCAGTTTTGAGCTTCCCAGAATGTTAATCTTAGTTTAATGACAAAGTGGACACAAAGTGGCGTCTTTAGAAGACGTGATGTCACCAGCCCCGGGGCTGCGCTGTGTCAGGGGAGCAAGGCAGAGGCCCAAGAGGCAGAGAGAGGAGCAGCTGTGAGGCACTGTCACAGGACAGAGGAAGGGTCTTGATGAACCGGGCTCCCTTCAGAGCCAGATTCAAAGCCCTGGAGGCACCACCTGCAATCCCAGCACTCAGGAGCCTGAGGCAGGAGGATCAAGAGCCCAAGACCAGCCTGGGCTACATAGAGAGACCCTGGTGGAGGTATTTTATATTTGTATATGAAAATAGAACAATGAAACTTATTGAAATGGTTCTAAGAAGGGGAGAGAAGAAGAGGAAGAATGACGGAAGAGGTGAGTCTAATTCAGATATATTGTAAGCGCATGTATAAACAACACAATGCATCTCCCCCAGTACAACTATTGTATTCAAATAAAACAAAAGTAAATTTAAAAATTTGAGAGTATTAATATCTATTCTGGCAAGATGGGCTGGAGACTTAAACACCCATGAAATCCTTTTCCAGAAAATAGAAAACTGTACAAAGAGGATTTAGACAGAGTGAATTTGAACTTGACCACAAACCTGGAAGAGAGTCAGCCCACACTAAGAAACAAGCTTCTCTTTTTCTCTTTCTCTCAGAGTCGACTATTCCTTCTCTCTTAAGACTTCTAGCTCTCTAAAATGACAATTATGATAGCTGGTTACTCAGCACCTGTTCTGTGGCAGGTGAGCCCTGTGCTAACCTCTCTATAGGTATTATCTCATGACATTCCTATGAGATAGGAATTTTTCAAGGAGTGAGGGAAAGAAGTGATTCCCCTCCGGCACACGGTTAGGGGCAGAGCAGAATGCAGCCCCAGAGGAAACCCTCCAGGACTAGTGTCTCTAACAGGAGCACGAGGATGGGGTTGTGAGCCTTAAAGCTTAGATTGGTGAAGTCTCCTTATCCACTTCCAGGGACCCTGGCCAGAGTAAGAGTGGAGGAAAATCCAGGCTCCAGGCTTCTGGCTTCCTGTCCTTCCAGGGACACCACAGCCCAGCAGCAGGCAGCAATAGCAGTTATTATGCCCGAGCCTCAGTTATTGTCAGGTGCTCTCTGCTGCTCTGCTCTGGGTTTAACCCTTATCTCATTTACCCCATTCATCCTGGTTTAAAAGTGGTTGACAGATCGATGGAGACAGACATCCCACTCGTGGTGTGGTGTCTTGCATTGTGAAAGGACTTGCCCTCTGTGTCTGTGGCTTCACAGGAGACCAGAACCATTGATGGAGCTTCTTCTAGAATTGCACCAGGCAGCCTGCACCTGCCTCTTCCACTGGCCTTCAGATGAGCTGGCTTCAGGTCCCTCCCCTGGTGTGGTTATGGCGTGGGACAGAGGAGTGGAAGAGCAGGAACGATTAATGGTTTTCTCCTACCTAGGGGTGGGGGTACAAATGACAATCATGCCTGTGTAGACAATCATGCCTGTGTAGACAATCATGCCAAGTGCGTTCAGGACAATGGAACCTCTTTTTTTTCTAGAAGGATTCACTCTGTAAGCAGATTCCTGGCATTCCACAGCTTGTAGTGAGGCCTTATCCTGCTGACCTCTGGCCCACATGGCTCAAGGGCAGCCACCTGCCACTCACTGAAGGAGCTCTGTTTCAGTCAAGGCCACTGCGCTCACTTTGTGTGGCTGCCTGCTTGGGCTCAGGCCTCAGTGTGAGCCACGGGCAGTAGACTTGAGGGAGGGAGGGACGGAAATGCAGAAGGCACTGGGGATGTCTGGTGTCCCTATACTCAGGGAGTCTAGGCCTCTGCCTTGGATCTCTGAGTTCCAAGGTGGACATGAGAATAAATAGGTCAAGTTTGGGGTTGAAAACTAAATAAAATTCCAGAGGCTATCATTTTAATCTAGTCAGAAGTGAAAGTAACAGGACTGGACCAAAGGTTCAGGTCTGGACCAGCAGGATGAGAGACTGAAGCCAAGACTCAAGGCTGGGGTGTCTATCTGCAGGTGCTGTGGGGGAGCATAGGGGTGACAGGAGGTTGGGAGGGTAGTTAGGAAGCAGGCCAAGACAGAAATTGCATCAGATTTTTTTTGTCTCTGTGACAAATCCCTGAGAGAAACAATTTAAGTGAGTTCATGTTAATTTTGGTTCATGGTTTCAGTCCAGAGTTGGCAGCCTGGAAGCTTCTGGGCCTGAGGTAGGGTAGAGCATCATGGCGGAAGGGCGTGGTGGAGCAGAGCTGCTCACCTTATGGTGGCCAGGAAGCAGAGAGAGAAGACACAGAGGAAGATGCTGGGGACAAGATACATCTTTCCAGGACACCCCTACACCCATAACCAACCGCCCCCAACTAGGCCCCACTCCCAGTAATGTCAACACAGTATGAATCCATCAAGAGATTCATCCATTGACAAATGCCAAACTGTCACGATGCAATCGCTGCTCAGTGACTGGATCCACCAGCTGGGGACCATGCCTTCAACACACACGCCTTTTTTTGGGGGGGGGGCACCTTATGCACAAACTATAGCAGAGACATTTCCTGAGAAACTGAGGAACTTGGGGCTGGGCAGGGCTGTCCCCTGCTGGGAGGCTGGCGTCTCCCTCACGTCACTCCTGCTTTACCCTTGTTTCAACTGATAGTGGACCCCTCCCTGCTAAGGAGACCACCTCAGCCCCCCTCGTCCATCCTACACCAAGGCACAGACAGGCTCCTTCTGTGGCCCTGGCCCCACAGTAATCTGTCAAATCCCCAGAGCTTGCCTGTGATGGTGGCCTGCCCCAGAAGGGTAAGGAGCCATGCCTGTGTGTCCCTCCCAGCCACGGTGCGGATGAATGTGTTTTCTCTGGTGGCTGTCACAATCAAACAGATAAAATAAGTTCCCCAAGCAATGGGAACAGAAGCAAACACAGAGCACGGGGGCTCCAGAGCTGGTTATTTTGGTAAAAACAAACAGCCTTGTTTACTGTCTGAGAACAAGCACTGGTCTGGAGCAAAATGGTGACAGTTGTCCTTGGCTCCTTCCCTGCTGCCCAGAGTCAACACACAGACACACCGTGGGTGGCCCTTGCTCCACCTGCACGTGGGCCAAGACTCAAACCCACAGTGCTGCTCAGGCTGCCCAGACCCCTCCACCCCACACAGACCTTGCTTCACAACCCCCAAACTGGAGCCTCTGCCCCACACTGGCCTCTGCCTCCCTCCCTGCACGTATTCCCACAGCTGAACCCCAAGTTCCCCAGAAAGCAAAGAATATTCATTAGCTGAGCTCCTACTGCATTCCAGCCGCTGGACTCTTCACACTTCCCAAAGCTCATATCATCTGTCCTTCCAAAAACCCTTTGTGGGAGTGTTGATGCCAGCATCTTGTAAGTGAGAATCCAAAGCTCAGAGAGGTTAAGATGGCACAGCACAAATACCAGTGTCAACATCTCCAAGTGTTTCTCACTCAAGCCTCTCTGGTTGTCTAAGTTTTTCCAAAGTCCATGCTCAGCTTAACAGGGACTGGGGAGTGTCCAGGAGGCGGTAGGTACAAAGTCAGTGATAAATTAATGAATGATGAATAAAGAATGATAAAAGAGCAAAGGCTATGTCCAGACGAGCTGTGATGGTCGTAAATCAAGATGTCAGTGTCCTCAGTTAACCTCCAGCATCTGTGTTCTTAAGACCATTCGGAGGCAATTGTCCCATTTTAATTTGTGTCTTTCGTACCAGTCCTAGGAACCCAAAGTTTGTTCAGAGGAAAATGCCTGGACTGAAAGACCCCACAACAATTTGGGTCTGAAAAATCATTGTTGGAGTTGCCAGAGAATAGAAAATTCTGAGTTCAAGTGTTTGAAAGCAGGGTAGGGGGTTCAAGAAGAGAAAGTGGGTTGTTCAGTGTCACTCTAGGTCATCAGAGCTAGGACCAAACAGTGAGCTGAGCAGGGACAGATGTGTCAGCACACTCTATTCCATGCATTCATTCAGCAAACACCTTCTGAGCACCTCCTGCAGTGAGGCCCCACTGAAGGTGTCTAAAGAAGGAGTCTTGGGCTGGGCATTGTGGTACACACCTGTATTCCCAGCTACTTGGAGGCAGAGGTTGGAGAATTCTGGTTTGAGGCAGGCAAAAGTGTGAGGGCCGATTTGAAAAACAAACTAAAGTAAAGGGCTCGGGGTGTGACTTGAGTGGTAGAGCACTTGCTTAGCAAGTGCAAGGCCCTGAGTTCAAACCCAAGTATCACTACCAAAAAAAAAAAAAAAGCAATTCTTCTTTTAATTATGATGCCACTTTAAGAAAAAGGATACAGCCAGGTGCAGTGGCTCATGCTTCTAATCTCAGCTGCTCAGAAGACAGAGATGAGATTGGAAAGACTGCTGTTCGAGGCAAGCCAGGGCAAAAAGTTAGTGAGACCCTATCTCAATTTAAAGAGCCAGCATGGTGGTTCATGCCTGTGATCCCAGATAGACATAGGTAGAAGGATCAGGTCTGAGATCAGCCCCCAGGGCAAAAAATAAAAAAACATGCAACTCTATCCAAAAAAATAGCCAAAGCAAAAAAGGTCTGGGGCCATGGCTCAAGCTCAGGCCCTGGGTTCAATCCCCAATACGATCCCCCAAAAAAGACAGAAAGGGGAGGGGAGAGGAAAGGATGGGAGAGGAAAGGGGCACAAAGTCACTAGAACTCCCGTCAGGCCTGGGAAAGGCCTTATGGGTAAGCTGCCCAGAAGCTTAGGCTTTCTCAGTTTCACAGCCAGTTTACCTCTGCCCATTCAGTCCCTCCCCCATCAGAAAGCCTTTTATTTAGATTTTAAGATTCATGCTTCCATCAAAAAATAAGCAAATATGTGTAAATATTTGTATTCTTCCTTTCTTATATAAACACTAAAACACTACATATTTTTTTTCCAAATTGCATTAATATATCCCTGGGATAACTGTACAGTTGTCTGTAGAATTACTCCTCATTCCTTTTTACAGCTGCATAGTATTCCATTATGTGTTCTATACCATTTCTGCTGATGTACTTTTGATAAGTTCCCTATCTTTTACTCTCTAAGCAACAATTCAGTGATTATCCTTGAATATAACCTTGTGTTTTGGCCTTTTGCTGGGCCAAGGGGTCTGTGTGTACATAATCTTGTTAGATGAAGCCGACTGTCCTTCTGCGGGTGTGGCAGCTCAGGTCTCTCTCGCTACCAGTCCCTCTCACCTACAGTTTCTTCATGCGCTGCCTAGAAGCCATCCCTAGGACACCCGGGGGCCACTCCACAGGGGGAGGGGATTCCCCCAGTCAGGCCATAGCAAGTTAGGGAGGCCCAAGTGTTTCCAACCTGCATCCATCCTGGGTTGGGACAAGCCGAATTACGATGGTAATTTCAACATTCTGAAAGATGAGACAGAAGGGAGGGGAATGGGTGGGCAGGTGGGCCAGGACAAAGGGAAGGGTCTCTAGACCTCAGGACCAGAAGAAAAGGGCCCCAGACTTCAGGGAGCCCCTGCCAACCCCTCCCAGCCAAAACGTTCACACTCAAAAATAAAGACACCCAATCAGACAGCAGCTGCCTAGGACAGGGCTTATTTATTGCATGACTCATAGCTATGCCCCCTTCACACCCTACCTTCATCCTCGTGAGGACAGCCACCCAGGGGGACAGGCCAGTCGTCATCAGCTGAGACTCTTTTCCGTCACAAATGTCTCCGGCTGCAGGTCATCTGCCTGGCTCTTGAGTTGATGGCATCCCAGACACAGCCCAAGCAGACCCAGTGAAATTCCATCCCTGTCACCCCTTCTCTGTTGGGAACAGCTTGTCATCAGAGCAGTCCCTGGAGGTTGTCCTGAGAGAGGAAAGGATATCCCACAACCCAAGAACCTGCAGCGCGCGGGGTGACTGGCCCTGGCTGTCCCCACAGGCACCTCTGAGCCCTGCCACCACCTGCAACTCTGAAGGGTCCTTTGAAGGTGCTGAGAACACAGGACTCCGCAGGGAGCAGGAAGCTCCCACTTGGCACAGAAAGAAACAGTTTCAACCCATCAGGAAGCAGAGACAATGACCCTGCAGAATTTGCCACTCCACTTGGAAAAGCCAGAGGGCAAATTTGGGATCCACATTGTGTCATGGAGTCTAATATTTCCAGGGCAGTGCTACTGTATTTAAATTGTTAGGGCCACACCCAGCTTTTTAAACTGTATTATGGAGGTCAGGTTAAGGCCTATCTGTCCGTCTTACCTAAGCAGCGGTACAGAAAATGGAACTGGAACCTCCCTGCTGGTCCCATGCTTCCTCCTGCCTCTAGGTCCCTGGCAGGTTGCTTTCCAGCAGCCTAAGGAGAGAGATTTAGTTGGGCAGGGAAGATTGTGACATGTCCCTAATGAAAAAGGGATGGAGGAGACCAGCTCTACACTTGGATCCTGGTCTAACAATGGTAGCCCTCTGCCAGGTGTCATGGTGGTTATTGCCCAAGGAGGAGGGTGACTGTAAAACCCCATTCCTGGTCTGCACAGGCATTTGACCCACGTGAGTCAAATGGTGGGAGCAACCCACTGCCCGGGGCAGGTGATAAACACAATGTACCAATACACACAGTGGAATATTAGTTAGTCTTGAAAAGGAAAGAAATTTGGATCCGTGTTACAACATTGATGAACTTTGAAGACATTGTGCTAAGTGAAATAAGCCAGATCCAGAAGGCCAAATCCTGTGCGAGATCACTGGCGAGCGGTAGCTAGTGGGCTCAGACACAAAGACGGAAAGTGGAGCGGTGGTTGCCAGGGGCAGGGGAGTTGTTTCATAGGTCAGAGTTTCAGTTTGGGAACATGAAAACATTCTATAAACAGATCATGGTGATGGTTGCAGAACAATGAGTGTACTTGGCCTTGCCTCCTGTGTTTCTTCATCTAGCTGTTCACAGGTATGCTTTGTAATAAACGGGTATGTATAAAAAAAAGAATGTATTTAAGATTAATTTTTTTAAATGTCTATACAAAGAGTCATGAAAAGTGCGGTTACATTGAAGATTTAGTTCCTGTAACAATCGGTTTCAAATAACCCTGTGATTTATCAAAAAGCCTGGTCTTCAAACAGACCATATGACAAAAGTCAGTAGAAAGCAATGAAGGTCTGTGACCATCAGGAGAAAATCAAGCATGGAAGGCTGTCTGTAGGTAATCATGGTGATTGTTTTCTGGTTTTGGTGGTATGATATTTGAACTCAGGGCTTTGTGCTTAGCTAGGCAGGTGCTCTACCACTTAAGTCACACCCCCAGCCCTTGGGCCACTTTGAAGGAGCCTGGAGAAGTCAGTAAAACCTCCCCCTTCCCTCAGGCTCTACAGCTTTGGTGATCCCCTGGCTCCAGGCTCTAGAAATGTCTAAAGGTATGGTGTGCCCCACTGCCATCTCTGCCTTTCCGTGGCTCGTCCGTGGGAGAAGAACAGAGTGGCGCTGACGTATTGATCTCAGGAATGGATTTCTGGTTGCTGTGTCTTTAGGCAGTGCTCCAAGAGCAGTCAGTTGATCCACTCCCGGCCACGCCAGCCACACACAGCAAATGTCTCTTGACGGTCAGCCTACCTGGTGTTTGCTCTTATCGCCTCCTTCCCACTCCACAGCGGGATCCTTTACCTGCATCTGGCTTCTTTGATTTGCAAATTTCTTAATTCTACCCTTTTGGATTCAAAAGATCTGAGCTCAACTCACAAAACCCACAGGTTCTCCAGCTCTGTGCTCTGTTCCCCTTGCTTCCCTGCCCTGCAAGGCAAGGGCAGAGCCTGGCACCTGGTGAGGAGCCCTGGGCACTGAGGTTGGAATACTGGTCCGGCACGGCACAGGGAGGGTGCGGGGCCCTGCCACAGTCAAGCCCAGAGAGAGCTGCTTCCTGACCTGCCACACACCCAGGCTAGGCCTTCACACCCAGTGGCTGCTCTGGCATCTCCCCAGGAGAAAACGCAGGGCATTGGTCAGGCGAGTTACTACCTGCCCTCTCCTTTTCCTTCTGGACCCTAGCAGGGCCCACCAGCTCTGCTGGGGTCTCCCTTTGTCCCACATGGCACATGACTACACTTTATGGCCTCAGGCACCAGGTGATTGCCTTACACAGTTGATGAGCCACACAAACTCATGTTTGTTTCCTTTTCCTTCCTTTCCTTCCTTCCTTTCTTTCTTCCTTCCTTTCTTTCTTCCTTTTCTTCTTTCCTTTTTGTGGCACTGGGGATTGAACTCAGGACCTCACACTTGCTAGACAGGCACTCTACCACTTGAGCTATGCTCCCAACCTTTTTGCTTGTTACTTTGTTTTGCAGATAAGGGCTCATGCTTTTGCCCAGAGCAGACTGGGACTGAGATTCTCCTACCTCTGCCTCCTGGTAGCTAGGATTACAGGCGTGAACCTCCACACGCAGCCAAACTCGTGTTTCTGTATGGACAATGGATGTCAAAAGAATGACAACTGCTAGCCTGGCAATCAAAGCAAAAATATATTTAAAAAATCACCACGAATTCCTCAGAACAGGAGTAGAACATCACATCGACAATGACTCAGATCTGTGCTGAGAGCAAGCATGACAAATCACGCAATTATTTAAAACTTGTATTAACTAATCTTGAATGCAAACAGTTTTTGAATAATGCTTAGTAGAGATGTTTTTGAATTATTTTTTAATATTAATTTTTAGTGCTGTAAATATATATGACATAAAATTTACCTTTTTAACCATTTTTAAGTCTACAGTTCTGTGACTCAGATAAACTCTGAATAAAACCAAAGGACGGAAGGAGAGAATGTCAAGAGAGCATGGGGCCTGATGTTACTGGTGCGCTGTGATCTTTGCCAGCTTGGCGAGTTCACCGTGGTCTGGGATGTAAGCTTCGTGCACATGGAAGAATCCGTTCCACCTAAGCACATGGCTCAGTTGGAGCCTGGATATTGGTGTCCTTCCTCTTTTGTTTTTCCCAGGGAAGAAAGCAAATGACAGAATCAGAGACCGTGAGGGTGTCAGGATGGAGAGAACCATTCTAACCTTCCTGTAATCCCCAACAGTCCTGGGGCAGCCCAACCCTTCTCCCCATCCCCAAAGGAGCCAGGCATCCTCTCCGTGATTGGCAGTCACCTATGAGCACTCTGCACTTGACCTCTAACTTCCTTAATGCCCACCCTCCTGTGCCCTGCTCCATCTCGTGTTTCTGCACTCTTTACACAGACGGGAACTCAGATCAGTGTCATCCAGGGCTGATATTGAACTTGCTGGAAACCCATCTTTGTGCCATTAAGAAGAGGCAGCTTGAGTGATGGTGTCACTTGAAAGGGGCAGCTCGTGGGTTATTTGATGCACACATGGTCCTTGGCTAGTCTCATCAAACTGAAAACAAATACCCGAGGCCACTGGCCAGCAGCCAATTAAGTTAAATATCTAGTTAAAAGAGAACTGCAGCTGTTTGAAAAATCAAACACTCCAAACACTTGCCAGTCAGGATAGGATGAAACTGGGGTTTTTGAGTTTCAGAAGTAAATAAAATACTGACAGAACTCAGCAGAAACAAACACATAGATTTTTATTTTTAAGGAAAATTGCACACATGGCTATTTCAGACCCACTCTGGTGAATACTTGACTCCTCTAAGTTAGAAAACATGAGGGCGGTGGTGTTTATCAGGAAATGGATGGCACCCCCCACACCCAATGCTCCCGGATGCAGTCATTCAGAATTGAACAGGGACAATGCTGTAAGTGGAATTGGAGTAAGGTTGCCAGATGAATTACAAGGCAGTGGCTCACACCTATAATCCCAGCTACCAGGGAGGTGGAGATCAGGAGGATTGCAGGTCAAGGCCAGTCAGGCAAAAAAAGTTATCCAGATCCCCATCTAGACACATAACCCAGGCATGGAGGTGCATGTCTGTGATTCCAGCTACATGGGAGGTGTACTTGGGAAGACTGTGATCTGAGACCAGCCCAGGCAAAAAACACAAGACCCTCTCTGAAAAACAGCTAAGCAAAAGAAAGATTGGGCAGGGGGGAGGTTCAAGTGGTAGAGCCTCTGCCTTGCAATCTCAAGGTCCTGAGCTCAAACCCCAGGACCACCAAAACAATAAAAAACAAGGCCCGACACTGTCTTAGTTAAGCCTCACAATAACCCTACAAAACAAATAGAACTATTGCCTTTCCATGGATATGGAAATGGAAAGTCAGGTTACACAGCTCACCTAACGTTATTAACGCCCGTGAGGAACCAGGCTGGAGTCCAAACCGGCTTGACTCCAAATCCTGTGCTCTTCTCTCTGTATTGTTCTGTCCCTCATTACCTGATTCCAGGCAGGTAGAATTTTGCTGCACCACAGGTGATCATGTTTGCCAGAGGACTGGCCTCTGCTAACCTCTTCTCATTTATTTTCATCTCTGATTACTGGAGGATTTTCTCTTCCTGTGGGAACACGTCTGTTGTCTCCTGATGAAGTCGGTGGAAAAATGAGTTTTGCATTTTAGAAACGCACTTTACTGTCGGTCTTGCTGACATATCCATTTTGCATAAGATAACAGGTAATTATAAAATTTTAAAATAAAAAAAATTCCTTTGGAAAACTGGCAGGAAGTGATGCATATAGATTCTTTACAAGCCTCTTTTGAGACAACCTTGAGTCAAAAATTTTACTGCTCTTCCCCTGTGGGCTTCACTGGTGAGAATAGGAAGCCTGCCAGGCTAGGGGAAAAAAAAACCAAACATCTTTTGGAGGGCAACACTTAGAAATTGCTAAGGTTGGAATGCGTCCCCCAAAATGTGTGTTGAAACTCAATCTCCAAATTCGTATGGATTGTTTGTTTAGACATGGTCTAGCTATGTAACCCCAGATGATCTTGACTGCTCATCTTCCTGCCTCAGCTTCCTGCAGGTGCCAAATAAGTGCTAATGGAAATTGGAAGTGGGATCTTTGGGAAGTAATCAGGATTCCATGAGGTCATGTGGGTGGGACCTGACGATGGCCATCACGTGTGCGAAGAAGTACACTTGCTCTGTCTCGCCATGTGACGCCCTCCACGTGTCATGACACAGCAGGAAGGCCCTCACCAATGTCCAGCTGATGCCAGCACCTACTCTTCCAGCCTTCAGAACCAGGAGCCAAATAAACATCTTCTTGATAAGCTACCCAGTCTGTGGTATTCGGTGATAGTGCCGAAAATGGGCTAAGATAGAAGTCATTATCTCTTTTTACAGTGATACGAGGGATCCTAGTTGACATCCACCCAGGAAAGAAGAATCTCTCTTTTGAAGGAAACCGTGACATTGAGGGGACATGACTGCCACTGCTTGCAGGATTGAAGGCACTTGGGAGAGTTGGGGAAAGACGGAGGGGCGTGATGCCAACCAAGCCTGCAGTGGGGATCAAGACACAAAGCCAAAACCATCCATAAAAGAAACCTCCACCAGTCACATTTAGAACAAGGGTCCTTACTGACTTGGTTAGTGGTCGGAAATATCAAAATAGAAGACAATGGCTTCTGCTATGGCTAAGTGTTTTCAGTTCACACATTCCCAGAAAGACTTAACCTTCAGTCTCTTGTATTTATTTTTTATTATAAATTTTTTATTAGGATATATTCATTATACCGGGAGGAGTCATAGTGACAATTCTGATTAGACTTATACTGTACATTATTTATCTCTCCTCCTCAGCCCCCTCCCCACCCCACTTAAAGCAATTGCGAGAGGTTTCTTAGTTCTCTTTCATATAAGTGTATGAAGTCCTTCAACTTTTTTGAAGGATAAAAACACTCTAGTATTTTGGGATCTTACTTAGACCCTATTTAATGTTTTTCCCAATTTTTTTTTGTGGTAAAATACACAAAACATAAAATTTATCATCTTAACCTTTTTGTGTGTGTGTGTGTGTGTGTGGCACTGGGGTTTGAACTCAGGACTTCGCGCTCACTAGACTGGTGCTCTACCACTTGAGCCACACTTTCAACCCTTTTTGCTCTGATTACTTTGGAGATAGGGTCTTACTTATTGTCCAGGCCTCCTGGGACCACAATCCTCTTACTTTAGGCTTCCTGATATAGCTGGGATGGTAGGCACATACCACCTCATCCAGATTTTCTATTAAGCTGCAGTCTCTCAAATTTTTATTAATTTATTTATTTTGGCACTCTGGGGTTTGAACTCAGGGCCTCGTGCTTGTTAGACAGACACACTACTGCTTGAGCCATGCTGCCAGCCCTGTTTTGTGTTGGATATTTTTGAGATAGGATCTTGAGAACTATTTGCCCAGACTGGCTTTGGACCTTGATCCTCCTGATCTCAGCACACCCCCTCACCCCCCTACCAAGTAGCTAGGATTACAGGCTTGAGCCACAGGCACCCGGCTCCATCTTAAAGATTTTATGTGCGCAGTTTAGTGGTATTAAATATATCAATGACGTGAAATTACTGCCAGCTACTAATTGTGAACTGTGATTTTGGACAGGGCAAACAAAGAACATTTGTCCCTCTCCCCTTATGAAAATCAGTTCCGTGGAAGACACTGGAACTGCTCCCTGGCCAGCTGTGCACCTTGCCCCTGCCCTGCTCCTTCCTCCTTCTCAACCTTTTTCCCTTTCTCTTCACTCTCTCATTCTTTGTTAGCTATGCTTGTCTTTACTGGAGTCACCACAGCCCTTGCACGGAGAGCTGGTCCCACACCCTTGGCCTCATGGACCTCTCTTCTTCTTTCTCTCTTGTCCCAGGCCCACTGATGAACCAGCAACCTTCCTGAGATCCTGTCCCCTGGTACAAAGTCAGGCCCAGCTCCTTTCCGGACTCAGGGATTTGAAGCCAGTCATTAAAACCCCAGCTTGTGTGTGCATGTAGGCTGGAGAGCTGTTTACACATCTTCAGTCCCCTGGGGCTTATTTGCACTGTGCCCTTCCCTAAGCAGAGCTAGTTACCAGCCTAGAGGTCCCAAGAGCCCTTCCAGACCTCCCCAGTAAGGGCGCAATTAGGGAGCAGAAGAGGATGGTTGTTGCTGAGGGTGTTTCACAGCTTCCAAAAACAAGGCTTTTGACTGGCTACCAAACCTTTCCCCTTGTTTATCAGCTGATTCTCAAGTCTGAGACTCCCCTGTGGGGATAGGCCTTGGCTACAGAGCTGAATTCACCGTGTGTTTGTGAGGTGAGGGGGCAGGGTCTGAGATGGACTGTTACCCGTGGTCTCAGCCCCTCCTTGGGGCCAACCATGGAGAGAAGTCCTCAGAACCATGAGGAGGCTCTATTCTTTTAACTGGGTGCATGAAAAAAGTCTAGCTTTCTTTAGATCCGTGCTCATTTTCAAAGGACGCTAACACTGTAACTATTGGCTCATGGCTGTTCTTTTGAGAAGACTGGAGTGAGGAATTATGGCTTTTAATTTATTGTTTTTCATTTGTTGAGGGCGGTGAGGAGGCTGTTATTCTTTTGGGTGTTTTTGTTGTTGTCGCTTGTTTGTTTGAGATAGGATTTTGCTATGTAATCCAGGCTGGTCTTGAACTCATGATCCTCCTGCTTCAGCCTCCTGGGAGCTGGAGTAACAGGCATGCACCATCATGCCCAGCTGTTTGTGTGTGTGTGTGTGTGTGTGTGTGTGTGTGTGTGTGTGTGTACTAGCATAATCTGTTGTCTACTTCTTGTTCCCCAAAGTGTACCTGATCCAAAAGGGAGAATCCTCTAGCAAGGCCCATGCTTTGGGTTCCTTGGGATGGGAGTATTGTCCATGAACAACACTGAGTCCCCAAGATGGTGGCAGGAGTGACAGCAAGCATGACAGTAATGATGGTGGCAATGATGACAGTGCTGTTGGTGATTATGATGGTGACAACAGGGGCCGTGATTATAGCCATGGTGTTTGAGATGATGGGGATGAAATTGAAAGGGAGGAGAGAGATGGGATGCGTTGTCATCATTAGTGCATCTGTTCTGAGGTCGCCTTAACCTCCTTGAAAGATTGGCCCCAAACATCTCCTTCCACTAGCTGTCCCATTAACCTATAGGCATGGTGGCACAAGTCTACAACGTCAGCACTTGAGAGGCTGAGAATGAGACAGGAGGATCAAGAATTTGAGGTCAGCCTAAGCTAATAGTGATTTCTAGGCAATGTAGTAAGAACCTGTCTAAAACATCCCCCACGAACAAAAGCAAAAGCAAAAGAAACAAAAACACACAATAAACACACCAAGTTTTGATGACAAAGACAGGACCTGGAATAAGATGAACACAGAGCTTCTCAGTATCACTATTGCTTAGAGAGCGTTTGATCGTCTATCTGTACACGATGTTGTTAGCTCACCTTGACACTCCTTAGGTACAGACTGAAAGCACCAATGATGGGGATCACAGTCCTTTGTCCCCAGGTCCTGCTTAAGAAGAAAAAGTCACGTGGATGAGGACTCGGATTCCAGTCTTTACTCGCCCCCTAGCATGAACTCTTCAAGTTTTTCTTCTCCCACCTGTGAAAGGGGAGTAATAACACCCACTTGATGAGGCTGGTGGACTCAGTGCGACAGGGCCCAGCACAGAGTCACCTCTGAATGTTCAGGAGTGGGGTCCAGGGTCAGCTCATGACACCCGCAGCAGTCTCGGGCAACTTTCTGCTCCTTCAACAACCACCTTCTGTTACCTGTTCTCTACCAGCCTCAGTTTGACTTGTTCAGAATCTGTTTGATTTCTGTGACTTAGGATAACAAAGCTTCAGACATCAAAACAACAGAGAGAGAGAGAGAGAGAGAGAGAGAATTTAACCACTCAATTGGTTGTTTTCAAATCCTGCCCAACTGCCAACTGGTTTTTTCCAGTGAATGGACAGATATTTTGGTTGCCTTAACCATGTGAACTGATTCTATAATTTCTTTTTAATATGGTCAGGATGTTTTCCTTGATATCTGGCCCAAAATCTCTTTGTTTATGTCATTCCATTACTCCTACTTATGCCATCTGCTACCTGAATAAAACATCTAGATGCTACCATTTGCATTTGTTCCTTTCAAATATTTATAAACCATAGCTATGACTTCTGAAGTCAATCCTATACATATTTAATTTTTCTTTATAGACAGGTCTTATTTTTCCTAAGTCATTTTTTTCCCTCTTCTGATAGCTTTCCAAAGCCTTAAGATAAAGCAGTGTTCTGAAGTGGGTTGTCACCAGGCAGACTTTAAAAAGTAGTTGTTCTGGACCCTGGGATGTGTGAAAAGCTCAGATTCCCTGCCTCATCCCAGTGATCCTGACACATGAATCTAAGGTCTGGAGCCCAGGAATGTAGATTTTAGCAATCCTCACCCCATCACACAGCCTCCAGATGACTTTGATATGGCTTCCCCACAAGCCACACTTGGGGGCACAGTGACATGTCACAGCTGGCATGAGAAAGCTCCGTATTAACTGGTGCTTCCTCATCTTCCTGACATCACCAAGATGGGAGCTTTGATGTTCCCAAACCTTTACTACGGCAGACGGCTAAGCATATCCATCAAAGACAGAGTTGCCCTTTCTCCTTCCAGAAGCCGTCTTCCTTCTCAGCTGCAGGTTTTAGGTTGGTGGTTTTAGGTCAAGGCTATAGAGGGTCACCTTCTCTGCCACCATCATGCATCCTGTAGGATTACTATTCATATCTCTTTTTTGTAAGACTATAACCCAGTTAATAATAATAACAATAATACCTTACATTTTTTACAGTCCCTTGTGGTTCACAAAATACCTTTACTTCCCTGAGGTGATTTGATGGTCACAATAGGTCTGGTGAAGTAAGTAGACAGGTCTTGCTGCTTCCATTTAAGACATGCTCAGACAGAATAAACAACCTGCCAGACATGGTGGTACATGCCTGTAATCTCAGCTACTTGGGAGGCAGAGGGAGGAGGATCATGAGTTCAGGGCCAGCCCTGTCAAAAGTTAGTGAGACCCTATGTCAAAAATAAAATGAGAAAAACAAAAAAAGGCTGGGAATGTGGGTCAAGTGATAGAGTGCTTGCTTCACATGTGTGAGGCCCTGGGTTCAATCCCCAGTACCACAAAAAGAAAAGGATGGGGGAAGGAGGGAGGGAAGGAGAGAGGGAGGGGGAGGAGGGAGGGAGGGAGGGAGGAAGGAGGGGAGAAAGGAAAAGGGAAAGGAGGGAGGGAGGGAGCAGGGGGAGGGAGGATGGAGGGAGGAAGTTGGGGGGAGGGTGGGGGGAGGGAGGAAGTTGAAGGAGGAGGGAGGGAGGAGGGAGGGGGAGGGAGAGAGAGGAAGGAGGGAGGGAGGAAGTTGGAGGGAGGAGGGAGGAGGGAAGGAGGAGGGAGGAGGGAGGGGGAGGGAGGAAGTTGGAGAGAGGAGGGAGGAGGGAGGGAGGAAGTTGGAGGGAGGAGGGAGCTAGGGAGGAGGGAGGAGGAGGGAGGAAGTTGGAGGAAGGAGGGAGGAAGTTGGAGAGAGGAGGGAGGAGGAGGGAGGAAGTTGGAGGGAGGAGGGAGGTGGACAGAGGAGGGAGGAGGAGGGAGGTTTCATCGTCTTTAGATACGTATGCACTCTGTCGTGGATTGCTGGATTGTGTGGTCGGTCTACTTTTAGTTTTCTGAGGAGCTTCCACGCAGTGCTCCATGGTGGCTGGCTGCACTAATTTACATTCCCACCAGCAGTGCATAAGGGTCCCTCCTTCTCAGCATCCCTGTAGCATTTGTTGTTTTTTAACTAGCCATTCTGACTGGGGTGACTTGATAACTCCCTGTGGGTTTGATGTGTTGAAATCCTGTCATTGCAGAACATGGATGTTGAGTGAAACAAACCAGGCACAGAATGACAGATAGCACATCTTATCGCTCACATTCTCATAGAAGAGAATGAGATAGTGATCACTAGAGGCCCGGATGGGAAGTCAGGAGGGGAGGCAGAGGGAGGTGGGTCAGTGGGTAACAAAGCTGTCAGAGCAGGAAACAGTCAAGTGTTATAGCACAGCGGGGTGACTACACTTTTTTCAGTGACTTTTTAGTATACGTTTCAAAAAAACAAGAAGTTGGGGTGTGGCTCAAGTGGTAGAGTACCAGCCTAACAAGTGCAAGGCCTTGAGTTCAAACCCCAGTACACCAAAAAGGAAAAAAGAAAAAGGACAGGAGTTTGAAGTTTCTAAACACAAAAAAAATCGCAAATGTTGAAGGAGACAGAAATGCTAGTTATCCAGAATCGATGATTACACATTGTATGTGGGTGTCAAATTACCACACTGTGCCCCACAAATATGCACAATTATCATGTCAGTTAAAAATAAATTATGAATTTTAAAAAGTACGGGACATTGGTTATACCCAAATTAGATAAGTTAAATTAGAGATATTAAAAGATTAGATAATGTTAATTACCTGATGAGATAATATTAAATTAAGATTATAAAGGGAGTACAAGCAAGTGACTTCTGAGTCCTTGACCTTATTGCTTTTGCCTCTATTTACCCATGTATTTATATGTTCATTCATTCACTGAGCAACTATTTTAATGAGCACTTGCTGGGAGCCACATCTGTCCTGGGCTCTGAGGCAGCCCAACTCGTCCCTGCGTCATGACGCCAACAGTCTAACGGGGAATCCAGGCCCATGACAGAGGGAAAGGTGGGCTGTTAGACACCCACTCGCAGGGGACAGCCGCCATCCAGGACGAAAGAGTCCTTGCTAGGAGGCTGTCTGTGTATATATAAGGTCCATTTTTTTTATGTGAGCTGTGGATTTATTTGGAGTAGCTTGCAGGAAGGGTCCCAAGGCCATGACACCTTCCCCCTTGGCTCACTGAGGGCACTGGGGAGCCATGGCTTTCCACATGCAGTCGCCTCTGTCTGAAACATTTCCCTTAGTTGCCCTGGCCCTCGCTGAGGGGGCAGGTTAGATGTCCACCCCTGTATTCTATGCATCCCATGACAATCCTCTAAAGACATGCTTACCCACGCTGTCCCTCAAACGCCTCCCTCACCAGGCTTGGAGCACTTCCAGGTCAGGGTCTGTTTAATTTACCTCCGTTTTCTCTGCAGCAAGCACAGATCTGTCACATAACAAGGGCTAGATAAATGTTTACCGATTGCATAAATCAGTGAACATCCAATCTTTACTATCTGGCTGCTAAGGAGGTGGAAGCTGGCCATGTACAGATGAAACCGTTTGAAAACAGCGAGGCCCAAGTCAGGATCTCACGCATACAGTCGGTGCACCCCTCTACCCAGTGCTGACAGCGCACCTATTCTCCCAGCACTGCAGAGGGCTGCGCAGGGCCCGGACTCGGGCCCTGGCCAGGGATGAAATGTGCGCATGTGTTGTGTGGACTTCATTTCTCTATGAGGACAAGCATCAGGAAGTCTCCTTCAAAAGCCACTCAGTTGCTAAGGTAACACCCACAGGCCTAGCAGTAGGGCCAGATGAGGGCATCCAGGTCAAACAAATGCGACTCAGATTCTGTCTTTATTTGGGTGTTGGTTTAGCAGTTCCACCATGCCTGGCCCCCATCATGACTTTTTTTTTTTTTTTTGCATTAATTAAAAAAAAAATACAGGTTGTGGAAACAGCCAAGATGACCCACAACTGATGAATGGATTAACAAAATGTGGTATTTATATACAATGGAATTTTATTCAACCATAAATAAGAATGCAATTTTGTTGTTTGTGGGTAAATGAATAGAACTGGAGAACATCATTTTAAGAGAAGTTAACCAGGCTCAGAACACATATTTTCTCTCATATGTTGAATATAGACCCAATACAAATACAAGCAATATTATGAAAAACATGTTACCCTAAGGGGAAGTCATTAACGGAAGAGGGAGGGTAAAAGAAGGAAATTAAGGAGGTACTTTCTATACAAGAATGAATATAGAATGTTTAAACCTGTGGAAATCACCATAAGAAAGGAACTAAGGTAGAAAGGAGAAAACCAGAGGGATGAACCAATTCAGGTTATAATACATATATACGTGGAAATGTCACAGCAAAACTCTTCTGTATATTTGTATTATACAAAAAATGTCTTTTTTCAAAAACAGACAATAGGAAGGTAAAACTGATCCTGTCTGGGAGTTGGCACCACTGGGAGGTAGAAGGGTATGAGAAAAGGGTGTAGGAGGGTGAATATAGTGTATTTCATGCATTATATAGTCATACATGAAAATGGAAAAATGAGACCTATTGAAACTGTTTTAGGAATGGGGGAGAGGGATAAAGGAGAATGAGGGAGGGGTGAATTCAACTACGATACATTGTAAGCATTTTTGTAAATGTCACAATGTACCCCCAGTACAACAATAATAAAAAAAGATAAAGTAAAAAATATTATGAGATTGAGCAAAAGTTTAAAAATTTTAAAAAATAGTTTTTCAACAGAGGACAAAATACAGACAGTCCCCAACATAGCATGATTTGATTTACAATTTTCCAGCTTTACAATGATGCAAAGGTGATAAGCACTCAATAGGCGCCATCCTTTGAATTTTGAGCTTTCCCTAGCCTAGCACTGGGATTTGAACTCAGAGCCTCACACTTGCTAGGCCAGTGCTCTACCACTTAAGCGAGGCCCCCAGCTCATATCACAGTACTCTCAATGCTAGGCAGAGGCAACAAGCCACAGCAGCCTTGAAGTCAACCTCAGCATCACGAGTAGAAAACAGCGACGCCCTCCAGTGTACGGTGTTGCAAAGGTAGGATGTGTGGGAGGTTGGGTTCGTACATGCCTTCTTGACTTACGATATTTTTAATATGATGGGGTTCTCAGTAATATAATCCCATCTTAAGTCAAGAAAGTCAGGGCTGGTAGAGTGGTTCAATTGGTAGGGTGCCTGGCCAGCAAGTGTGAAGCCCTGAGTTCAAACCCCAGTACCTCCAAAAATTACAGACTGTTTTTTCCCACCTCCTCCACTCTCAGCCCTTGCAGTCCACAATCTGACTTCCTGGCACACAGGTGGCAGGGGACACTCAGATCCCTCTGCAGGGGATGACATCAGCCATCACCCAGTCCATCAGCCCAGCCAGAGTGCTCACTCTGCTTGTGGGGTCCCTTCTTTCCCCTCAGTCTCACTCTATACACATGGTTCTCCTTGTGTTTCAGTGGCACTTCACCAACATCCATACTCCGGCTGTGTACTGTTCCCTCCTTCCTGGCCTCCCATCCTCACTGTGCCTGCTTTCTAACGGACAAGGTTTTTAATGCCTACCATGAAGACCTGTCACCTGGGCAGGAAAGAACAAGCCTCTGGCTGAATCATCCAGAAGACAACTCCCCCATGGAAAACTTTTGTCCTCTGCAGATCTCTGCTTCCTTCCCTCAAGAGTGTCCCCAGGGCCTCACAACAGGGTGTAGAACAGAAAGTGGGCTGCCTTCTCTGGTCACTGAACTCACAGCTTCCCACCCACTATGTACTGCCCACACGCTCCAATCCACCACCTTGTTTCCCCAAACACACACCCAAGAGACAGGGTTTTACCATGTTGCCCAAGCTGACCTCCAACTCCTAGACTCAAGTGATCCATCTGTCTCAGCCTCCTGAGTAACTAAGACTACAGGCCTGCACCATCGCTTCCTGCTACGAGCACAAAATTTCCATATTTCACCATGGTGCTTGCATGTGATAATCCTGGCAGAAGGACTGTCACATGAATTGATCACCTATCCAACCATGGACCAAACAGAGATTAAGCCTGTTTGCTGACCCTCAATTCTGGGTCCATCTTACTATTCATGAGCTCTTCCCCACCTACCTCTCCTCCTTCACTCCTGCAAAGTCACTTGACCTGTTGATCTACCAGCATGGACCAATAGAAATGTTTTACAGTAGCAAACTGTATACTTAAAGAAGCGAAGGTTCTTTTAAAGGCTCAAGGACACAGGCAACAACTCAGAAAAAATGTCCTGCCACTTTTCCTCCTGTAGTCTGAATTCACCCAGAACTTTTCTCCAGCTTCTCTGCAGAGCCTAACCTTTCACAAATTCTCCCCTGCCATACTGGCAAGGATGAGGGGCGCTGATGGACCCTCCAGAGGGACCGTGACTGCACGCTTTAAAGGAAATGCAGCGCCAGCATGTGCGTGTGTTGCATTTCTTAGCTGAACAGCCTGAGAAGCTGGAGCATTACTTTCCAGTCCAGCATATAGGACTCGTGGACCCTGAATATGTGGGAAGGCAAAGTCCTGTGGGGAGGCCATTGTTGTCCTTGTTTTTGTCGATAACATGAGATCAGCTCTATGACCATGGCCAGTCTCCAAGACCAAGAAGGAGAGGCAACCAGAGGCACAGTAATGGGAAGCAGTAAATTGCCAGAGATATTTGCAGTCTTACTCACAGAACTCAAGCCTGTTCTGGGAAATGCATGAAGTACTGATGCTTGAGTGCCTAATGGCTTTGAGGTCCCCAGCAAGTGTGTGTGGATGGGTGCCAGGAGCAAACAAACAATTGCAACCACAAGCCATCTCAATCCACATCTGACTGTCCCTTGAGAATGACTGGAGCGGCTCCAGGATTGAGATCTGAGAGGGACGGGACACACACCCACAGTGCTCCCCAAGAGTTCACACATAACCCTGAACTCTGACACCTAAGACAGATGTTTGACACACATCATCTCAGTGAACCCACCACACACTGTTGGTGTAGGGACCACTCTACCCCTGTTTTGCAGATGGAAAGAGTGACACAGAGAAGTGAAGATCATGCATCTATTTATAAAGAGCTAGAGCAAAATCCAAACTCAGTTTTGTCTGGTTCTCAAGCACGTGATCTTAACTACCCCACCCTAATGACACTGGGGCTCTTGGGAACCACTTCCACCAGGCGTCTCTGTCACTCGTTCATAGGTTTGTACATTCAAGACTCCACAATGTTGAGTGTGCGTCCTCTTTGTGCCAGGCTGTCACTAGGCCCTGGGGCTTCACTAACAAAAGCACCATGGACCCTGCCCTCTTTGGAGTTGGAATGTACTGGCTGAGTGCCAGAATCTGGAATGGGAGTTAAGGTGCACTCAAGGTTGGGCAGGTTGAGGTGCCTGGCCGAAGGAACAAGTGGGCCCTGAAGCCCAGCTCACAGTCCACTGAGCTCGGTGCCCACAGAGTTGCACCCTACAGGGAAGTCATTTTTAAATTTTTTCCCAAAGTGTTGCATGCATGGGCTGTCCATGAAGGACCATTTTCCATCACTCTTTATGGCAGGGTCACTATGAAAGACATCCCTAGGCACAACCTACCATGCCCAAGGAGCATGAATCTGTACCAGACAGGGGACAGGAAAGAGGTCAACAACAAATTCAAGAAAGTTTGGCCCATTTGGCCACACTGGATGAGTCAAACTTCCATTGATACCCAAAGACAGAATCCCATGCCAGCAGAGAGCCCTACCGCTGGCCTTCTTCCCACAACCCTCAGATCCTAGAAGAACTAAGATGAAGGCTCTGGGGACACTCACTGCAGGGAATAAGGGAAAAGCAAAGTCAAGGTGACAAACCCCAGTGATGAGGAGGCAAGTGTCCCCATGTAGAAACAGAACCTGAAGGGACTCTTCGGGGAGAGGGGTGAGTTCTGTGTGCTGCCAACTTTCAAGTTATAAACATATACTGATTTGTGTTCTCAGAGCCATGAATAAGAGGTACTGAGCATAAATCTTACAAAAACCCTAACAGAATTCTCTTTTTAGAGATGAGGACATTGATCCCCAGAGAAACCAAATAATTTGGCCTGGGTCACACAGCTAGGAAGTGACAGTACTAGAAAGTGGTAAAGGTGATCAGCTGACAGTCTAGTTTACTCATTCTCAGCCCTAAGATAAAGGAAGTGAAAATTTTAAAAGGAGACCAAGAAACAGTGAGGCAGATGGGGAGAAGAGAAAGAAAGAATCAAAGGGAGTGGAGGGCGAGGGTTAGACGCCCTGATCACTGCTCACAGGCAATAAAGAAATACAGCCACTGCAACCAGATATAAATGGATCTCAGCATCTAAGACAGAGACTGTCAGAGCGGGAAAGGACCTCTGTGCTGCCACCAGTCCCTCGTAGGACAGTTGAGGAAACAGAAAGGAAACACATCTCCTGGCTTCCCAAGGTTCCTCTGTCAGTAACAAAGGCAGAACCATAGCCACGCCCCTGGTCTCCTGACCTATAATTTCCACCCCATGATGCTGATTACCCTCTGTGACCATGGTGCTGCTAACAGCTGTGGTCACCACCAAGTTAGCACATGCTGTCCTGGCAGCCATGTTAGTTTGTGACTTGAAGGAAACACTGCCCTGGTCATGTGAGAGCCTAAGAAGAATGGAAAATTCCAGGTCAATGAGCAACACACCCTCCAGGTACCCCTTCTCCATCGGTCCTGCCTTCAGAGATGCCCAGGCTCTTTCATCCACCACCAGTTAATATTTCACCCCAGTGAGACTCCAGGGAACAAAGACCATGAAGCTGGCCTTGAGGGGCCAAAGGTAGGCTGCCCAGGGTCCCCTCGTGCAGCTCGTAAAGAACAGTGCAAATGCACTTTGGATAAGAGCACAGCTCAGCCTCCCGCAGAACAGCTGGGACAGCTATTCATAGGGACGTCGCTGCATCTGTCTGTCATGTGAACTGGGTTCACCTAACAGCCACTGCCTTCCCACAGATGTGAGTCACGCCCCTCACTCAAGAGTGGGGAGTGGCCGGAGCAAAGGAGAAGGCTTCTCTGGGCTAAATTGAGGGTAACCTCGATGCCATCTTGAAAGGAAGTCTCCTTGCCCCGGCAGAGAGGACTGAGGATGGCGAAAGGTCTTAGACAATTCGCAGCCCTAACCCACTGATGGCTTAGGTTGTCCTCTCACACCCTGAGGACCTGGAAAAGCCACTCACAGCATGGGGTGGAGGGAGGGGGGGTCACATTGCCTTCACTCCCCTTCCATCCCGGCACTACCTTCTCCCTGGCCACCAGACTGTGGAGCTCACATGCTGTAGCTGAGGGCTGCGTGTGGGGTGATATGGGTGATTCTGCCCCCCATACTTAGCCCTGCCCACCTGTGATCTGTCATCTACCCAGGCCCCCTGCAGAGTCCAGTGTGCACCTAGCCTGGTCCTGAGCTGAGGACATGCCAGAATCAGAGCCCATTTGTGATCCAAAGTGCTCAGACTTGGACACCCCTTACCCAAGGAGCCCGGAAAGCTCCACTCCACAGTGACCCTAAGAAAAACTGAGCTGTGCATCAAATACAAAGTGGCCTTAGGAAAGGGCAAAGCCTTTCTCCCATTGACAACCTTTGCTTCCCTGCTCAGAATTCCTCTCTGGCTCTCACCAACCTGTAGGCCAAGCAAGGGGCCTGCACACCATGGTGCTGGGGGCAGTGCTCAGAAGTACCTCTGTACCCCTACATATATGCTCAGCTGTGGGCTAGGGGTTTCATCAAGAATGCCTTAACTCCCTGATGGACCTTAGCCTCTCCAAGAAAAATGCCGTGCCTGTTTTGTGTCCCATGTGGCAGCCACAGTCAGTATGCAAACAGACAGTCTACATGCACTCCTCACATGACCAGGTTTCTTTGGGTTCTAGACTCCTCCTTGTAGATCAGGACCTCTCATCTGTAGGACTTGGTTCTGGCTCTGACCCAGGTGCTGTTGATCTGAATTGTTCAATTTGAGCAAAACTTTCTAAATAAGTCAATCTTATGATGTAATATCCAAATCATTTGAAACTTTTATTAATGGACATAGAATGACATATGCTATGATACATGGACTGATGGCAAGCTTTACCTTCAGGCTCAGGTGGCTGACAGTCCCCACTCCAAAGAACTGGTTGTTTGAGGTGGACGCTACTTAGAAGTATGACCTAAACCCTGCAGGAGTGAGGATATGGAAACTTCTTTGGGGCAGGAAGGGAGGACAAAGTTAGGCAAGGTTTTCCAAAGGAGAAGGCATTTGAAGGACGGACAGACCCAGATGAACAGAATATTGTGGGCTGGAAGGTAATAACAAAAATGCCCTCCATAGCACTTTGGAAACAAAACGGCCTCCCCCACTGTTACTATGACTGATGACATGATGGCAGTCTGAGGTCAGGGTGACACCTTTGGCTAGGAATTGGGGCATTTGCTTCTCTCTAAGTCAGCTTGTCCCAAGGACTCTTTTATCTGAAAACAGCTGCCCAGGTCAGTTCCTGTATCAGTCCCAGAGGCCAGAGATGAGGAAGAGGCCTTGTTCTTGTGGCAGGGCCAAAGCTTTAGCTGGTAAGCTGGATCTACAGCACAGGTGATGGCCCTGAAGCCAGGTAAGAGGCCAGGCTTGACCACACCTTGAAGTCTGACCAAGTTTGGACAGACTTTCTAGTACTTTCCTTATGTGACTGAAAACCATATCATAATAAAAGCTATAAAAATGCCAAACTTTAACCTTATTAAAACTGCATTGTTCTGGTCTTGACAACCCTAATGAGATTTTACAACTCTGCCTCTATGACTGGAGTCCTTGACCAGCCCAGCGTCTGCCAGGGTTGGTGATGGGTGAACGACGTACGCCTTCAGGGACTGGAACCCACTCACCTTGCCAGCATCCCTGTGTCCATCTAGCACACAGGACTCATGAAAATGGATAAATTTCCACTCTCCTGGACCCACCCGTGAGGACATATGAGCACACTCCATAGCACATGGGATTTTCCTCTGGATTAATGGAGTGCAATGGAACTTTTAGCTATTGTTGTAATGATTAATATGTCAAATCAGTAACACAGGAGAGGTGCAGGGGAGGAGGACAGGAGAAGGAGGAGGACTGGTCAAGAGGGGAAGAGGCGGTACAGCCATAAAGGAAGAATGAAAGCAAAGGACAAGGGAGAGGCAGGGGCAGTCGCACTCACTCTCTGGGGGAGCACTGAGGGCTCCTTTTCAAGCTCAAGCCAGCGCCACTGTGAGGTCTCCAGGGAGCAACTGTTAGCTAAGACTCAGCATGGACCTGGAATACTTGAAATGCATGGTTTTTTGTTTTTTCCCAGACAAACATGCACAAAGAGAAATTTTGCAGCCGGTGTTAGGAAGTTTGCTAAGTCCCTAGACCTTCATAAGAAAACCAAGACCTTGTGTTCAGTTGATGGTATTTTGGCAGCTGGGAATGTGCCACCTCTGTCAGCACTACTTCTGCAACATGATGCCTTTCTGAGACAAGTTTGGGAAGGTGACAATGGCATCAGCCTCTATGTTGAGCTTCTGCCTTGCCCTGAGACCCTACCCTCTCCTCCTTGCTCTCTGGTCACCCTGGGTGGCTTTCAGGTTCCCAGTCAGATTCCACACAGTGCCTAGGAAGTGCTGTCCATGCCTTGTGTGAATGTGCTCTTTAGCCATGAGACCACCACACAGGTGGCCTGAAGGACACATGACCAACCCGCCAATGGGAAAGATATTTGCATGTAAATAAACCCTCCACAGCCAAGCACTGGGTTCCTGCTAATTATTATCATCAGTTGTATTAAAAGACTTCACATTCTGTGTAATCAGGAACTGGCCCCATGGAAACAGCATTGCTTGCTGAGATCACCTGTCACTTTCCACAGGGCTCTGATATTCCTGTTCTTTCTTTCTTTCTTTCTTTCTCTCTCTTTCTTAATTTCTTTCTCTCTTTCTTAATTTCTTTCTCTTTCTTTCTTTTTCTCCCTTCCTTCCTTCCTTTCATCCTTCCTTCTTTTCTTCCTTCTATCCTTCCTTTCCTCTCTTATCTTTCTCTTTCTTACTCTTCCTTTCCTTCCTTCCTTCCATCCTTCCTTCCTTTCTTCCTTCTATCCTTCCTTTCCTCTCTTTCTTTTCCCTCTCTTTCTTGTCTCTTTCTCTCTCTTACCCTCCCTTTCCTTCCTTCCTTCCTACCTTCCTTTCTTTTGGTGGCACTGGATTTGAACTCAGGGCCTCAGGCTTCCTAGACAGAATCTCTACCACTTGAGCCACATTCCCAGACTTTATTGCTTTAGTTAAGTTTGTGATAGGGTCTGTCTTTATGCCCTGGTCAGCCTGGACCACAATCCTCTTATTTGTGCTTCCCCCCATAGCTGGGGATGACAGACATATGCCACCATGCCCAGCCATTGGCTGACAGGGGTCTCAGGAATTTTTTGCCTGGGCTGGCTTCAAACCACACTCTTCCTGATCTCCACCTCCAGAGTGACTAGGATTATAGGCTTGAGCCACCTGGACCAGCCTTCCTTTCCTGTTTCTTGATCAGAGCCTTTAAATAACACCACAGGCTAGAGTAATCAAAGGTTACTGAACCCCATCTCCTATGCTGTGGATCCAAGTACATGCTGCTTTTCTGTAAACAGAAAGGAAAACTCAGGCTCTGTGCGCCCTTTTGAAGGTTAAATTATCTCTATGATGGGAAGCTGCACAAAGGTCAACTGTGAACACACGCTCAGCAGAGGAAAGAATCAGCCAATTCATACACTTGCTTTCTCATTGTACTTTTTAACATTTCATTTTGAAATAATAACAAGTGTACCAAACATTGCAAAATGTGTGTACGGTTCATAACAGCTAAAAGGTAAAAACTAGGAAATCCACTGGTAGAGGAATGGATAAACAAAATGTGGTGTGTTCATACAATGTTTGGCCTTACATATGTTGGCATATTCTGACACATGCTACAACGTGTCATAAAGACATTAGGCTAAGTGAACTAAGCCAGTCACAAATAGACAGATACTTTATGATACCACTTACACACAGTACCTAGAATAGTCAAATGCAAAGACATGGAAGTAGAGTGGTGGTTGTCAGGGGCTGGAGGGAGGGAGAATTGGGAGTTGTTTAATGCTGATGGGGTTTCAGTTTGGGAAGATTAAAAGGTTCTGGAGACGGGTGGTAGTCTGTTTCACAATGGTGTGAAGGTATTTAATGCCACCTGTTTTGTGCTAGCCAGCTTTCCTTTACTGTGAAAAATACCTGAGACAATCAGCTTCTAAGGAGGGAAGGTTTATTTTGACTCAGGGTTTCAGAGTTTTCAGCCCATGAAATCAGCTCACTTGGCCCTGTGGCCTTTGGGCCTGTGTCGAGGCAAGAACGTGTGGTAAAGGAAGCCGTTTGCCTCACAGTGGCCAGAAAACAAAGAGGGAAACAGAGAGGGCTTGGGTCCCAATATTGCTTTCAAGGCCAAATCTTCAATGACCTAATTTCCTTATACTAGGCCCCACCCGCTGAAGGCCCCATCCCCTCCAGTAGTGCCACAAGCTGGGGCCAAGTCTTCAGCACAGAGGCCTTTGGGAGACATCCAAGATCCAAATTATGGTACCACCAAACTGTACACTGAAAACTAATAAAAGTAGCAAGTTTTATTCTATGTGTATTTTTACCACAATAAACAATGTACAAGGAAGTCCCCACGAACTCTTTACCTAGTCACCCAAATGCTGTCACTATCAAAATCAGGAAATTGACACTGGCAAGATTCAAAGCTAATTCAGACTTCACCAGTTTTACAGGCACTCCTGTGTGCACAAAGAGAAAATTTGCATCTGTGTGTGTATGTATGTGTGTGTTGTATGTGTGCAGTTTTCTAAACTTTATCACCTATATAGCACTGTGTAACCACATTCAAGTTCCACAAATATTTCATCACTTCAGGGCCCCTATGTACCAGTCTTCTCTGACCACACTCAGTTCCTCCCCCAGTCACTATCTCCTGACACACTAATCTGATTTTTAATCTCTAGAACTTTTGCATTTCAAGAATATAATGAATAAAAACACACTGCATATGACCTGTTGGGGTTGGCTTTTTTCACTCAGCATAATTGACTCAAGACCCATCCAAATCGTATATATTAATACTTTGTCCTTTTTCATTGTTAGAATATTTGATGACATGGATATGAATTTCTGGTTATAATTTTATATCCAAAATTATTCAACTTTCTGTCATCCAAAGACTATTGGTAAGTAGAGTTGATTCTAATATGGCCACTACAAGAATGGCTGACCCAAGGGCTCACCAGACCTGGCCTCTACCCACCCAGCCAGACATCTTTGAGCCCAAAACTGTGTTTTCTTGAAGGAAAAAGTCCTGCAGGGCAAGCTGTCCTGCCTGATGACTTTCACCTGTGAGGACTCCAGTGGACAGGTAGCATGATGGTGGCAACTCCTGTGAGCAACAAAGATGGTGCACTGAAGGAGCTGAGAGTGCTTCAGGGGTGATACCACGTGGGAACAGACAACTGGGACTCCTTTAAGAAAGAAGGTAAACTCCAAGAAATCATCATTTTCAAATAGGATGATGTTTCCAATTTTCAGAAGGGTGTTTGCATATTTCTTTTTCCTTTCTTTTTTATTGGTGCATATTAATTGTGCAAAGGGATTTCACTGTAATATTTCCACACAGGCTAAAATAGTTTGTATATTTCCACTACTCACCATCATCCAAGTTTCACTGTGCCAAGAGTTGGCTGTTTCCCTGACTGTTGACCTCAGTGTAGCATAAAGTCCCAGTCCCTGAGCCTGGCACAGTGCCTGACACCCAGTGAACGCTGGTGAAGGGGGTGGTGCTACAGAAGGAGAGGGGCCAAGTCATCAGGGGTTACAAAGGATGCCCAAATCAGGCAACCAAGACTATAGTGCATGTCATTTTAAAAGCCTGCTCTCTGTGCTCTTTGACAACAGGTGGGAGGCAGAGAGTGCTAGAAAGGAACAATAAAACAATCCTTTTCTTCCTCTTCTTCCTGGCATCCAGATCAGACTGTTTCTCCCCCCCCCAAAGCCTTCTTCCCCCACTCAGAGAGAACTTCATGTTCTAAGAAGGGAGGAGTTTCTAACTGAAATGGTGAAAAGGGCAGGGTGGGTGGAGGTGAGGATGCAGGTGGCTGAGGTACTTCAGGAGGACTTTTGAGCCACCTAAACATGAAGGATGAGAACTAAAGTCCCATTGGAACTGGTGACACACACGTCTGACCCTAGCACTCTGGAGGCTGAGGCAAGAGCATCGAGAGTTCAAGGCTGAGCCACTTTCTCAAAATAAATAAATAGTCCCCCCCCAAAAAAAAGTCAAAACAAAGGTTCTTGGGGTCTTCCTTTCTAGTCCCCATCTCCACAATCATGCCTTAGCTTCTTAAACTGTGACTTTTTGCCATCGGGGGGCAACCTGGAAAGTTTGCATTTCTAGTCTAGTAAGTGGAGGCCACCCTTGTAACTTTCCTATCATAGAACTTTTCCCAACAACTTGGCAATTCCTCCTGTGAGAGGTTGAGGCTGGAACTAATCTGTAAAGCAAGCAGTTGTGATATACAAGCTCTCTGAAAAGGACGTCTGCTATGCAAACCTAAGGATTTCGTTCTCCCAAGGGTCCTGAAAGTGAATGCATCCAAGTGGGTGAGGTGCATTTTCTGCAGGAATCATTGCCTGGCTCCGTCCGGGTAGGTAAGGTGCTGGTACCAAAGACTCCTCTTGCATCATAACTTCATGGAGCTTACGTGGCACGTCAGGTGCTAGGGCCTCCTTCATCGCTGAGATGGAGTAGAGAGAAGTCCTTCTTTTTGAGTTCTCTCATCACCCTCTCAAAGCTCTGCAGATATAGCCAGCTCTTAAGCAGAGTTACCATGCATTCTAGCTAGGATTTGGTTTACCTGACCAACTCCATATCACAAAGTTAGCATTTTTCAATAAACTGAATATTCGTTGACCATTATCTGGTGACCAAAAATAGTCCAAACTTCTGCCCTTTGTTCTTCAAGGTGAAAGAGTGCTCATTGTAAAAGTCACTAAGTCCTTAGAAACTCTACTGGCACCCTCAGGTGAATGCGAGCTCTGCCTAATCCAAATGTTGGCTAGAAGACTGGAATCAGCAGGATTTCACCCGCATAGTCAATTTTTATCTAGAATTGGGCTCTGCCTGCGTTAACTTGTCACCAGAGGAATGAAAATATGAACCCACAGAGCATGACGGAACTTGATGTAAAGAATGTCATGACCCATAAACAATGGAGAAAAAGTCAACGTATTTCTAAACACCACCAACTCCTTTTCAGCCAGGTGACCGAAGAGTTCATGCTCATTCTGTGGAATGTGTTGCAAAGTGTGTCTCTGTTCCCTAGTTTGATGCTGTGCCTCCTTCCCATCCTCCAATGTCACAGTTACTTCTTGGACCAGCTGCTATCTTAACCAGGCAGAGGGGCTGGGGCAGGAGCGAGTCTGGCATTCTTTAGGAACTGGTACAAGATCAAAATGACAACCCCAATGAGTACAGGGCAAAGTTAAGTGAGATAAAGCTAGAGAGGTGATGAGAACAGCTTGCATAGAACCTGGGGCCCAGGCAGAGTCTGTACATCGCTCCCACAGCCAGGAAGAAGAATTTGCAGATTTCTTACACATGCCTTGGTTTAAGCAAAGTCTTCTGCCCTCACCTACACCACAGTACAGGTAGCGTTTACCGTGCATGACTCCAGCCAGAGGATCACCAGTGATGTAAGCAGACAGGTCATATTACATGGGGGCTTTAGTGCTGCTCCTCCATTCTGTAGTGGCTGAAGAGCTTCCTGGCCAGCCTCACCCTTCCTCTGGACTGGCTTTCCCCACCACCCTGCCACCTGCCCTCCACAAAAGGCCCCACCCTTCCTGGGAACACGGAGTTCTCTGCCTCTGGACTCTGGGGAGGCTGAACCTACCACGTACAGGATGTGCTGAGGCAGCGGGGTGTGTGGGAAGGGAATAAGGGACCAGAACAGAAGCGGGAGGGAGGTCTAAGAGGGAACGTGAGTGGAGAGAAGAAAGGCACAGTGGCAAGATGTCCCCTCCTGCATTTGGGTTCTTTGCCCTGACAAAAAGCAAAGGGAGGAGGTTTAGAAAATGGAGTGAAATCCAATTCTGTCAGTGGACTTTGGTCAGCCTTGTAATGCCTGGACCTCACCTTGTCCCTCTCCTCAGGGCCACGCCTTCTGGAGCAGTCATGACATGTGCAGTGTGCCAGGCAGGCACTGTACAAAGGCTGGGTGAGGAGGGGTCACTGGCCTATTTGCCAGGACAGGGGGGTTGACAGGCCATGGAGCTTTCAGTACTAACATCAGGACAGTCAGGACAAAGAGGACGGGCTGGTCACCCAGCAGGGACGGACTGTCTCTGAGGGTCCTTGGACAAAGTAAATTGCAGTTCAGTGAGGCTTGTGGGCAGTGACAGGTAAGAATGGAGACTTTCCTGAGCACTCAGGTCCCCTGGGTGCCTACCCCAGCCAAGCATAAGTCCTCAGGACGGGCAAAGGTGGTGTTGGGACCACTGCTGTCTGTGCTGTTTGCTAAGGTTGTTCTCATTCTATCGGGCTCTTGGAGCCTGTCCACTGGGCTCCCGTCAGCCAAGGTCAGCTAAGGACAGGCTGATTAGCTTGCCCCTTCAGGCCTTTCTCTTGGTGACACAGCCTCTGGCTCAGAACAAAGGCCCCTCATTTCCAATCAGCACTTAGTGTTGGTCATGAGAGTGCTGCCCCCTGCTGGCCATAGGGCTGTGCTACATCACCACCTCCCAGAAAGCTGCAGGTCAGATCTCCAGGGAAAAGGAGCTGGGGCCCCTCTAAAATGTGCATTATGCAGGGCAATGGAAGGTTCTCCCGGGCAAGAACTCTCAGGCCAGCTGTGGGGTTCTAGAAGAGCAGCCAGCAAGGACATTGTGCTGCCATGGACTCCTAGGGTCTCAGCAGCATTCCAGAGCTGGCAGCACCAAAGTCAATTATTAAGGATTCAGAAATTTTACAAGCTGCTCTGTCAGCTTGAAATTGACCATGGTGGGAGTATTTACACCATGGAGACTGGCCAATGCTGAAAAATAGCACCATTTGTTAGCATTCCCTTATTAAACTTAAAATAGCTTGGGAGTGCAGCTCAGTGGTAGAACACTCACTCAGCATATGCAAGGCTCAGTTTAGACACCCCCACCACACACAAACACACAGGGGACATAAACTGTTGTCATCTGAAAGCAGGAGAGTATCAGCCTGTTAGCAGGGGTGTTTCAGATAAACCAAGTATGGAACTGATGTCACAGAGAATGGTGAGATGTGTTCTGATAAGAAGGAGGTTGTGAAAAGGGATTTTTTTAAGCTCCCCAAGAACACCATGTACAGTTGATCGGGAGCGTGACTTCCAGGAGCAGCTCCTCTGCTTGGTAACTATATGCTGCTGAGCAGATTGCTCACCTCTTTGGCTCTCTGGTTCTCCATCTGCAAGGTAAGAGTAGTGGGAGAGGCAACGGTACCTGCTACCTTTGTGGTAGCTGTGAAGTGTGCCTTAAAGTGCTCAGAACATTGCCAGGCACAAAGCAAGTGTCAACACCTGTCAGATACTGTCACTCATTGATTAGACTTCAACTCCAGCAGCTCTTGCAATAGATCTTGCTAAAAACCAGTTTTACCTCTAGATATGCTTTGCAGGAGTGGGGGATTAGGTCCTCCATCCTTCTTGCAGCTAAACTTGGACATTAGCTTCATCTTCAGCTATTCCATCTGTAGTTGTCCCCTGGAGTCAGTACACAGGACAAAGTATCCTTCAGGACATAAAAATAACATAAGTAGTACTCTGAAGGTAAGAAGTCATGAACATAACCCAGAAGAGTTTCTATCAACAGATCATCTGTCATTATGATGTCCAGAGTGGAAGACTGTAAAGCCCAGGACCCAAATGAGATTCTAACTACAAGATCCAAATGGTCTTTACTTCTATCTGATTTGAAGAATCCATATGCCAAAAAGAGGCAGATTACATAGAAGCTTAGAAAAGAGAGAAGCGAGAATGGAGCTCTTCCACTGAAAAGAGTCAGAGGGACGAGAGGACATGAACCTTCCTCCCACGACAGAAGAGGGCTCAGGGCTTGGTTATGCAGAGAGGAAACACGCAGGGTGTCCATGGACACTGACAGACCAATATCCCTAACTTGCCTCCTCCAAGACTCAACACTACCTTCTCAGTCTTCAAGTGAACTATTTGGTTTTGGGGATGCTGAGATTCTTGGGTGATGTCTTGTAGAACAGGCACAAATATTTCTATTCTTAGGAAGTTTTGAATGAGTTAGCATAGCACTCCTTTGGGTTTTGTTAAATAGACTAAGGTTGAATTAGATTTGGTTGCATGAGAAGCAAGCATAAAACAGTAGCATGAACAAGCATACATTTGTTTCTCTTCCATGTTGGTAAAATCCAGAGGTTGACCTTCTGAGACAGGCATGGCAAAGCCACAGTCATCACGGATCAGTGTCTTATGCCTCTATCATTCTCAACGTATAGTTTTTGCCTCATGGTACAGGATGGCCATTCAAGCTCCTGCCATCAACTTTGCCTCCAAACCAGTAGGAAAACTAGCTTTTCCAAAAGTCTGACACTTCTGATTACAAATCATTGGTCAGATACAATCATATGGCCTTAGCTAGATCTAAGAAAGGTAGAAAATGTCTTTATTTCAAATGTGAGTAGAGGTGTGTGCCTAACTAAAAAAAAAGGGTGAATCCTTCTGAGGGAGTTGCTCAAGTGGTAGAACACCTGCCTAACAAGCATGACATCCTGGATTCAAACCCCAGTATCATCAAAAAAAGATTTTTTAAATTAGGGCTTCTATTTTTAATAGAGCAAAGTGGATATCAGGGGCTGACCCACAGTCTACCACAGTAGGCCAGTTTCCCTAAGCCTGCCCACTTCTCCTTCAGGGGACTCTTGGACCATAAGCCCCAGAATAAGTCATCCTGTGAGCTCAGCATGGGAGGGTGACAGGACCCCTCTGCAGCATCTCTTCTGTGTCTGGGACTAGCCCCACATAGCCCCACTCTGTTGCCTCTTCAGCACCTTTCCAAAGTCTTCCTCCTTTCCACTGTGACAAAATTCCTGAGATAAACAACCTAAGGAAGGAAGAAAGGATTTGTTTTGGCCCGCGGTTCAGAGTCATGGTCTGTGGCAAGGGAGAAACATCACAGCTAAAGGGCATGGCAGAGAGAGATGTTCTCCTCATGGAAGCCAGGAAGCAAAGGGAAGAAGGGCCAGAGATAAGATATACCGCCAAGTCAGGCCCCCAGGTAACCCCTTTTCTCCAACCAAGCCCCATCTCCTACTAGCTATGAACTTACCAGCGGGTTAATCCACTTATGACATTAGCACCTTCATGACCCAGTCACCCCTCAACAGAGCCACCAGCTGGGGACCAAGCCTACAATACAAGGCCTTTTGGGGGCACACTTCATACCCAAACCATAGCACCAATCCTGGTCTCATCACTGAACTCCATGACCACTGGCGCAGATTTGATTCTACGTTCTCCTTTAAGCTCTCCTGCCCATTCATTACTCTCCCTAAGGCCCAAGTCCCACCTTGATGTGGCACTAATTAAGAATGCCACCTCCTGCCCCAAAGTCCAAGTCCTTTGGAACTCTAAAGACTACAAATGTCCCTCTGCCTGAATTGCTAAACTCAACTCACGCAGATGCTTCCAGTCTGAAAGGGCCACATGTCACTCCTTACCTGAGACTTGCGTTCCTCTGCCTGTGTCATTGTTCCTTGCTTGGCATGCTCTCTCCCTCTGTCTCAGCCTCCTAACTCACCCATCTTAAAACACTCAGCACCAAGGCTTCCTCCTCCAGGAAGCCTTCCCCAAGCTAGAACCACTCTGACCCTCCCAAGTGTTGTCCCAGGACTTCGCTTCTTTCGGACTTGGAGGACTGGACGGTGAACTTGCTCACAGCCTCTGCTTTAGTGCCTGCCAGATCAGCAAGAGACAATGAGCCTTGGAAGAGCTGAGTTGCACAGTGAAGCCAGGACTCCATAGAAAAGCACCAATTGGAAACTGACGGGAAATTTGAACAGCTCACTGACCAGATGTACCTGCTGGACTTTGGAAAGCCAGGATGACGGTTTATACCACTCTGGGAGGCAGAATTTGGGCTCTAGTTGCATATACAAATGTAGGCCCAGGACTTCCACCGAGGTGGGGTCCCTTCTGAGCTTGTGTTTGGGCTCAGCCTCTCAAGTGCTGAGATTACAGATGTGCACCACGACACCTAGCTCACCCTTCTTTTTTTTAAGGCTCAAAGTACGAGTAGCCATGAAAATTAAAGCTTTGTATGTGTTGGGGGGAAGGTAGTATTTGAAAAGAAACTTTAAATTATCTAGGTAAACTTAATTTTTCAAATGAAGAACCTCAGTGCCAGAGAAGCAAGGTCGCACAAGGTCACATGTAGCCAAAGTATAGGGTGGACTTCAACTGTGCCAGTCCCCACTCTGCTGTTTTTCTGATTTGCTACATTAGCTGGTAAAACCAATATGAAACCCCAAGGTCGTATCTCATTTTGAGAAACAGATCATAAAGGTAACACGTAGTTTTGTATGCTGCTATCTGTTTTATATTTGCCATTATAAACTACTTTATGCTTATACAACCAAAGAAAGAAGGCACACAGTCAGTTCTCAAAGTTCAAATTCCCCATGGCTTTCCCTCTGCTCAGATTTTTCCCTTTCTCTGTTCATCATCCCTTTTCCTGAGGAGGTAACAATATGACTTTCTGATTTTCTGTTGGGAGTAAGCGGTCTCACTAGGATTTTCCCTTCTCTCTCCAGTTTGCAACAGGCTAGATTAGATTGGAATCGATAAACTCATGAGCTTTTGAAAAGCCCTTTGTTTGTGGATTACAAGCAGGTCATTCAGTTTATCCCATTCATTATTTGACTCTACTTTTTGACTTGCAAGGTTAAAGCCTGGGGCAAAATGTCCACTGGAAGGGAACACTGTGCACTAAGTTGTGCTGTGCTTGTATTCATACCAATCCACTTTCAGCTCTCTTAGCCACTGAAGGTTAGAATTACAGCTGAATTCTCTAGTGACTCACTCCAGGAAAAGAACATGTGACAAGAACCTGGTTCTCATGGGACTGTTTGCCAGGGGTGCCAGGACAGAGATGGCATTGTTCAGGGAAGATTCAGGAAGTCAAACATCCGGAGACAAGCATGCATGGTCAACTCACCCCACAGGCTGGAAGAGAACACACTCCCCCCACCCCCTCCCACACTGATCAATCTGTGTATTTATTTGTGAAGGGCACTCAGAGGACTTCTAGAATATTTTTTCCCTTGAGTCTCAAATTCCTGAAGGGCCAGGAAAGGGAGAGGGGATCAGTATCCCTGAAGATGCTGCACCTGTTGTCACATGTAATTCCAGCCTCCCAATAGTCCTTGATGAAAAGCATTAGGGACATCCATTTTACAGATGAGGAAATCTAAGCACTCAGAGATGGAGGAGTTCACCCAGGCCACCTGGCTACTGGGTGGTATATCCAAGATTCTAACCTAGGTCCAAGTTGACATTGAAGTGTATTTCCAATATCAGGAAAGGTCCTCTTTCCCTGCCAGTGGCCAGGCTTCCTCTGAGACAGGGCTATCAGTGGCAGCTACTGAATATCTCCTTGTGCAAGTATTTTCTCTCCAAAGACCTCTCCCTCTCTGTCAAGCTAGCTTCAGGACTCACACAAAGTCCACTTTCCCCATGAAGCCTTCCTGATCATCCAGTCTTGGAGGATTGTTGTTATGTCCTCTTTTCTCTCTCTCTCTCTCCCCTTTCCTCCCACTCTCTCTCTTTCTCCTTCTGCCCCTGTAATCCTCTCTCTACTGACTTAATGCTTAAACAGAATGCAATTGGCTTATATAAGCATGTGCCTGTATAACTTCTACCCATCCTCTAAAACCCTCGAGGACATGCACAACGCCTCTATGGAACCCTCAGAATCCTTAGCATAAAAAAAGCCAAGGACTATCTGGTAAATACATACTGGACAATCAACTGGTTAATTTTTAGGAGAGGCATGGCAGTCCCTGAGATTTTGCTAAGCACAGAAGACACACAGGGAGGTGGTCCAACTGCTTAGCCAAGACCCACCTCTGACCACAGCCTCTCCTTCTCTCCTCCAATCATTCTGAGTGGGGTCGCGGACATTGTCCTGTGTTGAGACCATGCCTCAGCCTCCTGTCAGCTTCAGGGAGGATGAACAGGGCAGGCAGCAAGCTTTCCAGGCTTTGCTGCAGTCTTGTCTATTCCTTTTTCCCCCAGTGATCCTCTCTCAGCCTTATCCCAGTGTCAACACCTTGTCCACCAACGTCACTTCAACTCTCCTCTAGGGGCAAAGCCGCCTTCACATCCCCCACATCTTGTCCTCTTCCTTCTGGGATGCTGCTTATTTTCCTTCCCCTTAACTCATTTTTTCCTTCCTCTCTGTATGGCCTGTTCATCTGGAGAGAGAGCTTTGAGAAGAATGGTGATGTCCAAGCACTGGCCTGGCATGGCACACCTGTTGTCCTAAGGTGTCTGGGGCATGTGGGGCCTGCTAAGCAGTGCCCTCCATATAGCTTATGTCCCTGGCCTTTCCTTCCAGCCCTACCTGAGGTATGGAGAGAGCTCTGCAGTGGCTGGGCCCCATGGGTCTGAGCATGTTCTTCCCTCCCTCTTGCTGCCCGGCGTCATCACTCCTTACCTGTATTCCTGAGGCCTTTGTGAATATTGTCACGTTCAATATTAATCAATGGTAGAAGTGAGAGGTGAATGAGACATGACTTTAATTCTGCCCCATGAAAACCAGCATGTCAATTCAACCTGCCATTTACAGTTTCATCATGTGAGGCAGGCCTCTGCCCTGGGTGGACATCAGTGCGAGCATGGAATAGTTCCATCAGCTCATCTGCACGATGAAGCCCAGGACAGTATAAAGTGTGAACAGCAGACTCTGGCTGCCCCAGATCCTGTGTTTCCCAGCTACACACAGCCTCAGTCATGCTCCTCAGACACTTCATAATTCAGGCTGCCTTTCACTCCTGGTAACTTCTGACTAGTGAGGTTTGTACCAGGGAGTGCATGCTCGTATCAACAAATATACAGAGCTTGGATTGGGGAGCTCTTGCAGCTTTCAGAAGTGCAGCAGGGCAGCTTCCCAGCCCCAGCATTTGGGGGTTGCTCAAATGAAAGCACGCATGCAATGCATCCCTTTGTGCCTCACAAACCCTAGGCACCGCCATTGACTCCACTCTGCAGACCCACAGAGTCACTTCTGGCAGTCCTTGTCCTTGCCAGCACAGTTTCTGGTGAGCCTATGAGGTTGTTATTATTGTTTGTGGCAAACAGCTGATGCCTCATGGAAAATTTAGCACTTGCTCCTCCGTGATCCATTTATCTTCTAGTGTGTGTAGGGGCACTTCCTGGAAAACTAGATCTCTGTCACTTAGTGGTTTCATCGGTTCCTTCTGTTCATAACCCTCCTGGAGTCAGAATCGTGTCTCTGTGACAGAACGATTGGTTGCTATGGAAATGACTGTACCACCCCAGGTAGACTGTGCCTGAGAGAAGCAGGAGTGCTGTGTGCATGGGGTAATGCTACAGAGGGTTTTTTTAGACTAGTGACTGACCTCTCAGACTCCTTGGTCTCTTTACCCTCTTCCTTCTGAACACTGTGTATATGTGTGTATGCACAGATTATGCATAAATGACTTAACTTATCCACACCCCTCCAACTAACCACCCACCTAAATATGGAAGCCTTCCTCTTATTTCTCTGCTTCCAATGCCAACTGAAAGCTCGCTCACTTTCAATTTTCCATGGTTAACAGCTCCTGACCAATCCCTTTTCCAATCACAGTTTCTCATTCCCAGCCAATTTGCACTTAATTCATTTCAACTGGAATCATTTGCTTTGTTTCTCTTCATTCTTTTTTTTTTTTTTTTGTCTTTTTTGCCTTAGAAGCTCCTATACCTCATCTTCCAAACTGCATCCAGCCCCCGGTGCCTGGTAGATGCTGCACCCCAACACACACAGAGGGACAGTCCACTCCCTTGTGCTGCCCAGATGAACCTACTCAGAACTTCTTCTTGAGGATCAATAAGCCCGGAACAGTGGGCAAATTGGATGGCTCTGGATCTAATTTTGAACATTAATAACCCAACCAAAAGAAAAAGATTCTGAAGTTTCAGTTTCCTACATTCCCCAAGGTGATAAAGGAAGAATGAGAAATGGTACTTTGTCACTCAAATGTGTTTTATTTTTTGTGGGCATTAAACTCAATTTTCTATTTCAGGTTTGTCTCTCATCTCAGTTGCATGTCACCCAGAGAAGCACTGTCCTCAGTGGTGGTGAACCCCGTGGGGCCCCTTGGCACAATTTCATGTGAAGAACTTACCTGACTACCCAGCCCATGGCAGCTACCCATGGCTGGGAGAACCTGAACCTTTTCCAGAGTGAGTTTTAGGACAAGGTCAAGCTGACAAACACAGGATGTGGATTTGTGTCCTTCCCTTGGTCAATTGGGCCATGTCCCTGCATTTGGAGCCTAGGCACACAGAGCTAGGGAGTGCCCTCTTGCTGTGTGCAGATGAAGATAAACAGCTTGCTGGCTCTGTTGGTGAGGTGAGATGTGGTGCCGGCCTCTTTTTTCTGGAACCTGAGCCCCATTTGGACCCCTGAGATGGGAATAATCTGATAGAGGTAGTCTGCTCAGATAAGACAAGGGCAGAAGTCAGTGTGCCTCTGGGGGTGGGAGTCAATACCAGAGCTGGCCCCTCATCCCAGGGCTGGTCTGGAAGAACAGCAGCCCAGAACTGCTCAGGGAGAATGCCACCAGCCCGGCAGCAGGGAACGTGGAACTGGGCGTCCCAAAACTCAACTCAGGGCTTTGCCTGAAAACACAACAAGCCAGAGAAGTGGTTCCGGTGTGGGGACAGAGTGTGGGGATAAGGAGTGTGCTTTTGTGTGTGCACATGAGGGGCCTGGATATGGAGGGCTGGCCCTTTCCCACTCTCAGAGCTATTTCAGTAAAAGGGGTCCTTCTGAGGCCTGGGGTGCTGGGCAGGTATCCTCACCAGGCAAAGGCACAGAGCATACCCAAGCCTGCCAGCCATGGAGCAGGTGGGCTGCTCCCATGCCGGATGCTTCAGAAGAGCTAGCTTTGGTCACCGTGGCTGGGAGAAGCTGCTGCCACCCCTCCCCTTGCCTTGTCACCCAGAGCCAGCATGCACAGGAAAGCCTGGAGAAGGCCTCCCACACAGTCTCAGTCTTCCTGCTTCGGGCTGAACTCTACAGCCCCAGCTTCTCAGATGAGCGCAGTGACTTCTGTTTTTGGGCAGCCAAAGTGGACTGGATTTTGAAGTCAGGGTTTCAGGCTTGCAGAGCAGGCGCTCTACCACTTGAGCCACACCTCCAGTCCATTTTGCTCTGGTGTTTTTGGAGATGGGGTCTTGTGAGCTATTTGCCCAAATAGCTGGGATTACAAGCAGTGACTTTCAAGTTGCTTTCTGCTCTGATGATAAAAGAGAATTGCCCCAGTGGTATCTCCCATGAAACAAAAGACGTTCCCCATCCCTGGCTGCTTATATTTGGTTAGCAGTTACCCAAGGAGTCTAACAAAGGCCATCTCTCTAGAACTGCCACTCTCTGTTACAGTCAGAATTTGAACTCAGGCTGCTGCAAGCCTGACATGGCCCTTTTGAAGACAGAGTTGTAGGCTGGCGTTAGACCTGATGGCCTCTCATGTGTCCAGTGGGAATCCAAGACTAGCAGGGACCAAATGTTCCCTCAGCCCCTGGACCAGATGCTTCGCCTTTTCCAGAGACACTATTTTAGTGGGTTCTTCCCTGGAGAGAAGGAGATAGAGCCCAAACCCTGGAGCTACAACAAGAGCCTGAAGCTCATTAACTGTGACAGACGGCAGATGTCTTCCTCTGATTGCCTCAGTCCAAACAAAGAAAAGTCACCACAGACTTGGGAACCCAAACACACAAGGTGCAGCTTGCAGAGTGTGTCCCTGAGGCTTTGTCCAGCACAGACACAGGAATAGCTTACCACATCCAGGTGGCCCCTGCCCTGCACACTGAGGAAAGTGTGCAGACTGCAGAGAGGAAAGTTTGGGGGCTCACCATAGCTTCTGCATCAGGTCTAGCTAGAGTTGGAGCTAATTGCATTATGGGAAAGATTGAAAGGTTAATATGAAACCAGCTGATACAGAAAGAGAACAATTAGGAAGGTTAGGGGTTTAATATTAGATTAATGGTTGCCAGAGAATAAAGTTCACAGTTTCCAGGAAAGAAGTCTGACTCACAGAAATCTTTTTAGTTGATGGTTCTGGTTTTGTTGATAGGTTTTTTTCTTCCTGGTATCCATTCGCATGATTCTTTATATGCGATTCATTCTCTCTCCCTTCCCCTCCTCTCTCTACTGTTTAGAAATGCCTGATCTTCTTCAAGTTCTGGAATGAATTTAGGGTCCCACCTGTCAGGAGGCCATACCCCATGTTTGTTGTCATCTGGAAGGGTTCTCCCTCAATGAGACTTTTTTTGTCAGTGTTGGTTGTGCACAACTAAATGGTTTCATAGATCAGTAGCTCTACCAAGGAGAGGTTTTCTGAGACAATAAAGTGAGAAGACTGGGAACTCCGGTGCCTCTCAAAGCCAGGAGCTCAGCTGTATCTGCTGTGAGTTTCCTGTCCAGGATGGTAGAAAAAGAGGTCTGGGAGTCTGCTCATTCTGGAGCTCTTCAGATGAAACCATCCAGGTGGTTTGGGAACCATTGCCTCGGGGGGCACAGGGAAGAAATGCAAGGTCAGTAGGGCCAGGGGCCCTCAGACCCTGGACTTTGGCCATTTGTGTGACTGCCTAGTTGCCATCTCCCACCCCAAGTGAGTTTTTTGGGGCAGAATTTTATCTCATTCAATTCTGTAATCCCTACACAGTTCTGGTCACATGCAATATACGGGGGCTGAAGTAATTTTCAAAATCTCCACTTTCCCAGGTCCTGAAACTTAACAGTTTTCAAGTTGACATTTTCAGAGCCTGGATGATCCACAGAATGAGGTACAGACCTGAAACAACTAGGATCACAAGAACACAGGAGCCCAGAACTGGAAGGACCCTTAGAGACTCTCTAGTCCCCTTGTTTCCAAACTGTGCTCCTAGACACCCTAGGGTTCCACAGTGGAATCTCAGGACCACAGAGAGGCCTAGCAGGAAGGGCTACACACACACACAGACAGACAGACAGACAGACACACACACCTGGAACCATGGTTGTTCTGCTTTCCCAGCTACTGCCCCAGCCAGGGATGGTAGCTCCATCATTCTCCTCTATCCCCTCTCCCTTCCCCCATTCTTAGGACAGTTTGAACAGGCCTCATTTTTCCATTTTCATACATGACTACACAATATTCCCACCATATTCACTCTCTTACACCTTTTCATTATATCCTCCCTGCTTCCACTGTGCCAACCCCAGACAGGTGCTGTTTTATCTTCCTGTCCTCCATTTTTGTTTGCTTGTTTGTTTTTTGTGGTACTGGGGTTTGAACTCAGGACCTCACACTAGCTAGACAGGCGCTCAACACCTGAGTCACTCTGCCAGCCCTGTCCTCCATTTTTGAAATAGATAATTGCGTTTGTTTAAGATAGCTATACAGGGATTTTCATTATGACATTTCCATAAATATATATATTATAACCCAAATTGGTTCATTCCCTTTATTTTTCTCCTTTCTACCTTAAGTCCCCTTCTTATGGTGATTTCAAAAGGTTTAAAACTTCTGTATTCATTCTTGTATAGAAAGTACATGAACCATATCCACCTTCTTTACTTCCTTCTTTTACCCTACCTCGCCTGTTATGACCTCCCCTTAGCATGACCTGTTTTTCATAATATTGCTTGGATTTGTATTGAGTCTGTGTTTCACATATGAGAGAAAACTCGCAGCCTTTGGCTTTCTGAATCTAGCTAACTTCAACCATTTCAGAAAGAAATTGAAGAAACTACAGAGGATGGAAAGATAGACTCAATATTGTGAAAACCGCTATAATACCAAAATTTAGGCACGATCCCCACCAAAATCCCAATGACATTCATCACAGAGATTGAAAAATCTACCCTAAAGTTCATATGGAAATACAAAAGACCACAGATAGTCAAGGCAATACTCAGCAAAAACTGAGTATTGCCTTGACTCTGGAGGTATCACTAGAGGTATCACAATACCCGACTTCAAACTCTATTACAAAGCAATAACAATAAAAACAGCATGGTACTGGCACAAAAACAGACATGAAGACCAGTGGAACAGAACAGAGGACCCAGATGTGAATCCATACAGCTATATGCCCACCTGATTTTTTGACAAAGGTACCCAAAACATATGATGCAGAAATGACAGTCTCTTCAACAAATGTTGCTGAGGAAACTGGATATCTGCATAGAAAAGTGAAACTAGATCCACGTCTGTCACCCTGTACAAGTATCAACTCAAAGTGGGTTAAGACCCTTAATATAAGACCTGAAACTTGCAGCTAGTGCAGGAAATACACTGGAACTAATTGGTATAGGCAAGGACTTCCTAAATAGAACTCAAAAGGCTCAGCAACCAAGACAAAGGATGGACAAATGGGAATACATGAAATTAAAAAGCTTCTGCACAACAAAAGAAAAGGTCTCTAAATTGAAGAGGCCACCTACAGAATAGGAGAAAATCTTTGCCAACTGTACATCTGAAAAGAGATTAATGACCAGAATATACAGGGAGCTCAAAAAACTAAACTCTCCCCAAATCAATGACCCAATGAAGAAATGGGCAAATTAACTGAAAAGAGCTTTTTCAAAAGAAGTCTGAATGGCCAAAAAAACACATGAAAAAATGTTCAACATCCCTGGCCATAAAGGAAATGCAAATCAAAAGCACGTTAAGAGCCGAGCACCAGTGGTTTATGCCTGTAATCCTAGCTCCTCAGGAGGCAGAGATCAGGAGGATTGCAATGCAAAGTCAGCCCAGGGAAATAGTTCGCAAGACCCTATCTTGAAAAATCCTTCACAAAAATAGGGCTGGTGAGCAGCTCAAGGTGAAGACCCTGAGTTCAAGCCCCAGTATACCCCCTCCAAAAAAGTTAAGATTCCATCTCACTCCTGTTAGAATGGCTACCATCAAGAACAAAAACAATAATAAATGTTGGAGAGGATGTGAGGAAAAAGGAACCCTCATGCACTGTTGGTGGGAATGTAAATAGTACAACCAGTATGGAAAACAGTACGGAGGCTCCTCAAAAAACTAAAAATAGAACTGCCATATGATCCAGCAATTCCACTCCTAGGAATGTACCTAAAGGAACGTAAGTCAGGATACAAGAGAGACACTTGCACACCCATGTTTACTGCAGCACTATTCACAATAGCCAAGCTGTGGGAACAGTCAATTTGCCCCACTACTGACGAATGGATTAAGAAAATGTGGTATTTATAAACTCAGCCACAAAGAAGAATGAAATTTTGTTATTTGCAAGTAAGTGATTGGAACTAGAGTCTAAACGTTTTTGTACATTTTCTTCTTTGCTTATTTCTGTCCTTAACTTTTTTTCTATAGCAAATATGCATTATTTCTTAGAGTCTCAAAGAAAGCAATAAATGGCAGTCTTTTCTCTAGAACCAGTCTTTGTGAAGACATATTGCTAGAGAATGACTTATGAAAATGAAGACAGGCCCTGCCCTCCCAGAGAGCTAGCTCTTGAGTCTCAGGTAAGGTCTGCCACCAGATCTGTCCCAAACTCCTTGGACCATGACAATACCAGGGTCTCGTGATGGACAGGAGAACTCAAGTGGCCCGCCTACCTGATGGCACCTTGTCTTGGGGCCACAGGAGGGGAGCTGTGGAGGGCAGCTCTCCAAGGACAAGACTTCCAGGTACCCTGCATGTTCACACCTCTGCTGTGGGCCATTATCTAACAGGCACAGCATCCTTTTCTCAGGTCTTTGGGGACTGTTATCTGGGGCCTGGGGCCTCTGCTGTGTATGTGACTGATCCAGAACAAAGATGAACCGTCTCAGTTCAGAGGACTCTTTGGACCAACTGGAGCCCCTGACCTCATCTCTGTGTCCCAACCTCTTCTCTCCGTGTCCCACGAGGTAGGTGCCCTTTCACTTGATCATTGGCTCGTTTTCTGACGGAAGCTTTTCTGATACTGTTTTGTAAGGCCATCTGAAACAGACAACTGAAGAGAGGTAGGAGGCACATTCTCCTCCTCTAGCCCCAGAGCTCTGCCATGAGGGTTGTGAGGAGTCCAAAACCCTGGATATGGACAGGTCCTGGGGTCATCTGGCCCCTGCTTGTTGGTTGTGACCCACCATTCAGGTCCACAGGACTCTGGGACTGAGTGCGTGTTTCCTGGGCTAAGACTTTTCTCAGATGCACTAAAATGGAGTTCAGTAAACTTCTATCAGCAGCCAGATAGTAAACACTTTAGGCTTGTGATCACACACAGCCCTGGTCTTTGCACCTCCTCCTTTTTCTCCTCCTCCTTTAGCTCACAGGTCTTTTCAAAGCAAGCTGTGAGGTTTGGTGAAGCATAACCCATAGGCCAAATCCAGTCCACTTCTGCTGTTGTAAAATAAAGTTTTATTGAAACACTGATGTGTTTATGTGTTATGAGAGAAGAGTAGTTAAGACAGAGACTATGAAGAGAACAAAGCCAAAAATATCCACTGCCTGGCCCTTTATAGAAAACATCTGTCTGCCAGGCCTTGCTCTAAAGTGACACTGTGAAAAACTCACATATATTCTAGTTTGTAAAGTGTTTCCCATGCAATCATTTCTGCTTAATAGCGGAAACATGTTTGAGATTCCACGGATTATAAGTAGCAGAACCAGAACTCAAGCCCAGATCTCTGACCTCTGCACCAGAGCTGTTGCTCAGGAAAGAGAGCCATCAGTGAACCTGGAACATCTTTCTTGTTGGACCCCATCAAGCAAGCAGTGCCAGGTCCCTTGTGCCAGGTCTGAGAAGCAGCCGGAATGGCATTGGACCCTTAAGACTTTCATGGAATACCAGTGTGCAGAGAATGTCACCAACAGCTGTCTGTGCACAGCGGGGAAGGAGGGCTGGCTGGCAGAAGGGCTGTACCCTAAAAGCCATTTAGCTTCTGTAGACATGAAATAGGTAGTCACTGCACTACAAAGAGCCACCAAGGTGCTGCAATCTTCCCACCCAGGCCTGGGTGGACTTTGCTTCAGCTGAGCCCTAGGGCTACCATTTCCTCTGGACCATCACTTGTGTGAGAGAGACCCCCAGTGGACAATGGTGGTATTGCAGTCCTCAAGAACTGCACAGAAAACACCCCCAGGCTCCTGGGCCTCACTTTCTGTGCTGGTGTACAGGGCCACTGTCGCATTTGAGGAATTCTAGGTTGTGAATGTCATCCTTGTGAAAACCCTCCATTAGGGAGGCTGGCAATGCGTGATGTAACAATGCTCCTGTTTCACGGGACCTTTTGGAAGACTTCCTTTGGACCTGACTTCATGCCTTTCCTGGGGTTTTAGAGTCTGCTGTGTGGGCGGATCTTCTTCCTAGAGCAGCTTGGCCTTTAAGGAGCTTTTACTCAGCTGCCTGAAGTTCAGCTTTGCTCCGAAACTGTTTTATGTGTCTCATAGCACTGGCAGTTTGGGATGTTCACTGTTTGTGGTTTATTTGAATTGGATTCTGGTATTAAAAATTAGGATTCCTAATCAACATAGTAAAAATGTCTATACTCCCAAAAGTAATCTACATGTTTAATGCAATTCCCATCAAAATCCCAATGACATTCATTAAAGAGATTGAAAAATCTACTGTTAAATTTATATGGAAACACAAGAGGCCACGAATAGCCAAGGCAATACTCAGTCAAAAGAACAATGCAGGAGGTATCACAATACCTGACTTCAAACTATATTACAAAGCAATAACAATAAAAACAGCATGGTACTGGCACAAAAACAGACATGAAGACCAGTGGAACAGAATAGGGGACCCAGATATGAAGCCACACAACTATAACCAACTTGTCTTTGACAAAGGAGCTAAAAATATATGATGGAGAAATAGCAGCCTCTTCAACAAAAACTGCTGGGAAAACTGGTTAGCAGTCTGCAAAAAACTGAAACTAGATCCATGTATATCACCCTATACCAATATTAACGCAAAATGGATCAAGGATCTTAATATCAGACCACAGACTCTAAAGTTGATACAGGAAAGAGTAGGAAATACTCTGGAGTTAGTAGGTATAGGTAGAACTTTCTCAACGAAATCCCAGCAGCACAGCAACTAAGAGATAGCATAGATAAATGGGACTTCATAAAACTAAAAAGCTTCTGTTCATCAAAAGAAATGGTCTCTAAACTGAAGAGACCATCCACAGAGTGGGAGAAAATATTTGCCAGCTACACATCAAAGGACTGATAACCAGAATGTATAGGGAACTCAAAAAACTAAATTCTCCTAAAGTTAATGAACCAATAAAGAAATGGGCAAATGAACTAAACAGAACTTTCTCAAAAGAACAAATTCAAATGGCCAAAAAACACATGAAAAAATGCTCACCATCTCTAGCAATAAAGGAAATGCAAATTAAAACCACACTAAGATTCCACCTCACCCCTGTTAGAATAGCCATCATTAGCAACACCACCAACAACAGGTGTTGGCGAGGATGCGGGGGAAAAGGAACCTTCTTACACTGCTGGTGGGAATGTAAACTAGTATAACCACTCTGGAAAAAAATTTGGAGGCTACTTAAAAAGCTAGACATCGATCTACCATTTGATCCAGCAATACCACTCTTGGGGATATACCCAAAAGACTGTGACACAGGTTACTCCAGAGGCACCTGCACACCCATGTTTATTGCGGCACTATTCACAATAGCCAAGTTATGGAAACAGCCAAGATGCCCCACCACTGACGAATGGAATAAGAAAATGTGGTATTTATACACAATGGAATTTTATGCAGCCATGAAGAAGAATGAAATGTTTTCATTCGCTGGTAAATGGATGGAATTGGAGAACATCATTCTGAGTGAGGTTAGCCTGGCCCAAAAGACCAAAAATTGTATGTTCTCCCTCATATGTGGACATTAGATCAAGGGCAAACACAACAATGGGATTGGACTTTGAGCACATGATAAAAGCGAGAGCACACAAGGGAGGGGTGAGGATAGGTAAGACACCTAAAAAATTAGTTAGCATTTGTTGCCCTTAATGCAGAGAAACTAAAGCAAATACCTTAAAAGCAACTGAGGCCAATAGGAGAAGAGGACCAGGAACTAGAGAAAAGGTTAGATCAAAAAGAATTAACCTAGAAGGTAACACCCACGCACAGGAAATCAATGTGAGTCAACTCCCTGTATAGCTATCCTTATCTCAACCAGCAAAAACCCTTGTTCCTTCCTATTATTGCTTATACCCTCTCTACAACAAAATTAGAGATAAGGGCAAAATAGTTTCTGCCGGATAGCGAGAGGGTGGGGCTCCACCCTCCCCGTGGGGGGGAAGGGAGGGGGCTGGATGAAGGGGGAGGAATGACCCAAACATTGTATGCACATATGAATAAAAAAATTTTTTTTAAATGGAGATTCCTAGCATGTCTGAAAAATCAGACAACTTTTGTGTTGAGTACTCAGCAGCCATTGACTGAGACTGAAGATGTGGGGATAAAGGAACTCTGCTCTCTTTGGACAGGCAAGGTCTCTCCAGTTGGCCAAAGTCCCTACGACAGCCAATTGTCTTCTTGCTGTCTGCCCTGCTGCATGATTACATTGCTTTCCTGGTCCCTACAGAAGCTTTGTAGTATCTCACACAGACAGAATAATGGGCACAATGCTAGCTCTTGCCACAGGTAGCAGACAGTATGCTAAACTGTACTTCCACTTTCTCATCTAATGCAGTGAGATTGGTATCATTACTCCTACCTTATAGGTGCAGAAATGCAGGGTCAGCAGCCCTAAACAACTTGACCATGATCAAACAGTAGGTATCTGCCTGGTGCTGTGGCCAGCAGTCTAGATTGAATCCATGACACAGAAAGTCAGGTTACATTGACAGGAAATGTCTTTATGAGTTTGAACTGAATTTCAGTTTTATCTGTCTGTGGTTGAGAGGAACGACAAGCTTGTAAAGCCCCAAACAACCATTAGATCTTTTTCTACCCATAATGAATTCAAGAATGGCTAACTCTGACCTCAGTCATGAAGAAGGTCAAGTGTCTGGGGATAAAAGACACTGGCACACTCCCTCTTTTTCCCTCAGGACACCTTCCTCCATCCCCCTCTTTGATGGCAGTTGCCCAGTGCTCTGAGGTCACCCCAGGAACCAATGGACACCTCTGTGGCATAATGAGTAGGCCTGAACTCTAAGACAGCATCTCACCTTGAGATTCCCCCCCCCATTTGTCTATCAAACACACTCTGCTGATCGATGTAGGAGATAAGGCATTAATGGACTTACTGAGTGTCATCATCCCTCAGGTGAGGGCCTCCTGTGACTCTTAGGAGACAGACCCAGCTCTTAACAAGATCTAAAAGGTCAGCAGGTCTTGTGTCTCCTGGCCTCCTGCACTCCTCACACCCCACGCTCCACCAGCCTCCTTGGCCTTCTTTGGGTTCCCACACATCCTCGTCCCATTTCCTAAGGCTTTACCCTAGCCCTGCCCTTGGTCTGGAAATCTCATCCTTGACCTCTTGTCAGTGACTACTCTTTTGGCCTTCAGGTCTCTATTCAGCCACAGCTTCATGGAGATGCCTTTCCCCACCCCCTCCCCAACCTCATGGCCAGCTCAGATCCCAGACGCAGACAGGCCAGGACCTGGACTCTCTTCTGGGATGCACTGCTCAACTGAAATTCTGCAGTGATCATTTGATGAACATACTTCCATCTCATTAGGTGAATGGTTCCACAGGGCCATCGTGGAGAGATCGAATGTGCACTACTCACTTTTTTATCTCTGATGCTCAGATAATTCACACTTGCTGAAGGAAAGTGGGGCTGGGGGGGAGATGAAGGAAGGAAGTTCTATTCTAAGTCAGTCCCCAGTTTACGATAATTCACTTCGTAAGTTTTCAAATTTGCAATGGTGTGAAAGTGGTATCATTTAGTGGAGACTCCACTTGGAATTTTGATCTTTTCCTGGGCTAGTGATAGGTAGTATAACCTCCTCTAGCAACACAGGACAGTGGCAGTGAGCCACAACCCCCCTGAGCCACGGGATCATGACCACAGGGAGAAGTGAGGCTCTGTGTGAGCTGTGGAACTGCGCTCCGGGGTCCAGGAGTTGATGCACTTGACGCATTAATCAGCTTACGTACGATGTTTCCAAGTCGTGATGAGTTTATTAGATGAAACCCCATCCAAAGTGAAGGCGCCTGTATTTCGACAGTTGACATGGATACAACAAGGATGCAGCTGGTTTGGGACCCACATTTCCTTTCCACCCAGTGGTTACTTCCTTTTGGAGCCCTGGCTGCCTCTCTGTGGGTTGCCAGGAGGGATCACTCCTGACAATGACTGTGCCTTTGGAGGTGAGCCCAGGTTAATCCCAGACAAGGGTGGTACAGAACACTTGAGCCACAGGGATGTCACTACCACATGTAGGGACTGAGCAGCACTGGATGCCAGGGAAGAGGTCACAGAAAGAGGACTTCAACTTGGTGCTATCCAGGTAGATTCCTGAGGCACTGTAGCTGGGCATGGCAGGCGTGTGAGAGCTGGGAGAAACAGCTTTCTAGAAGAAAGGTGAGCATTGGTAATGGGAACCCTTTAAGGACACTGTTTGGTGGATTCTGACATGAGACCTCCCGGAAAGACGCTGTTTCCTCCATTTTACAGATGATGATACTCAGGCCCAGAGGCTGGGTTGCTCTGAGTCTCACAGCTAGTCAGTAGCCAGTGGAAGAGCTGGTGTGGCAAAGGTTGAGCCATTTCCTACTCCATTATGAGTAGGAACAGAACAGAATCTCAAGTACATCCTATGGAATGGGAAAATTCACAAGAAGAGAGAGCTAGACAGAGCTGGAACCAATGATCATGGCTGAAGGATTGTGGGAGGTTTCTGGCCCTGGGACCAGGCCCAGGTCCCATGGCAGAAGGCTAGTTGGGGCAGTAGGAAGCACAGAGGATGGCAGCCACCAGCTGGAGAACATGAATGGCTGACACAGGGGAATGGGGAAGGGACGAAGGCCTGGGTAGAAAAAGACCTGGCTTAGAACACTACGCACATTCGAGGCACTGTCAACTCTCGAGGTTGTGCCCCTCCTCCCCTCCACTTTCTTTCTAGCAAAAGGGTGATTTTGGACTTTCCATGGAAATACTCCTTTGCAATGACTAGTTGTACAGCTCAAAAGAAAATGATGCTTCTTTAGCCTTAATTCTGTGTCTTTGATACCCAGTTCTAAAGACAGAGGGAGGGTAGAGGGAGAGAGGGGAAAGGAGAGGAGAGAATGCGGGGGCGGGGGGGGGGGGGGAGAAGAAGAGGGAGAGGGAGGGAGAAAGAGAGAGAGAAGGAGGACAGCTGTGTTTCCTGAGGACAGAGCACAGGCTGGCCCACAGGAGCCAGACCTCAGAGGAGGTGACTTTCGCACTGGGTGTCTGGTTCTCAGTGTCCTCACCTGTGGAGTTTGCTGAATCAGACAGTCTCTATGTCTTTATGCTTCTCCAACACAGGTCTGCGGGTGGAAGCAGAAAGAGAAAGAAAAATGACAGTGTGACTGAGTCACACAACTGTTTGTGGCAGAGTAACAGCACAATAATATCAGATTGTGCTTGAAACTTAACCTGGATGAGTTTCATACCTTTGAGGCTTTCTTGCATTGCAAGCAAGAAAAATAATTACAGAGTTGAACAGATTGTGGTTTTGTGTCACACAAAGGCCAGACTTCAGTGTCAGGCCTCAGTTCAAAAGGTAAGACCATGGGTAGACTTCTCACCCTGTCTGAGTACCAGGTGCCTGATTGGAAAGTCGGGGTGATAGGACACAGTAACTCCTCGGAGTGGAAGTGTTTTGAAGGTCTATTCAGAGAGTACCACGGTACTTGGTGGAATTCTTACAGATGTCATCTGTCTTCTGTGACATCCAAATGCTTCAACCGTCTATCAGGCACTCACATGTGATTTGCTCTGTGCTTTTGCCCAACTCTTTCATAGAATAATAAAAACAGAACTGTGGTGAGCAGGCACTGTTAATTCTGCTGTAGTCAGGGGTTGACGTCCACTCATAAACGGGACCGAAATTTGAGCCTTGGTCTGCTGAATCCAACACCATCTAGCTTTATTCACTGCCCCATAGATGCGTATTGGGGCACATGGCAGGGTGGGGCAGTGCTCTGGGGAGCCCCTGCTGGGAGCTGTCTGGAAATCCCCCTTGTCTTATGTAATCCTATCTGACACACCCCCATGTTCTTGGGGGGCCTAGTATAAGAGCCCTCTCCCTCATTCTGGCTGGAGTGGGCCAGGTCACCTTCCCCCCCCGCCCCCCCCCCCCACCCGGCAAGGGGACTCTCCACTGCTTGCTATGGTCAGCCAAGGCTTACAACTTTATCAACCTTCAAACTTATGCTGGGCCTCCACGTTTTCTAATGCTTTCACTTGTCCTGTGAGCTGGGCAAAGGAAACAGATGGCTCTGCAGCTGGCACAGGCTCCAGAAGCGTGCTGACTTTGTGGAGGTGCACAGTGGAGCCTGAGGGGCAGCTGGAGACCCCACACCTGTGGCCCCAGGGGCCTCCCTTCTCTCAACTCTGGGTCATGTCAGGTGGCTCCCCCAGGCCTTTCTATATCTTGTCCTAAGGGATCCTTGGCACCCAAAGACTGAGGGGGCAAGGGGAGGAGGTGGCAGTACCAGTGGAAGCATTTGGGAATTCTGTGAGAAGAGGGCCTTCTTTCTCTCCCTCTGGGACTGAGTCAATAGCAGCTACAGTTCCTGAAATACACTCACCCTTAAACTTGCTGTGACACTCATCTCGCCAGGGAGGCAGCTGAGGTGTGGTGTGATGTAGGGTGGGCGAGTCACTTTTCCTGGCTGAGCATCCCCTGAGCATCCTCTCGCTCTACCCTCCTGCTTCCTCCCTCTTCCCTCTCTACCCCAGCTGGGCCCAGCTGGGAGCCCAGTCTCAGCCAGAGCTCTTTCAATGTCACATTAGTCTCCACTGTTTGCTCCTGACAGCGTCAGGCCCAGTCCCTACTAAGCTAAGACCCCTCCAGCTAAGAGCGTGGAATTGGGCAGACTGGAGCCAAATACTGGTTCTGCCACCCTGTTTCGTCACTGGTGCCCGGGACTAGTGTTGTGACCTACTCATGGTGGGAGAGACACAGCTGCAGTTCACTTAGCACCGTGCCAGGACCTCGCAAATGCTCAGTGAATGTCATGTGTGCGCGCGTGTATGCGTGTGTGTGCATGTGCATGCCTGTATGTGGGTTCCTCTTGAATATGATTTTACTGTGTTTGTTCACCACATGCCAACCAGTGTACCACACAGCCCACAATGTATCTGTCTTTCCATAAGACAGAAAAAATAAGAAGGTCCTACTTTCCTATCACATCCTTCCTTTTGCTTTGGTGTCCTAACTTCCTCTGTACCATTTTATTCTAGCCCTTTGCAACTCTCATTTATTCTGCTCATGTCAAATGGTTTATGGGAGCAATAGATCAAAATATATAACATTTTTAGTCTCACCCCCAACAGGACAGAGAAAGGAAGCCATTGGGCAAACTCTAACTGTGAAAATTAATGAAAGCAGTGAATTATTTTTTAAATTGGGCAAAGGCTGTGCAAGTAGAGAAGTCACAAAAGGGCAAGTCCAGATAATTAAAATAAAAATATATGAAAAGATTTCAGGATAGTAATCTGGACAGTGTAAAGTCAAGTAGCAATGAGATATTTCTTTACTTCTGTCGAAATGACCAAAACTCTAAAAAATGCCTGTTGATGCTTCTTTTTCTCCTTCCCTTCCTCTTCCTTCTTTTTCTTCTCCTTCCCTTATTTCTCCTCTTCTCTCTCTCTCTCTCTCTCTTTCTCTCTCAAATACTCTACCACTGAGCTACACTGCCCAGCCCAATTCATACACACATCTTTTGACCTAGCATTTCCACTCCAGGGAATCTACCCCATACAAATAAAAACACCAGGATGTATGGCTATATGCACAGGACGTATAATGCATCATTGTTCATGGTGAGAAATGGACAAAACCTAGAAACGAAGCCAGTGTCCTTCAAAAGTGGAATTGTTGAATAGGTTGACATATCATGGGATATTATGCAGATATCAAAAATAACAAATTGGAGATATACCAGGTGATTCATGGGGATTTGTATAGAATAGCTGGAAATAAAAATTCAAGGGCAGAAAATGGGTACAAAATTATGCCCCCCTCTTTTGTTGTACTGGAGTTTGAACACAGGGCCTTGTACCTGCTAGGCAGACACTTTACCACTTGAGCCACATCCCAGTCCAAATTAGCACATTTTAAAGAAATAATGTCACATCCAATGTGTGTATGTGACTCAACACCCATGCACGTGGAGGAAAATATGGCAGGAATCCAGACCACATTGTCACGGTTTGGCTGACTGGACAGTCGTGGAAGAAAGAAGGAGGGAGGAAAGGAGAGGGGATGCAAGGGGAAGAAAAGAGAAAATGGCACAGAAATTACAACACAAGATGTGTGATCACGTTTACGTATTAGTACAACATGACATGCATTAAATCATGTATACGTATGTCCAATGTTGTCGTCAGCCTAAACAGAAATGTACATTCCATCACCAGAATTTTGACATGGCGGCAAGGTCTTTTCATTGAGAATAAATCTATTTTTGGAGTTCTGTCCCACCTTGTCTTTTATAAAAACAGTCATACCCTTAATGCATTGTCTACAATTTCCAAATTCATAAGTTTTGGGTTTTTTTAGCAAGAAACTAGTTTTTCTTTGAATTAAATTTAACTGATACATAAAGACATACAAACTGTACTTTAATTAGTGGAGTACAATCTACACGTTGTGTAATGTTTAAGTCAGGTTACAAATACCTATCAAACATTTATCATTTCATTGTGGTAAAAACATTCAAACCCTCTTCCCTCCAGCCTGTGAAATACACAGCACATTGTCATCTAGCATCCCTACTGTGCGGTATCTATCTAACTGTAGACCAGCCGACATCACCCTCTTCCCTTCCCCTATTTTAAGAATCAGTTTTAAGCCAGCTCAAGACCTGAGTTCAAACCCCAGCACTGTTCCCCACCCCCATCCCACAAAAAAGATCCAGTTTTAGCCAGGCTAGGTAGTTTACCTCTGTAATCCCAGGCAGTCCCTGCCTGAGCAATTTAGTGACATCCCATCTCAAAATAGAGTAAAAAAGGGCTCAGATGTTATCTCAGTGATAGAGTGCTTGCCTGGCATTTGAAAGGCCCTGGGTTCAATCCCCAGTACTGGGGGTGGGAGAAAAAAAATTTTAATGCTGGGAAAAAGTAGTACTGATGATTGTTTATAAAAATATGCTCAAAACATTTTTAATTTTTAACATTTTAGAGCTCTGCTACTATTAATCTAATCCCCTAATAATAAATATTTAAGATATTTCTGAGATTATAAAGGAACTGAAATCTCTTCAAATAGAAATCTCAAATATGAGGAAAATGTTATTTAATAAATGGAATTAAATTCTACATACCACCTATAATAATCATGTCATTTTCAAACATAGTGAAGATTTCAAAGTTTAAAAATGCAACTATTAGGATTGGTGGAATGGCTCATGCAGTAGACAGGAGGATTGCATAGAGCCCTACCCGAGCAGTTTAGTGGCATCCCATCCTGCCTAGCAAGCAGTGAAGTCCTGAGTTCAAACCCCAGTACTGAACTCAACTGAAAAAAAATTCAACTGTTATTCCACATAATACCCAAGTGCACAAAGACATGCAAAATCATGGCAATAGTGGTTCTAACAGTGAAAAGGGGACGGGGTAAATCTCCAATGATTTGACAGTACCTAAATTCAGGTGTATGTCCATATTTGCTGTCATAGATCTAAGTTCATTTTCTACAGAGTAGAGTGAGAACTTTCAGTTACATGCAAAGCATTTTTAGTACCAGGGTACACTATAACATTATCTTCCCCTCCATCTTTTCAGATGTCTTGTCTGCACCCAATTCAACACTAATCTTATTTTGGCTTCTGTCCTTTAGTAAGTCTTCCTGACACTGGCAACCTAGTTCTTACAGAAACAGTAACTCTTTCTTTTGCATTCACATTTCCCTGGTGACATGACACTGATGAAAGTACAGCTGACATGCAAGAATCTTGGGGACAAGCACAGCTCACCTAGGTGACATGCATGTCTATAGGGAGATGCCTCTCTTGTAAGGGAGATGTTGAGAGGTGGGGGCTTCTTTCCTTTTGGTCTGGGTACTCAGTTTACCCACAGGAGACAGTTGTCAGTGTGCCTCATACAGAGAACATGCAGCTGGTGAGTCAGACCAACAGATAGAATGTCACTGGAAATCCTATGTACCAAGAGTTGGGGAGTGGGTAATAGCCCTGTTGGGTCATAGCCAGCTCTCTGATTATGTTACTCTGTCATTGATTATTGGTTAAATTACTTAGGGTTCCAAGCGGATGAGTGGGTGCTACAGTCTGGGTCTTAAATGTCCGTCAAAGGTCCATGTGTTGAAGGCTTGGTGCTCAATCTGGAATACCATTGGGAGGTGTGGAACCTTCAGGGGCTGGAGCCTAGTGGGAGGAAATCAGGGGGTGTAGCCTTGAAGTGGATATTGAGATCCTGGTCCATTCCTGTGTCTCTCTCCTTCCCAGCTGCCATGACGCCTGCCATGACACGAACAGGTCTCTTCCACAATTCGTTCCCACCATGATGTACTGAACCACCACAGGCCCAAAGTCACAGGGTCAAAGCCACCATGGACTGAAACTTTGAGCCAAAATGAACCTTTCCTCCTTTTCAGTTGATTACCTCAGGCATTTTGTCAGAATGATGGAAAGTTGCCTAACACAAGAGACATGGGGTTGGGAGGCATGAAGGATTACACCCTTCTTTTTACAGAGCACTGTGTAGCTTTCTGCTGATATGGCACAAAGTTTGGGATAAGTGGCTTGGCTTGGGTAGGGCAGATGACATACTTACAATCTTGCCTTGGGACAGGCGGTACAGTACTGGGACAGGACCCTGGCCCAGCTTCAGATCCCTTAGTCGGTACCACCTTACATCCCGTTATTTGCTTGAAGTGGTAACTCTGCCCAATGCTCTGACCAGCTGTGCGACTCAAATGAGATGGATCATCTTAAGAGTATTTGCCACAATGACAAGATCCCCTGGCTCACTTTTTGTCTGAACAGAGAAGAGTCTAATAGAAGTTATTCTTGTGGCTATGTCTCAGTCCACAAACTAAGATCTGAAAGAAAATGTGACATCCTCAAGTTTCTATAATTCATGGTATTTCTGACCGTGAGTTCGCATTTCTCTGGTTTGATGGAAATTCTAGTAATATATTTTTATTTAACCCAAAGTAGCAAAAAAATCATCATTTTAGCAAGTTATCAATATGAACATGATTAGTGAGAAACTGCACACTCTTTTAGACTCCTCAGAACCCCTTGTGTGTTGCATGTTCACAGCATAGCACAGCCAACTGTGGCTCATGGTGACCATTCTGTGAGCTATGACTCTGCTCCCACATGTGTATATAGCTATTTCATTCATATAAAAGCATCTTCCTAGCATAGATCCGGGCCGTGGACTAAAAGTCCAGTTCACAGGGGACTGTCCATGTCCCATGCCCTCCTCGCCCGAGGCCCTGTGCCAAAGGCCCCATACTTCTCAGTGAACAGCTTTAAAGTCGAGGTCCTCGTGGAAGGAATTGTTTTTAAGAATATGTTTTTCCAGGTTATCCAGGACTAACAGTACTGACCAGGTTTTACTCTTCATAGAATGGACTTTTTATATAAAGTTAAATCAATCTGTTGTTTTGAAGTTCTACTCGTACTCAGAGCCAACCCAGCTTAGCTCAGGCATCCTGGTGACGGACTCATAACAACACTGAGCAGAAAATGGTTTTGGTTTCTGGAGATCAACCTGTTAAATAGATGATTAACTGTAATACCGCTATCTGGGGATTAAAATGCCTTACAAAATACATGAACTGACGTGTACATCCCGCAGAGTGAGTGCTTAACAGAATGTGGAGCTCAAGTGGATCTCAACTAACACGCAGAAGAAGGGATGGCCTGAAGTTAGGAGGTGTCAAAAAGTCCCTGCACTCATTTGTAGCACAATGCCCCACATGGTAAGGGATCAGCTCCAGGAAGCCCGGCTCCCCAGGAGGACATGTGACAGGAAAGGAAGAACCATTGACCAGGCTGACTGTGTGACCTTGGGTCATAGCTCTTGTAGGAGCTAGAAGACTTCTAAGGGAAGCCCAGCACCAGTGGCTCACACCCATAATCCTAAACTTCTTGGGAGGCTGAGCTTGGGAGGATCGTGGTTCCATGGCAGCCCAGAGAAAAAGTTTGCACAACCTCATCTCAACAGAAAAAGAAAGCTGGGCATGGTGGTTCACACTTGAATCCTAAATTAGGAGGGTCACAGTCCAGACCAGCCTGGCAAAAAGAAGATACTCTCTTAAAAATAACTAGAGCAAAAAGGGTTGGCGGTACGGCTCAAGAGGTAGAGCATCTGCTTAGCAAGTGTGAAGGCCCTGAGTTCAAACCCCAGTACCACCAAAAAAATAATAAAATAAAAATAAAATTTAAAATACCTTTAAAAAGAAAAAACATTTGCTCTTCTCAAACATTTTTCTCATTGGGTAATACCTCAATACTTTGTTCAACTAATTTTTTATAGAATTATTTGGAGGAGAGACAGTTGATGAATAATTGATTACTAGGGGATCGCCATGGTGTTTCAACAATAATACGGAAACAGTGTCCTTACGAGATTACTTTCTAGCACCAATATTTCAGAATAGTCTCAGCACTGACCACCAGAACCATCTGTGCTGTGGGAGCTCCTCTACACTTGGGTGTTTGCCATGTCAGCCACGTGCAGCTACCGAGCCTTTGAAATGTGACTACTGTGTGATTGGTGGCTGAACTTTATTTATTTATTTATTTATTTATTTATTTTTCTTTGGGAAGTACTTGGGTTTGAACTCAGGGTCTCATGCTTTCAAGGCAGGTGCTTTACCACTTGAGCCACTCTGCCAGCCTTGAATTTTAAATTATTATTTGTATTATTATTATTTGTTGTATGGGGGTACATGGTGACATTAACAAAGGTTATTATAATATATCATGTTTGAATTCACCTCCTCCATCCTTCTCCTTTATTCCCCCTCCCACATTCCTGGAACAGTTTCAACAGGTCTCATTTTTCCATTTTCATACATGAGTACAAAATATTTCCACCATATTCACTCTCCTACACCCTTTCCTTAGATTTTCTCCTCTCCCACTGGTGCCAACCCCCAGACAGGACCTGTTTTACCTTCCAGGTCTCTGTTTTGTTTTGTTTTTTAACCTCCTTTTATTTTATCGTTTTTACATGTGTATACATTGTGCCACCTCCACCCCAACCCCCACCCCCACCCCCACCCCGTTTTGTTTGTACAGGGAGTTTCTGTGTGATATTTCCATGTATATATGTATTATAATTTGAATTGGTTCATGCCTTCTATTTTTCACCTTTCTACTTTAGTCCCTTTCTTAGTGATTTCAACTGGTTTAAAAATTCTATATTCACTCTTGTATAGAAAGTATATCAGCCATATTCACCTTCTTAACTTCCTTCTTTTACCCTTCCCCTCCCACTGGATTTTAAATTAAATTTTATGTTTAAATTACCACACGTGGCTAGTGGCCACCATACTGCATTGTGAAGGTCTAGGGGAAATGAATTCTACTTTGCGAACTTGATACAAGACCCAAGTGTGAAATGGCATGGAGTCTAGATGCTGTCACCTTACAGAAGTTTCCTTTTGGTGAAGGCTGACATGAAAGCAGCTGGAGTGTCAGGAACATTTACAGCCTGGACGATGTCCTTTGGGACTTAGGAGGAGTCCTTGTCATAGCAAAGACCAGACTGGGAACAGGTCACCAGTTCTCCAAGGTGAAGGCCTGCACCAGCCCTCTAGGGGACTGAGAAAGCCTGGGAAAGTAGTAGTAGCAAACCAGGGTAACTTCAAGCTACCCAACTCAACAAAACTCCTTCCCTACCTGGGAGTGCCACTTTGGCAAGAAGACACAGAAATTAGGAAAAGTGGCAGCCGAGAGAAAGAGGTCTTTGGCAAAATCTGGCTTGAAGTATAATTAAATGTTGACATATAGTTATAGGTTGAAACAGAACGAGCACAGTTACAAGGAGGCTTGGGAACCGGTCCCAGGACTTCCAGGCTGTGTGCCCAGACCTGGAAAGTTCTTGGTGACTCAGGATTCCTTCCACCTAGGGCGATGCACCATCTTTGGGGGGAACCGGGCAGTGCAGCAACCCCAGACAACAAGCAAAACCAAAAAGGTTCTGTTTCTTTTCAAATGTCTAAAATTTCAAATTATGTTTGAAGTTAATTTCCTTAGAAAACACACATACCTTTTTTAAACAGCAAGATCACTATTTCAATGATGACAAATAGTTTTGCTATAAGTACAGTCTGAGCCTTCAACAATCTATGAGAAAGAAAAAAATACAATTAGCTGAATTCCCCAGGAGGTACGTCAGGTGATTAAAAGCAGAAAAACTGAACCTTTGATTGTATTACTTATAGCATTCATTTTTTTCCACTGAGTATGTGTTCTAAAACAGTACAAATCATGTTCTTTCAGTAGTAAACTACGGTACAAGTGTCTAGTCTAGAAAAGTGCAAAATGAGTTTCAATCTGTAATTAATGGATTTGGTCCCTGAAGACAAAGGACAGACCAAACCCACAGAGCTGTCGCTCAGAGCAGCACTACTTACACACATTGCACAACTGTAAGAGGTTTTTAAAAACCAACTGCAAAATTGTCATTATCATCCTTTTTTTTTGTTTTTTTTGTTTGTTTGTTTTTTTGGCACTACTGGGGTTTGAACTCAGGGCCTCATGCTTGTTAAGCAGGTGCTCTACCACTTCAGCCACTCCACCAGCCCTTTTTTTATGTTGGGTATTTTTGTGATAAGGTCTCACAAACGGTTTGCCTGGGCTGGCTTTGAACCAGTATTCTTCTGCTCTCCCTCCTGAGTAGTAGGATTACAGGCATGAGCCACTGGTGTGGGGCTTATTGTCATCATTCTTGGAGTAAATGTTCCAACGGTCCATCTCTCCTTTCTTCTAGCTGATCCTCCTTTTCTGCTTGGCTATAGAGTCTGTGTTTTAATTGAGCACGTGGCCACACAGCTAACTATTCATTTCCCAGCTTCAGTCAGCTCCATGTGGGCGTGAACTCAGTGTGGCCCTGGGTTGTGATCAGGAGCAATTGTACCACTCTGGGGTGATCCTTAAGGGCTCTGTCCTTCCTCTTCCCCGCCTTGCTATGAAGCAAGAGGTGTACACCCTACTTGCTGTCTGACTCCAGGGAGCACAAATTCAAAAAGCCATAACTACATCAACTTAAGTATTTAAAGTAGTCCAAAGGATAAGGATTATTTAGAAAGCAGAACTGTGCCATTATCAGAGCCTACAAAACCTCTAAGCATTTAATATAATCAAATATGTAATCACCTTAAATTTCTTCTGTATTTTTTTAATTCTATAAAAAAACAGGGTCAAGCCAAGTGCCAGTGGTTCATGCCTGTAATCCTAGCTACGTGGGAGACTGAGATCAGGAGGATCATGGTTCGAAGCCAGCCTGTGCAAATAGTTCACAAGACTCTATCACCAAAATAACCGAGCATAAATGGACTGGAGGTGTGACTCAAGGGGTACAGTGCCTGCTTTGCAAGCATGAATCCCTGAATTCAAACACCTGTCCCACCCCCCCCCACAAAATAAACCACCAAAAACCAAAAAGCAACAGGATCAAATAAAGTTCTTTGATCTGCTAACACAACAAATTCCATTTCCACATTGGGTACTATGCAATACTCTCTATTTTTATTGGTTATATTATCCTTACTTATAGCACTTACTATTTTCATACCTTTTATGTTTTAATAAGTCACTTTCCAGTCTCTGATCCTTTTGTTTGTAAACTGAGTATATAACATAAAAAAAGATAATAGAAATTGCAAATAAGGCAGGGAGTGATGGTGTACTCTGTAATCCCAGCTACTGAAACCATGTCTCAAAGAAAACAACAAAAATGATATTTTCTAAGACAAAGGAATGTTTAAGTCTAATTAATAATATAAAAAATAAAAATGACTAATTGATCTACCCCCTCCCCCCACCCCGCTTTCCCTCCTGAATTCTTTCTTGCTCAGATAAACAAATGCACTCAACCTGGCTTGTTAGACCAGAGTCACACACTGACTTCCCTTTTCTACTTGGGGCTTCCTTGGTTTTTAGGTTTAATTTAGCTCATGTAATTCCTTCCGTAATGTCTTAAACTTTTCTGTAACTAAAAGAATGCTTGATCATTTTCTAAGCGCTGGAAATTTTTCTTCAAATTAAATCGTGTCAGGCCAACACATCAAATGCATGAGGAGCTGCTTTTGCTCATCAAAATCAGAAAGCCTAAAGCCTCTGGTTCAACTTGCCCTCTACTCTCACAGTCTCCCCTGGAGACTTCCAAGGAACCCCACATGTCCCAGAACCATCCGGAAATGCCTGCTGTCAGTATCGCAGACACTCATGACTGCCTGTGCAGATAGGCCAGTCACTCAGCTTCCTTTCTTAGAAACACTCCCTAAATTCTACTGTGTCTGAGAATTACCTAGAGTACCTGAAAACCCAGGTTCTTATATTTCTGGGGAATACAGCCCAGAGCAGAGCATTGGCCTGACATGTCTCAGGCCCTCGGTTCAAAAGTAAAGAAAAAATAAGCCTGGCACCAGTGGCTTACACCTGTAACCCTAGCTACTAGGTTAGGCAGAGATTGGGAGGATCAAGGTACCAAGACAGCCCAGGCAAAAAGTTCATGAGACCTCATCTCAACAGAAAGAAAGCTGAATGTGGTGGTGCATGCTCGTCATCCCAGCTACTGAGGGAAGCTTAACTAGGAGGATCGTGATCTAGGCTGGCCCCAGGCATAAGACAAGACCTATAACCAGAGCAAAAAGGGCTGGAGGTGTGGCTCAAGTGGTCTCAGTAAGTAGGGCTGGGCAGACATTACTAGCCGAATGAGACATGAATGATTAGATTGATCAGTTCAGGAACACTGTCTTCAAAGTACTTTCTCCACCCTATACATATGAATCCATCTCTCAGCTCATCTCTAGAAGGAATGCTATGGTGTTTAAGAGAACAAACTCAGGAGCCTGAGTGCCTGGGTTAGTGTCCAGATCTATTACTAAGAAGCATTTGACCATGGAGGAGCTATTTAATCACTCAGTATATACGTTTGCTCCTCACCAAGATGAGGAGCTGGAGTCCCTGCTACACTGCACTTTGATGAGGCTTAAACAAGCTGTTACAGATAACCGTCGATACACGAACTGATGGTTACAGCCTGCAGAGTCACAGCTTAACACCCTGAAGGAGAGGGATGGCCTGAAGTTAGGAGGTGTCAAAAAGTCCCTGCACTCATTTGTAGCACAATGCCCCACATGGTAAGGGATCAGCTCCAGAAAGCCCGGCTCCCCAGGAGAACATGTGACAGGAAAGGAAGAACCATTGACCAGGTGCCAGGAGGTTTGACCTTTAGCCCTGGCTGACTGTGTGACCTTGGGTCACAGCTCTTATAGGAGCTAGAAGACTTCCAAGGAAAGCCCAGCACCAGTGGCTCACACTGTAATCCTAGCTACTTGGGAGGCTGAGATCAGGAGGATCATGATTCTAGGGTAACCCAGCCAAAAAGTTTTTGAAACCCATCTCAACCAAAGAAAACTGGACAATGGAGGTGCACCTGTCATTCCAGCTATAGCAGGAAGCATAGAATAGAAAGGTTGCAATTCCAGGCTAGCCCAGGTAAAAAGCTTCCAAGACCTCGCTTCACCTGAAAAAAGCTGGAGGAGGTGGTACACCTTTCATCACAGCTACAGCAGGAAGTGTAAAATAAGAGGATCTAGGTCCAGGCCTGCCTGGGCAAAAAGTGAAACCCTATCTCAAAAATAATCAGAGAGAAAAGAGCTGGAGGTGTGACTGAAATGGTACAGCACCTGCCTAGCAAGCACACACAGGAAATCAATGTGAGTCAATGCCCTGTATAGCTATCCTTATCTCAACCAGCGAAACCCCTTGTTCCTTCCTATTATTGCTTATACTCTCTCTACAACAAAATTAGAGATAAGGGCAAAATAGTTTCTGCTGGGTATTGAGGGGGGGAGCGGGAGGGGGCGGAGTGGGTGGTAAGGGAGGGGGTGGGGGCAGGGGGGAGAAATGAACCAAGCCTTGTATGCACATATGAATAATAAAAGAAAAATGAAAAAAAAAAAAAAAGCATGAAGCCCTGAGTTCAAATCTCATTAACATAAGAAAAGAAACCTTCCAGTTCCAGTCCAGGGCCCTGTTCTACAAATGGAGAAAGTGCCCTAAATCTGCCTCATTTTCATCTGTAAGAGGGAATGTTTTATAAGGTCATTGTAAATATCAAATGGATTGAGAGAGAGAGAGAGAGGAAATGTGGAAGTGCCAGGATTGGGTTCTACGCCATTACAACCTCTGTAGTTGTCTCGTTACACCATCGTTGCCAAGTAGAAAACCCAAAAGCACCCGTTGAGTGCACCTAAAACGATGCCAGCCTCTTGTGGCATCTGGATCAGTTTCCACGCCTCAGCTCTTCTCAGTCTTTCATATTTTCTCTCTGCCCATGTGACTTAGTACAGGCACATCTAGCAAGTATTAGTTATGCAGCATTAAGCTAGGAAGATGTGTACTTTATTTCATTCCTAAGACAGTTTATAGTCTTACACACATCTGATGACATTTTATAAAGATTTAGTATTATAACACGTACTTAAAAACTGCTGAAAGGCACTGACTCCTTACTTGGGTCCATGAATTAACTAAAAGCAGGAGAAAAGCTTGGCATGCCTGCCTCCATTTTGTATCTGTCATTGTTCTGAGCCATTCACCTTGCAGCCACCTTGGAATCCAGGAAGGACAGACTGATCAATGACATCTTTATAAGGAGGGATGGAGGAAACCACCCCCAAGGAAAGGAACAGTGGAGCCTCCTCAGGACAGACCACCCACCAGGCAATGACGACTTGCTTATCCTGACCAGATTGCTCCTCTCAAGTGATGACAGTGACGACAACTTCTCCAAAACCCCTCTCAAAACCAGGACTGTGACAGTGATCAACCAGGCCATACTTTATCCAGGACTGTTTAGTAATTATACACACCTTTCGCCCCCTGTCCCAAATTCTTTTTGTGTTTAACCAAAAGCTCATGTCTGTATCCCAAAGATGGATTGAGTGCTTACTTTGCCTGTCCCCATGGTGTGTCTATACCATTTTAATAAACCTCCTTCCTCTGCACTTCACCACTACTCATCTCTGTACTTGGAGTGTTGGAACAAGTGGCCTGACTTGACATACAGAACCCCTGGAATTTGGGCCTGGGGCCTAAGACTCCAGTTTCAGCTTTGACAAGTAGTACAGTCACTCGAAGCTGCCGGAATGACTTTGAGTCCAAGGACCTGTTCTCTCCACTTTGGCCAGCATCGGCTGCTTTTTACCATATCTGGTGAGGTGGACAATGAGCATTTGGACTGAAGGGGCCCTGAAGTCTGACTTGGGGAGTTCTCCCCGATGGGTACACCTCAGGCCTTCCTCTTCCTTTCCCTTGTTGTCTGGTGGCTCTTTTGGGCCATTTGGGGTTCATCTGAACTAACTCAGGCCTTTGCCATTTGTCTATCAGAGATATCTGGGTCCCTGGTTTGGAGGCTTTTCTGAGTGTTTGGGTTCATTTGAACTAATTCAGGCTTCTGGCACTTGTGACAGGGAAGTTTGGACTTTGTGTTGGTAACTTGCAAGGAAGGGATGTAAGGGACATAAAGAAACAAGGGTGTTTGTGCTTCAGACCTCTGTTGTAATTTGCCCAAGAATAAAAAGATCTAAGTCTATCTTTGGAGAATTCTAGCTGACTAGTCCACTAAGAGAAAAAAAGGAAAAAAGGCAAAAGGATTGTTTGTGTAAGAGCACACTCTGAATTAATATGATTTTTTGACTGAATTGGGCATGGAACTCAGGCCTTCCCACTTGCTAGGCAGGTGCTCTACCACTTGAGCCATGCTCCCAATACAATGTAATTGTTTTTATGTGTCATTTTGAATATGACTAGTAGTCTGGTCTATTATGAGCAACTTGAAGGAGGCTAAAATTCTGGCAGCTGTAGCAATAGTCCTATTGGAGCTAGAAGACTTTCAAGGAAAGCCAGACCTGAGTGTCCTGAGTACCACATAAAGACGGAGTTTCAGGGGGAGGGAGGATCCGCTATGTCAAAGCCACTGAGAGTTGATCTCAGGAGAGGTGGACTGAGACTGGACCAGACATTTATTAACCAGGAGATCAAGAGGAGTCTGTCTGGAATGGGTTAAAAGTGAATAAGAAGCCAGGTGTGGTGGTTCACGCCTATAATCCCAGCACTCGAGAGGCTAAGGCAGGAGGAGACTAGCCTGGGCTTACAGAGGGGTCGGGAAGAGTGACACTGACTGCTCTTGGGAGACTTTCTAGATAGAAAGTGGGTGGTGGCTACTGAAGGGGTAGAGGGATCATGAGAGAATCTTTATGATAAATAATAGCATACTTTTGGGCTGTTGAGAAAAAGCCATCAATGCATGGAGGAAGTTACTATAAGGACTTCCTGGAGTGACATTCTTGAGCATGGGAAGAGGAGGGGGACCCTGGGCCCAAGTGGAAGAGTGGTCTCAGGTGAGCACTTGGAACCTTGATTTCATTCCAGGATGTAGGGCTCAGGTACTGCTGAGAAGGAAGCAGGTATGAGAGCTTTGGAAAATCTCCTGATTGCTTCTCTTCTTCAGTGGAACAAGTGGCAAAGCCATCAGCAGAGGGGCAAGTCTGGAGAAGGCATTTGAGGTTTGAGGAGAGGAAAATCAGGTGCTAGGATTGTGGGCAACTGCATAGGCTGGAGAAATGTTGGATGTGGGTGACCTCAGTGATCAGAAATGAAAAGTGTGGGACTCTGCAGGGCCATATGTCTTTCTGCCACCCCAGAACAAGCAGCGTACCGAGTTTAACCAAGTTATGATCTGGCCACATGAGCAACAAATATCAAGATGGAAGCAAGTCTTTGGAAATAATTGGAGATTTACCATTTTAAACAAATCTGTTTATGGAATAGTCACTGACCCCTAAAAGAGAGAACCTGATGAACACTGGGGGCTAATTTCCTACTCTCATCTTCATTAGGTTATGTCAAATAGAAGACAGCGAGGTTACCTGATACAGTATTGCACCCTACCTGAGAAGGTGGGAAGGCTTGGGCCTCAGTTTTCTTCCCTTCCTCTAACTTCATCTGCTTGGGTGTTTTCCACACAACCTCTTTAGAAAGCATTTAGCTTGATGACTGGAATGTTGCTCTCTTGTTCACAGTCCCAAATAACAGTAGAGAGTCACAACTGGTGAAACCTAGGAGAAAAAAAATCAGTTAGAAAAACCTCACATTGTTGATAATGAAAAACAAGATGTTCTTTGAAGAAAACACTTAAATGTAGTGATAGGAATTATTCATCAGGTACTTTTTGTGCCAGGCTGATAAGCAACTGACAGAGAGTACAGGAAGTTAAGAACACTTTGTGTAAAGCTTCCTCCTTTAAAAATTTTTGTTTGTTTGTTTTTAAGGAGGTTTATTTAGCACATAGTTTTGAGAGTGAAGAGTAGGGCACAAGTGTGTGCTTGACTCTGCTGAGGACCACTTTGGTGGATGGCATTGCATGGGAGAGTGACGAGAAATACATTTGTTTTGTTTCATTCTTTTCCTTTTTAAGTTGCTCGGGTTGACCTTGAACCCCTGGACTCAAGTAATCTTCCCCTCAGCCTCCCTAGTGCTGGGACTACAGGCATTCATCATGACGCTAGTGAGAAATGCATTTTTTAGAAAGCTTTACTCTTTCATAGGTAGTTGGGGCTTGCCTACATACAAGAAATGGATCTACACTGTGGAGCACCAAACATGTGCCACATACCGTATACCATGCTGAGTACAGAGTGGCAAACAGCACCGGTGGCTCCAGGCCCTCTGGAGCTCCATCACATAAGGACTGCAGAGAGGGGAGCCATCCAACAGGGCCTCCCCCAGAGAGTCATGCTGAAACTGATACAGAACACACAAAGTCACAGAGGAATAATGAGGAGTGAGCCAGCTGGGTGAAGGGGTGGGGACAGCGAGGAAATACAAGCAACTCCAAATTGCTAGGATGAAGTGGGGGGGGGGAGGCGACTGTGGGGGTGAGGCAGAAGGACCAGGTCACTGTCCTGTGTGTGTGTGTGTGTGTGTGTGTGTGTGTGTGTGTGTGTGTTGGGGGGTGTCAGGTAAGACACCTGAAGTGCTTGAACTTATCCTAATGGCAAGACAAAAATCACAGAAAGGTTCTTGACACAGCACTGGTGTGGTGATTTTGTCTGTGTATATATGATGCCAGGGATGGAACCCGGGGCCTGGCGCATGCTAGGCGAGTGCTCTGCCACTGAGGCACATCCCAGCCTGACTTACTTTAAGCTTCAGCAGAGATTCTGTCTTTGATGGAGAATGGTTGACAGGGGCCACAGAGAGAGGGAAAGAAACCAGAATGGAGTCAATGCTGTGTCAATGACAGATCCATGGTTGGGACAGAGGAGACCAGGGCGTCTGAGGAGGCCAGAGGACAGACTTAGAGTGCATTTGAGAGATGACAGCAACAGACCTTAGTGGCTGGATGTCGGGGGGAGGGGGAGAGGAGTTGAGGGTGACTGCCCGGCCTCTGGCTTGCTTCACCGAGCTTGGGAGCAAGGACTGGTAAGCAAGTCAAGGGGAATGACAGCGCAAGGATCAGGGTGGAGTGCAGTGGCGCCCTGTAGTTGGCTCCACCTGCTCGACCAGCCAGTTGTGAGCATCTCCGCCCAGCTCCATTCAGCGAAGCCGGAGTGACGGCACACTCCCAGTGCGCATGCGCACCGTACAGACCTGGCCAAAGTGCCTTAAATTAGAGCCTTCCCCCTCTTCACACCAATCTGCTCGTTACACATCTCCTAACGGCATGGGATTGGGATATTTTTGATAACCCCAAACAGGCTTAATGTACCTTGTTCCAGACCTCACTTTCCTCTTAAAAGAGTAGAGTAGGTACTTAGGGTTAGCATTAACAAGAAACTGAAACTTGAAGTTTTGCCTAGTAGCAATCAGGGTAATTGTCAGAGCACAGAAGAAACAAAGGATATTAAATAGAGCAATTGTAGGTAAGTGTGTTCAGTAATTTCAAATAAGAAGCAAATATCCCTCATTTGGCTTATTTGCAGGGATGTTTAGAGCTTATCTTCCTTAATGAAGGGGACTGCCCTAAAAAGGTGCCTGTGCCCTTCTGTTACCTAATCACACACAGTCAACAGCGCACATATGCAGGCAGAGGGAAAAAAGTGGTCTGAGAGTCCAAAAGGCCATCACCTCACAATGGTGGAGGCTCAAAAATGTTGGATGGATGGATGGATGGGTGGGTGGATGGCTGGTAGAAGGTATGACATGAATTGCCACACTGGCTTTTGTCTGTGTTTCCCAAGAGATGAGATGGCAACTAAGCTTGGGAACCAGGAGAAGAAAGAAGTCAGGAACAAAGCTAATAGCATGGAGAAACAAGAAGAGACAAAAGGGAGACAGTGACTCAGGAAAAAAAAAAATCATAGTAATTTTGAGCATGGAAGAAACTCTTGAAATTCTTTAGCCAAGTTACCCCCATTCTGCTGTTGAAATGACGAGCACCAGCCAAAAGGGAAGACTGTTTCATTGAGCGCTTACTCTGCTGCCTGTGCGTCATGTCCTAGTGGGTCCCTTTTTAGCCCTGTCCACCTCTAAGTGCAGTAGGTGTTGGTAACTGAGTTTTACAGGTGAGGAAGCAGGTGCCATGAGGCATGTCAACTTGCTCAGTATCTCTCAGCACATTTCCAGCAGTGCAGGGACCAGACACTCATTTTCTAGCTTCTTGGCCAGTTCTCCTCAGACCAATACAGTCCTGCATTCATTCACTCTCAAAACATTTACGGGGCATCCATTCTTTGAGAACAAGACAGGCACAGTTCCTACCTGCTTCAAGTAACCATCAGGGGAGGCACACTTTTTACAAATGATTAGCAAATGCTCAGCAATTGTGTAAGTGCTACTTAGTAAAAGGGCAGGAGTTGATGACAGCATATACTTTGGAAACGCAGGAGGCATGCAGAGACTCCCCTGACTTCCGAAGAGAGGGCAGCAGCTGTGCCAGGATAGTGGGGTGGGTCTCTGCCAAGAGACCAACTATCAAGACCCTGAGGCAGCATCTGGTGCTGGTGGCTCATGTCTGTAATCCCAACTACTCAGGAGGCAGAGATCAGGAGGATTGTGGCTCAAAGCCAGCCCTGGGCAAATAATTTGAGAGACTCTATCTCAAAAAAACCCATCACAAAAATAGGGCTGGTGGAGTGGCTCAAGTGGTAGAGCACCTGCTTAGCAAGCACAAGTCCCTGAATTCAAACCCCAGTACTGCAAAAAAAAAAAAAAAAAAAAAAAAAAGACCATAAGGCAGGAGGGACAACAGCCAGAGAGAAGCACTGGGAGCAGGGCTGGACACTGAGGCAGAGGCCAGCCCTCTAGGATGTCAGACACTGTCCTTCAAAAAAGACAGTGACAAAACAAGATTAATTCTTTCTTCTAAAAATATATGTAAAAACATGAATCATAGACACATACATGAAATTGTACATGAATGCAGTATAAATGTGATTTTGCAGTCACAGAAACATATGTGTGCCATACATAATACATAGATATATAAGGGACTAGCCATTGTCTAATAAAAATGGTCTTATGCACACTTCTCCTCAACCTGTCTTGCTCATCTATGATATCTCATGGTATCAACTGGTATATCTTTTCTTTTTAATGGCTACATAATATTCCAAGGTAAGATCATAATTAATATGCCACGAGCACTGGTGGACATTCCTTTTGTCCCTACCTGTGTCTTCTGCAGCAATACTGCAGTAACAATTCCTGCATATGTGTCTTTGTGTATCTAATGTTTCAGATTTATGGGACTATGCCCTAGGCATGTGAAACCAAAGAGAAAAATAGATTTTTTTGTTTTAATAGAAGTTGCCACACTGCTGACAAAAAAGACTTTTGCAATTTCCATTTCTATTAGTAATGCTTGAGTCACATTTTCTTTGTAATCCTACCAGCATTAGGTAATTTTTTTTCACATTTACCTGCTGGATATAAAGTGACATTTCGTTGTTATTTGAATTTGCATTTTCCTGACCTTTGGAAATTTCAACATCTATTCTGTTTGTGGATGATTTGTATTTTCTTTTCTGAGAAATGTCTTTTCATTTCTTTGCATTTTTTCTGTGGGGTTCCTTGTCCCTTTCTTGTCAAAATTTAATAACTCTCTATATAGTATAAATTTTTGTTATCAGTACTATCATTTTTTACAAATCCAGCCTTTGCCTACTGACTTTCCTTATGTGATATTTTTCCATACAAAGCTTCTATCTTTTTTACAGAGTCAAAATTTCTATCTTTTCTGGCAGCAGTGTGGAAGATTGGTGGGAGGAGTAAGACCAGACAGTCAGAGGCCAGTCAGGAGGAACTCCAATGTCTCGGGCAGCAGGCGTTGGTGGCCTGGTCAGGAGGTGTCCTGCACTAGCAAAAGTGACTCAAGAGTCATCTGGAAGGTAGAGTTGGCAAGACTAGAGGGCTCAGAAAGGGAGGTCAGGTGGCCGTCCCCTAGGTGGGTGACGTCACTTCCTATGAAAGGGAACACAGCAGGAAACAGGTGAAGGCTGTTCACACTTCACGATGGAAGTGTGAGAAGTATGTAAGAAATCCAAGTGGAGATGCCCAGGGGCTGCTGGGTACCTGGTCTGGGGCCCATGGGGGAGGACAGAGATTTGAGAGTTACCACACTTGTAGCAAGTTCAGTGGAGCCCTAAGGCCTTCACCTAGGGAGAGAAAATGAAGAGAGAAAGTAACACTTGGACATGCCCTCAAAGGCAGACTGGAGGGGACCCACTGACAGAGGAGACCCAGAGTGGCCTGAGAAGGGGAAGGAAGACCAAGAAGGGATGTCATCATAACTCCAAGAAGAGGCAATGCATGGAGATTCAGCTGAACAAAAGGCACTACCTGCCAATATGACTGACACAACAGGAAAAGGTGCAAGAAATTTCACTGTAAGAAGGATTAACCATACACACATGCACAAACTTATTTCATTTGTGCCCTCAAGGAGCCTGAAAGGAAATATGGCAGGATGTGTTTTCACTGGATGGCAGGATCTGGATTGCATTTATTCTGGACATAAAGAGTAAAGCAAGAGTACAAACAACATAAAGATATGTGCACACTGGTATCTATTTTTAAATGACCTGTAGTAATAAGAAAACACCTAGTTTAATAGTTCAGTAATCTAGTGCTATGCAATGAATTTACTATGTAGGTATTTTGTAAAAGAAAGGATAGACTATTCTTTTACTATTGGATCTATGGAAATTCCTGACATTAGACTCAAAAGTCATAGAACAATATGTGTAGACTGATTGTCTTTTTAAAAACTATAAAGAAACAAATGAATATACTCCCAGTTTTATAGATATATAAATACTGTGAAGAGACTGTAAATTTTTAACAGTGGTTTCTATTAAAGACTGATATTAGGACTGGCAGAGTGGCTCAAGCAGTCAAGTGCCTGCTTACCCTAAGCATGAGGCCCTGAGTTCAAACCCCAGTACCTCCAACAAAAGAAAAAGCAGTTAAAGACTGATTTTATGGTAATGGTGAGATTTCCACGTATGAATTCATTTATTACTCCATACATGTCACATGTGTTATTTTTAAGGCAAATATTATATTACTATTATGATATAAAATTACATCTATTCTTTAAAAATAAAAAAAAAATAAAATTGGTAAAGCCCACCTCTCAGCCTACTGTCAGCTTCTACCTTATCTGCTTGACTACATCAGCTCTTTCTTCCCCATCGCAGTCTTCTCTGTGGAGTTCAAGGCTAACCCTCAAGCAGGCTACTGCAAAGATAATTTCCAATGAAGAAAGAACAGGAGAAAGGAGAGCAAGATGGTTCATCTCGATTGTGAACTTAAGCAGATTAGTAAAGCTCGGCTCTGGATGTGGTGTGTCTGAGGGAGTTTGCAGATAGGATTAACTAAGTTGGGGGAAGATCTGCCCTGAATGTGAGAGACACCATTCCACAGGCTGAGGGCCCAGATGGAGTAAAAGGGAAACTAGGGGGAGCCACTGGCATAGGCATCCTCTCTCTCTCTCTCTGTCTTTCTCTCTCTCCATCTCTGTGTCTCTCTGTCTCTCTCTGTGTGTCTCTGTCTCTCTCTCTCTCTGCTTCCTGGTCACCATGAGATGAGTTTCTCTGCCTGACATGCCCTCTCCACCATGACAAACTAAAACCTTTGACACCCTGACCACAATGCATCCTTCTTCGCTTGAGTTGTTTTGCTTAAGTATTTTGTCATAGCAATGAGAACTGACTAATGCAGGGAGTGAGTTTTTTCTCAAAGATCCCAGTCCTTGGATGAATGAATGAGTGTTTTGTGATCACGATGTGACATTAGCAAAGAGACCACAGGGATAGTCTCTCACAATGCCAGGGTACAGAGGAGAAAATGCCCAGATTGTGAGTCCAGAAAGGCCCAGATTAATTCCCAAAACTCCATACACTACATCTCCCCAGCCACAAAACAGGAATCACCATAAAAACTTGCTGTGAAGTTCGCACACCCTTGAGTCTGCATATTGTCTTCGTGGAACTGACTTGTCACAGGTTTTCTCTCTTTTTCTTCCGTGAGTCAGGCTGACATCAAGGCATTCTCCATGGGTGAACTCACTGGATGAGACCTAGGCATAGAGAGCACAAGGAAGAGAAGGAAGATTTTTTTTGTATCAGTGACAGCCTGATCAGACTTTCCATTCTTTTCTTTTCTTTTGTGGGACTGGAGTTTGAACTCAGAGCTTTGTGCTTGCAAAGCAGGTGCTCTACTGCTTGAGCCACACCTTCAGTCCATTTTGTTCTGGTTATTTTGGAGATGAGATCTTGCAAACTATTTGCCCAGGCTGGCCTCCAATTGTGATCCTCCAGACCTCAGCCTCCCAAATTGCTACGATTACAGGTGTGAGCCACTAGCGCCCAGCTCAGAATTTTTTTTTTTTAAACTTTTGGAGGCTTAAAAGAATCTTGACTAGTCCTTTTTTAAAAGAAATCTGAGGACATACTTAATACATAATTAGTCCTTGTGCCTCCTATGACTCTGCCTTGCAGCGCACATCACCTGAGGCTCTCCTGGAGGGTCAGAGCATGTGGTCACTTGGACAGCTAAGTCTTTCTCTACAGACACAGTTACAGAACACGATCTGCCCTTTTAAATACTAAATTCCAGGTTAGTCAGTCCCAGTTCTGGGCGTATGCTCACCGGGCGTGTAGATCACTACAGAAAAGGAACACAGCCCTTTTTCACTCAAGCCAGTTTGGTGCAGCTTGATTCTTTAACCTGACTCTTAATGTAAAGGGGAGCACTGACAGAGGTGACCCCATTTTCGATGGAAAGAGGCACTTTAGAAGCAGACATGTAAAAGGGGCGGGGGAAACAAGAGGTTTCTCACAGAAATAACAAACCTCTAACCAAACTAACAAAACACAGCCCCAAGACCAGGACAAGCCGACCAGACCATCTTGGAATGTCTAGTTTGATGAGGACAGGTGGTCGGATTTAATGACGCCAACCAATCACAAATGTGGTTCCAAGGTAGCCAGTTAGTGCCCTGTGTCATCTCCTGGACTTCAGCCATGTTTTGGCTTAGCTATTTCACTCAGTCCCACCTGTAGGATGCTTTGCTGTCCTTTCAATAAACTTTGTGCTCGCTTTACTCTTAACTCCTGGTCTGGTGTCTTCAGTTATCAATTACACCAGGACACAAACTAGGAATCAACACTCCAGTGTCGTTAATAAGTCCAGTGCAATGAGCCCAAGGTAACTCAGCCCCAATAATAATATTTAACGCCAACAGCAGCACAAACATCAGCTAAGAGCCTTATACACATTAACTCATTTTAATCCTCAGCTCAACTATTCGAGGTAGTTATTATTCCTGTATTTGTTTATCAAATGTTTGTGGAATCCCTCCAATGTCATAAGCAGTCAGGGCAGAGCAGGTAACAAAAGAGACAAAAATCCCTGTCCTCTTGGAGTCTATGCTACTGTGAGGGGGAGGAAGGGGGAGAGGACACGATAAACAAAACAGAGGTTAAGTGTTATTGAGAAAAATAAAGCAGAGTATGGGGGTGGTAGATATTAATGAGGAGGAGGATGGTTATTGAGTGTGGAAGGTGACAGGTGGCATCTGAGCTGAGCCCAGAAAAAGTAAGGGAGTGAGCCTGAGAGACCTGGGGAAGAGAATCCCAAAGGTAAGATCCACCAGGTCACAGGTGAGGAAATTGGACCCAGGGGGGTTCAAAGGCCGATGCCCGTCACCCAGTCGGGGGCCAAGCTGGTGCCCAACCTTAGGCTCACTGTAGAGCTGACCACAGTGGCTCGGTTGGGGTCATCCTCCATCTTTCCTTAGACAGTCCCATATGGGGTTTTCTCTGTTCTCTGATGGTTAAAGGTAGAGATTTACTGGCTTGAGCCACACTAGCACAGCTTCCCTATCTCCATCCCTTTCAGACTGAGACCAAATCCATCTGTCTCCCACCAGACAGCAAGTCCTGGTCCCCAAGATCCAGAAATCACACTCTGCAGTGGCTGATCTGCCTCTTGGATGGCTCATCCAGAATCAAACTGTCAGTTCTGCAATCAACTTCCTTTTGTACTCTCCTATCTTGTAGCAAGCTGACATGCCTTCCTTTATATCTCTTGCTCTTGCACTGGAAGTTCTTCTCCTTTCCCGACTGAAGGGAAAGCCTTCTCCTTTCCCTTCAGATCTGTGCAGCCCGATTCAGTAACTGCTGGACCCACATAGCTGGGAGTGGAGGAAACGTGGGTAGTTAGAACTGAGGGTGTAAAACACACACCAGATCGAAGACTTAACATGAAAAAGTGGGTTATAAAATTTCCTGTTAGTATTTTTATTTTAATGGTCTGTTGAAATGAAAATATTGTGGATAGAGTAGATTAAGTATGGAATTAAAATATGCCCCACATTATACTCTTTTGGACAGCGTGGATCTAGCCTGGTCTTTCAGGACACCTGCCTGGCACTCAAAGACCACATTTACCTTTGACAGTTGCCACCTTAGGCAGGATATGGTAGACATCTATAGCCTGCCTTGGGCATGCAGTTCTTACTGGAGCTACTTAAAACTGTGAGTCTTTTAAAATCCATTCTCCAAAGCGTGATTCAGGGTATTTCAGACCACTCTTGATCATTTTATTAAAAGTCCTATAAAACCCTTGCCATATTCCAGACATTCAGTTCATAGCTGGGAAACTCTACTGCAACTAATTTAGGATGGCACATTTTCATTAGCTTCTTATAAGTCTGAATTGCTTATTATTTTCTGAATGTGTACATTAAACTTCTTGTTTTTCTTCTAGTTTTTAATCGTTACATAGGAGAAAAGCTCATGAGAATATAGAGCAGTGAGCTCAATGGAAATTTAGGCCCTAATCTCAATGGCCTTTTGGGGGGACATTACGAAAAGGAAGTGGAGATCACCAGGATCCCAAGAGGGTTTGCTTCCTAAGATCAAGCCTGGGAAAACAATCTGGTTCCCTCCAGTGGACACCTGGTAGGTAGAACAGAGCAAGGTCAAAACTTTTATACAAATGGCCCCAACTGGGCACCCATTTATTTCACCGAGTCCAGACAAGAAGTCCCCTCACTTGCACTGGTTTCCCTGTGAGCCCTGGGCCCAGACTAAGAAAGCTCCAGCATGGGCACTAGCAGCTATTGAGAAAGGGAAGGCAAAAGGGCTCAAAGGAAAGACATTAAAAAGGACCAGGTCAGAGAAGGGGACACTGTGCCTAGAAGGCAGCCAAACCTGTGGGCAGGCATTGAAACTACCAAAGAGAAACTGCTCTGTGGCCTCCCTATAGCTTTCTAGGGTCAGCCTCGTTATCTTGCACTCGCACATCATGTTCAAAGCTAAATTTGTGTGGGAAAGGAGAAAAGGCTGCATCCTCACGGCTCTGAGACGGAAGGTTTGATTTGTGACTCCAGAATCTTAGGGGCAGGCTTCTGGTCACCCTATAGATGAGAGCGTCAAAGAGCCTTCTGCATTGAAGAAGAAGCAACCGAGAAGAGCTCAAAATCAGACAGCACATACGAAACTCAGTGCTGTTGGCTCACTCAGGAGGCTGAGATAGGGAGGACCGCAGTTCAAGGCAAAAAGTTTGTGTGACCCCGTCTTAACCAATGTTTGGGCACAGTGGCACATGCTTGTGATTCCAGCTGCGTGGGAGGCCAGCTTGGGCAAATGACCCCATTTCAATGGAGAAAAGCTGGGCGTGATGATGCACACCTGTCATCTCAGCTATGACGAATCCTGGTCCAGGCTGCCCTGGGCAAAAAATCAAGACCCTATCTCCAAAATAACCAGAGCAAAAAGGGCTGGGGGGCGTGGCTCAAGTGGTAGAGCACCTGCCTAGCAAGCATAGAAAAACCCAAGTACCACTACCGGGGGGTGGGGGGGCAGTTATTCAGAAAAACCTACAGCTAACTTCAAGGCCTTGGATTTACTAAGGAAACGTTAGAACAACAAGGAGGGGAATAAAAGACAAATGCCTCAGTCTAGTTCTTAAAAAGTGACTCAAAGTCTCAACATTTCTGAGGACTACCCATCCACATCAAACCAAAAACACAGTAACCAAGGCAGCGAGTGAAACTGGGCTTTTCAAAAATGACATTCTTGTGATAGCTGGGGGAATCAGAGTAAGGGGAGAAGTGAGGTAAATTCTGGGATTAATTTTCACAGACTTTGTAATGTTATTGGGATTATGCAGAAGTGCCTAGGAGTTAAGTGGGGTGTCTAGAGGGAGTCAATATAGGAAATATTGATAATGACTGCACAAATAAATCCCCATTCTCAATTCAATGACCGAAAGAAATCCCCCATTATAGATTATAGGTACTGAATATAATTTTATGTGATTAATAATTTTGCTGTCTGGATATTGTCACATGCTTATGAAAATTATATTGGACTACATACACACACACACATATATATATAATATATAGGAAGTCAGTTATGGTTGTACCATTCTTCAGAAAGTTGCTTATTGAATCTTGGGTTGGGAATACAACAGAGCAGAGAAGGACACGGATTCTGACTCGCACAGACCTGGGCTCGAGCTGTGTTGTCACTTACCTGCTGCATGAACTTGGACAAGGTATTTAGTCTGCCTCAGCTCTGTTTTCCTCTTTTATAAAACTTACCTAACAAAACTAATGCAACAGACAGCCTGGTGGCGCATGCCTACAGTTCCAGCCACTCTGGAGGCTGAAGCAAGAGGATTTCTTGAGCCTTGGAATTTGAAGCCAGCCTGGGCAACAGGGCCAGAATCCCATCTCAACAAAACAAAACAAAACAAAAATCTACACTACTAAGCACAATACCTAACAAGAGTGTTTTCTTAATTTATGACAACTATTGTTATTTACACTCTATCACAACACTGGGTCTAGTTCTCTGGTAAAAACACACCATGCTATTTGACTTGGATGACCTTTCCTAAATAAAAACACAGACCATCTGAATTTTGTATGCAGCAAAGCGTGTAAACAAGTCTCACGTAATGTGGGGCTGAGATGACTTCAAGTAGAGAAATATTTGACAATATTTTTTATTATCTAATGTCCAGATTGAACAATCTATATTGTTAAAGGCAAAACTTATCCAAGTCAATGAAAGGGAAAAAAATGAAAGTACATGGTTCTTGCTTACAAGGAACTTAATCTAGTGGAGGAGAGAGTTGGCAAGGTAAAGGCTTAACACCAGCAGAATGAGACAGCCTCTGCTAAAAGCATAGTAAGACAGTCCTTATTTGTGAGCTCTTGTTGCCTGTCCAGCACGAGGTAGGTCCTGTTCATGTCACTCCATCCACTTAGGCAAGCTAGCACTGAATCACGCCAGCTCTATCTACAAACATCCACAATCTTCTATTTCCCACCGCCTCTGTCACTGGCACTGGCCTCCACTCATTCCTTATCCATACTGCTTCTGGGGTCTCCTTAACCCAGCCTCCCTGCATCTGCCTCCCTGTACCTACCTCTCTGCACCTGCCTTGCCCCCTCCCTACAGTCTACTCTCTGCCCAGCAGCCAGAATCTTTATAAAATAAATACTAATGAGATTCAAGCAGAAGAGTGTTGAATTCTCTCACTGTGACAAACACCTGGAGGGGACATTTCAAAGGAAGACTGCACTTGCGGGCTCTCTCCTTTTGTCCCAACATGACCTCCCCGCCCCCCCTGCCTATTCGATGGTGTCACCCACAATCCACATTTAGGGGCCTTACCCTCACCTCCGGAAATGTCCTCAGTGATTGGATCCACTACCTTCAACACATGAGCCTCTTGGGGAACATGTCTATTCAAACCACAACAGTGTATCAAATGTTTCATGTACTGTTAGAATGGATTTAAATGCTCCAAAATAAAAACAGAACTTTAAAAAAAAAAAAAGCTACCGTCTCTCCTTTTCTTCCTGGGTCTAACTCGTTAATTTCTGTTAGTATTTACTTTACCACTGTCCAACATCTATGTATTACTTATTGTCACCCTCCCCCACCATGATGGGAGCTTTAAGCTGGATCTTACCGCACCCTAGTTTCTGACACACAGTTGACAATGTTTATTGAACGACAGCTGTTCATAACATCGTATGAAGCAGATACATTACTATCTTTTCTCTCATGTGAGCAGGATGCTCTTCAAAGGTGAAGAAACTGAGCTACATACAAGTTCAAGTTCATAACAGGTGTTGGGGGAGCCAAGGTCCAGAGCTTGGGTCCATCACCAGGGCAGTTCACCCTGTGTTTGTCAGCTTCCTTGGGGAGGTAGGCTCAGTGTCCAGAAGGCTCACCTCTGACAGGTCCACACCACTTAGTCTTGCCTCTAGTTGAAGGCTTCTTCAGAGCAGATTCTAAATACATGCTTGCTGAATGAGATGACCTTAGAATGAATGTGTGAAGTAGGTGGGAGAGACCACCAGGAAGGGACTGTTGAAAGAATCTTGGAATGTAGGGCTTGATGGGTAAGCTGGGTTTCACTGGTGACTGTGATGGTTAACCTTGATTCTCAACTTGACTGGATTGAGACACACCTAGAAGACAAGGAAAGCACACTTCTGGGTGTGTCCATGAGGACATTTCCAGAGAGGAATAAGTAAGGGGAGGAGACCTGTCCTAAATGTGGGTAGCACCATCCCATCTCTGGGGACTTCATGGAATGAAAAGGGAAAGAGGACAAAGGCTGCTAATGCAGCTAGCACTCTCTCTCTCTCTCTCTCTCTTTTCCTGGTCACCATGATGTGAGCTGCTCTGCTTTGCCATGCCCTCCTTGACACGATGAACTAAAATCTCTGAAACAGGGAGCCAAGATACATCCTTGCTCCTCTAAGCTGTTTTATGTCAGACATTTGTCACAGTGACAAATAGCTAACAGTGTCCAGGGTGTCCGGGAATGGGACCAGCTGCCTGGAGGAGTGCCCCATCACTCATTCTCTGTGATGGAGTCACTGCTTCACAAAAGGTACCTGATTTCCCATCTTTTGAAACCTGAAAGATGTCAATTTTCCCCTCTGCACTTCCACCGCACACATATCCTGCCGTTGCAATGTAGGTACTTTTAATCACACCTCCGTTCCTTCTCTCTAGACCGTGCTCCCCCTGGCTGAACAAATGAATGGATGAACACAGAAGAGTGACAATGGGGCAACCCTGAAGGTGAGCCACAGCCAGTGGCTTCCTGCTGTACTCCAGGGACTTGGCTGTGGCTTGAGTGGGAGGGATGGGTTGGGGAGGGGAAGTAAGAGGGAGACCAGGATATCTATGTCATGGGCTGTCATGACGATTTAGATGGGAAGGGATGGGCACAGTTCTGTACACCAGCTTGGGAGATTTGGAGGGAAGAGAAGACCAGTAGTAACAGTACTTGGGTCAATGTCCTGTCCCCTTCCAGTTGGCAAGTTGGCATCTCAGTTCTGAAGAGCTGGAGGGGAGGACAAGCTATGCTGGGCGAGGGAGGGGTCCACTTAGGTCCTTGGCTAGACGAAGTCATTTGGTCACCTGTCACACCCTTCTGGAGAAGCCGCGCGTGGGAGGTGAGCAGGCCTGGGCCTGTGGGCAGACTTTCCAGGGAGAGGAAAAGTTTCAAAGAGCGCGGGAGCCCAGCCCTACGCTCCCCAACAGGAGTCGGATGCCCAAGGTCAAGGTTTCCTCCAGGCTACCCGAGGGCACGTGGCGAGGACCAGAATGACAACTTTCAGACAGCAGACAAGGCTCCCGGGAGCTGAGTTCCTCCCACTTCCGGTGGGGACCCGAGCAGCCACCCGGCAGGAGCCCTGGAGCGCGGGACAGCCAGGGGACAAGCGGCTCCTCGGCTGCGCCGCCCCACGCGCGCGTCCCCCGCGTCCCCAGGCCCCGCTTTCTGTAGCCATTCTGTCCGTAAGCCCCGTGGCTGGCTTTTTACAAACCAGGTTAATCTTCATTCTCCCGCACCTCCAGGCATGATGGAGGCAACTCAGGAGCTGGAGGGTCGGGGTGCTGTCCCTCCCCAAAGGCTGCGCCCCTTGGAGGTGACAGTAGAACAGGGCGGAAGCGCTTCCTGCCTCCCGCGCTTTCTCACAGCAGGAGCAGCTAGGCGCTTTATTTCTGCCAGTTATCCTAACAAAGGGACACTGCACAGGATTTGCTCTTCCCTCAATGGTTGGAAGGAAAGGGGACATTTGAGACAGCTGCTAGATCCTGTGTGGTTATCTGATGCCCTGTTCTTTTCTTCCTCTATTAAATTTTTTTCTTCCCCCATTCTTGGGGCTCAGCATGTGCCAACGTGTCTTTAAGCCTGAGTGTCACCCCAATACTCTGTTAACCCAGCAATGGGGCGTCCAACCTTTGTTTTCCACTCTTCATCTCAACTCTTGGGCTCTCCCCCAGGAGGAAGTGTGGGGAGCTTATATCCTGTATGACTTGTCTTCCCAAATCTGTCCAGCCCATCCAACCCAGGCAGCATCAGGGACTTAGAACCACTCTCCCTCTTGCTTCCTCTTGATGGGCTTGGTCTCCTCTGGAATTCACCAGATCCCAGGCCAGATCTACCATTCTCACACCCACTCCTCACATCAGCAGACCTGCCCCTGCCTCGCAGAGGGAGGAAGAGAAACTCATCAGGTGAGCATCTCCGTTCACCAAAGCAAGGTGCTAGTTGTGCAGCCGAGTGGAAGTGTGCCTTTTTATCGCCATGGTCTCCCGCATCTCAGCTAGGGACACAGTCACCAAGACACTTGGGCCATACCACAGGAATTCCCCAACTATTAGCCACAAAGTCTTAAAAGGGATCACTATCAGTGAAATTTCTGGGACAAATGTCCTGCCCTATGAAGCCTGCTGCCTTAAGACATTCTTTGTCACCTGTAGATCCTGGGAACAAAGGCAGATGCAGGGTGTAGCCCAAAAAGTGAAATCATCTGTGAAGAACAGCCATTGAGTACTCAGTGTGAATCAGGCTGTTATGCAGTTCCTGGATTTTTGTTTTTTAGCTGTACTGGGGATTTGAACTCAGGGCTTCCCACTCGCTAGATAGGAGCTCTACTGCTTGAGCCACACCTCCAACCCTTTTCCTGTTTATTTTGGAGATAAGAGTCTCGCTTTTTGCCCAGGCCAGTCTGGACTGAGAGCTTCCTATTTTACATTTTCCACCATGGCTGGGATGACATGCCACCACACCCACCTTTTTCCTTTGAGATGGAAACTTGCAAACTTTTTTGTCCAGGCTGGCCTGAACCTCCATCCTCTCCATCTGTCTCCCGAGGAGGTGCTAGGATTACAGGCATGAGTCATGGGAGCTCTATTTGAATTACTTTTATTACTGACCCTATTTTTATAGAGGAGGAAACTGTGGCTAAGAGAGAGTAAATGACTTGCTAAAGGACCCACAGTAGGGGACAGCACTGGGAGTCCACCCAGGCCAGTAAGCCCCAAGCCTCCTTGTGTGCCCTTTCACACAGGAGCAGGCTCGGATGTCACTGCGGGCTGGGGAAGTACCCCAGGTCAGGTCACAGTTTTCCAGGGACCTGTCGAGGAGTGATTTGTTAGGTCATTCTTGGTTGCGCTCTCCTCAGACCAATGAGCAGGGCCAGTCCTTCCATTAAAGGTAAATGCTGTTCTTCCACAAAGCATTTTAACAAGTGCTTGTGTGCCTGGTCCAGCTGACTTCAGAAATCCAAAGTGGATCAGAGACTCCCCTTAACACAGGGAAGCCAGCCAAAACGCTCCCTTCACATATGGAGAACTTGCCACTAAAAGGACTATTGGATATTTTCATCCTGGACCTCAGTTGTGAGGTCCAGCTTTAGCTTCTTGTCACTGTGGATAATCCTGGACGAGAAAGTAAGAAATGACAGCACACTCGGCCAGCTTCCTTACACCTCACTCTACTGTGCTCTAATTTCTGGCAAACCCTTGAACTACTCCTCTGAAGCTTAAATCTTGCAACTTGGTGAGCAAGACCAGGCCTCTAATCCTGCATTTATGCAAATCAGCCTTTTCATGGATACCTCATGGGGAGGCTACATTCATTTCATTTTTCTAAACACTGGGTGGATTTTCACAAAGGGCCCAGAAAGGGGTCATTTTACTCCATAATAACCACCCCCCCCCCTTTTTTTTTTTATAATTTAGTTCCTGGAAGAGAGCATTTGGGGGAGAAAAATTAGGCAAAAATAATACTTAACATGGAACCATTGTGGGTAAGGGATAAACAGTCACATTTTCAGCTACTGGCCAAGCCGGCAGCTGCAAGAAGTTGATAAGGATGCAGAAAACGGGGCTGGGGGGCAGAGGAAAGCATTGGAAAGTCTGGACTTAATTAAAGAAAAAGAAAAGGAAGGGAAGAAAATGAGAGAGAAGGGAAGGGAAAAGAAGGGAAGGGAATGGGAAGAGAAGGGAAGCACCACTTCTGCTTTTTACCCTCTGTCTCGTTCCCCTCTGCACGTTCTGGGAATTTTAAAGAATCACAGGTGGATTCCGGTCCATGACTGCCATGGGCTCCATCACTCTGATGTTCTTCTGTTTGTACACACAAGAAGCCTCTCACAGCATCTATGTTGTGTGCAGAACACAGCCTGGTGTGCTGTGTGGCCTCGCTGTACCGAGATGTCCAGTGCCTGCTAACTGACCACTTCCCAGTCATGGCGCACTATACCATTTTTAGAAGGACGGTGTGGTGCTGTGCTGTACAGACCACGGTGGCCCGGAAGGTCTCCCTCATCCTGTTTCCACCCAAATAAACAACAACAAAAACAAGAGCACTAGAGGGCTTAAGTTCTGCAGCTCCCAGGTTTGATGCACGTCCATGGCGCCAGGAGCAACACAGTTGTGACAGGGTAGAGGCATGGTCTAGGACATTTTAGCACATGGCAATAAAATGTCTTAAGAGATGTAAAAAAAACTGTACAAAACATCATTTAAGCTGGGGGTGGGGCTGCAATTCATGAACCTTGAGCCTAGCAGGTCAGTGCCAAGGGCAGAACCCCAGGCCACTGCAGTATAGTCCTATAAAGGAAAGTGACTGGTTAAGGGGAAGGAGGAAGGGAGACTCCAGAAAACACAAACAGCCATATTGTCAACATAATTTACTACAGGTCTCAAGTGTATATAAAACGTTTTAGTGCAACATCTTACAAATAGTTTTTCCTTTTAGAAAAAAAAAAAAAAAAAACAAAACCAAGTCAACAGCTCTCTACATCATGCATGGGTCGTTTTCTTACCCCATCTGTTTTTTTTGTTCTTCTTCTTCTTAACAGTTAACGCAGAGAAACCATTGTTTGCAAAAAAATATGAAAACTTGCTACAGAAACACCCTGGTGAACGAGGGTGTGGTCATATCCATTCCTGGGATGCTCCTAGCACAGTGTAGATTTTCACAAATGCAACATTGTAGGTGTACATAACAGTATCCAGCAGTTTTCCTCTTGAACTCAATTTGTCACTGAACTCAAACTGTCCAGCAGACAATGTGCAATGAGGGCTCGCAGCCACTGGAGAGCACCATCACCACTCACCTGACACCACATTTCCATAGAAATGGCCACAGAACGAAGGTTCTGGGTTTTTTTTATTTTTTGTTTTTCATAGAAAGCTCAAAAAAGCTTAGCCTTTGATGGTATCCCTCAGTCCTATAGAAAATACACAGAAAAAGCAATTATTAAAATACTGGCTTCGGTTTCTTTTTTCCTTTCAAACTTCCTGTCCTTGCGTCACACATTTAATTATGTGTAGCATCTACTTATCTACAGCTGTGACCCAGTTCACACTGAAGTCTTTAATCCCGGCCAGCCCTCTGGTATCCTTCCATTCAGAGGAAAAGTCAGTCAACTTCCCTCGTGGACTCAACCTAAAAATCAAGAGTCACCCAATTTCCCACTGACGTCCTGCACCCCTGAAATGAAGAAACAGGGCAAAAGACATTCTTGCTTCATGACTTAAGCCAGTTCTGTACCTCGAATGCATTGCTGCAGCCTTAGTGAGAATCAGGATGGTAGGCACCAGTGGGATGAAAGTGGCACAGCCTACACCTTGTCTCACAGGAGAGCACTGGAGGGTCCTGGCTGAGCAGCCCCTGTTGCCCACACAGCCACAGAGCCCTGGTGAGCACCCATACTCATGGGGCCTGGGAAACCCTTCTCCCTTGGAGTCTGTCCATTCTCAGAACCGCATTCACAGGAATCTCTTCTTAAGACTTAGTTCCAGCATCCTTGGTGACTTTTTCCAAATGGGACCCCCCAACAACTGGGGAAAGGAGATGGCACACGTGGCCAGCAGAATATGGGGAAGCAAGGGTACAAAATGCCTTTAAGGAGTGAGCAAAAGGAACTATTTGCAACCGGGGATGTTTCAGAGGAGCTAAGCACCTGGCCCAAGAGTGTGGCGACACTGACCACTGGGGTAGTAACACTGAAAACTCAATACCAACCAAGAAAGCTAAAACCACTAAAAAGAAAGATCCAGGCATGTGCTCACTGCTCAGGCTAGGTAAAACAGCAAGGATTATATGCTTTTCTTTTTTGGAGACAGGGTCTTGATATATAGTCCAGACTAATCTCAAACTCTTGATCTTCCTGCCTCAACCTTCCAAGGGCTGGGATTACAGCTGTGTGCCAAGACACCAGACTTAATGGCAAGGATTGCAAAGAGCTATGTCTAGCTGAATATCGTCCAGGATGATATTCTCATGGCAGTGAGATGTGGAGAGAGAGAATAACCAAGATATCATCAGAACGAGGAAGAGACATCTAGACATCTACACCTCCGGGGCAGAATGCCTCCAGGCTCCCTACCGCTAGGCCCTGGACACCCCATCTCACCTGTTACTGTCACCGGCTGGCCCAGCACCCTACACCGGGCACGCAGTGGCTGCTTCAGCCCCTGGGCTCAGCTCAGGACTGTCCTCCTTCCAGGCTCCCTGGACACTTTCCCTTAAGAGTCTGGCAAAGCACCTGAAGTCAAAGCCACCTGCTCACAGCCATCAGACACTGCACCTGCAGAACAGATCAGGCCAATAACAGCCTTCTCTCCTTCCTTCTCAAATCACTAGCTTGGATTGATCTGAGGTTGGTGGCTGCAGCCCTCCACTACTTCAGCTAGGAAATCATGGGTTATTTGACCTTTTGACTTATTATTTAAAGAAATCAGTGTTCTTATCTTTTGACAAGGATGGGATGAAGGCCTTTTGGCCTCCCTGACTGATAGGCTGGCCAGACACCATTCCCTCCTAATAGGGTTACACAGGATTCCTCTGGCACATACACAGTTCTTTGAAGCAAAATTCGATGCTTTCGTCTTGACTATAAAGTGGTTCCAACAACTCCAGCTGAGGGAAAAGATAAGATACAAATTGGGCCCACGCTACACACATTTTTCAAGTCTTGTTAAGAAAGTAAAAAAAAAAAAAAAAATGTTTGGGTGTATTTTGATCCACAAGTGTGGCATTTTCAAAATGTGCCCAAACAAAAAGTCTTGGAAGAGATCCCTTGTTACTATAAAGCAGTCCTTCCTCTTGCCATCGGTGGTGTATGAGAGACATTTGTCCACAAGGTTATGGAATCCAAAAGGGGTAAACCAAAGGGATTTTAAAAGAGGACATTACAAAGAACCCCTGTGACATCTATCGGAGAACACTAGATAAACTGGTGGGTAGGAGTGGCACCTGGAGCTACTCACTACATTACCAAAACCCCAAACTAGAAGCCTATGATGGCAGGGTCACGACATTTGGGCGCAAACAGCTAAGGAACCAAGACTGCCACCTGGAGGCAGTCGTCTCTGTGACCGGTGGGGGACTGTCCAAGTCTGACGGTTTTCTTCACCAGTCCTGCAGAATTTGGCTGCTGCCAACCGTCCAATCACAGAGCAACAGGCAGCGAAGGGGAGCCACAGCTCCTCCATGGCTGATGTCCACTGGGGCATGCCACCCCTGCCACCAGCTTAGTCTATAGCTCCTGGGTGGATGCTGAGCACAGGGGGCTCCAGGCAAGTGGGGGAGTAGTTGAGGTGCGGCTCTTTGATCCACAACAGGGGCACCCCGTTCTTCCCGTCAGAGTTCTTGCTGGAGTTCCGGCTTTTGAAGCGCACCAGTAGGATGGTGATGATGAGGATGCCGAAGATCGGGAAAGGGTAGAAGAAGACAAAGTAGAAGAGTGCGTCATTGGAGCAGATGAGAGACTGGAGGGTGGAACCTGGGAGGGACACAAGAGACAACATGCTGAGGTTTTCGAGCCTGGACTGCCCACACCTGCTCCCGAAGACCCCCGCTACAGCTGCCCTGCCTTTCCTGCTCCCACTAAGGGCACACACAATACTTCCCCTTCACAGCTAGAGGGTCAAACAACGCCATGTTTCCACTTTCCAGAGAGAGCCCTTGTTTCTGCTTGGAAAGCCTTATAATAATGAAGTGCAGCGTACCGACCGTGAACCTGACTGCGTCTAGGACGGTAACGAGGCTGACTGCAGTTCAGTCTGAACTTGCTGGGTGGTTATATTTCACACGCCCCTTTGCATTTAGTTCTGCTTCAAACGCCCTTCTCAGGGAACATTGCTTTCCTGTCGGCTCCTAAGAGCAGCTGTACTACAAGTGGTGCTCTTGGTAAATGGGATCACCGCCTTTATGGACTGATGGTGCCCAACGTGTCAGGGGCGGCACAGTGCAGTTATGGCTCGATACGGAAAAGAATGAAACCAGGAGCCCTGGTACCCAGAGGAGGGGCTGCTCTATAATTCACCTGACCTTGCTGGGAGCCTGGTCTCTGAAAGCCTACACTTTCCCTGAAAAACAGGGCTGCTGAATGATATGTATCCCTCTGTAGCTTAACAGTTGTAAGTGTCCACAAGTAGACATATAACATGTGCTCTAAACACCTCCTCTTTCACGTTTGGGGTGTGGTGGTTCAGCCCTGCAATCCCAGCTAGAGGTAGGAGCATCAAGTTCCAAGGCCAGCCCAGGCAAAGTTAGCTCAAGACTCTATTTGAAAAACAACCTGGAAGCAAAGGGGCTGGGGGTGTGGCTCATTCACCCTTGCCTAGCAAGCACGAGGTCCTGAGTTCAATCCCCAGTATGGGGTCGGGGGAGTTAACAGAAATTTTCACTTGTTAGATTTGCAAAGTACATGAAGCTGCTGATGGTTAGGCTCTTTAGGTCTACCAGATTTCAATTTCATATTGTTTCATTAAATGTAGCATTAACAAGGAGGGGATCAAGGCAAAGAAAGAAATGATAAACTCACAGCCTCAGCAAGACTGTGAACTGGTATTTTTGCTGGGTTTTTTTTTATTTGTTTGTTTGTTTTTTGAGATAGAGTCTTACTCTATAGCCCAGGCTGGTTGGAACTCACAATCCTCCTGCCTCCACCTAGTTCAAAAAAAATGTTTTGACTGAAAAGAAGCTGACAATTCTAACAAATTTTAAAATTTCTGCATAACAAGCTAATTCTACTAGAGCAAACACCATGTTGAGTCTGATATAGTTCATATTTTGTCAGAGTGCCTTTTTAGACTAAATAATTCAAGCCGGTAAGTCTTTCCTCCTGTCTGCTCAGAGCGAGAGTGCTGTGTTCAGGGTCACTCTGCAGTAATGGGGCTGCAGCTCTGTGCCTCTCACCCCTCACTGCCCTTCAAGGCTGGTCCTTCCCACTAACCAGGCAAAATCCACCTAAATCTCATCTACCTCCAAAATAAAAGCGATCCAGAAATGTAAGAAAAGGACAGACAGTGAGGTGTAGTCAGGCTTCACTGTCTTTCTTCCTGTTCGGAATGTGAAGCCTTGCTAATTCACTGAGGAGAGATGAGACTGAGTGTTCAAAAATGGTGGGTGCCGGTGGCTCATGCTATAATCCTAGCTGCTCAGGAGGCAGAGATGAGGAGGATCACAGGCATTAGTTCTACAGACTCTGCCTCGGAAAAAAAAAAAAAAAATCACCAAAAAGGCTGGTAGAGTGGCTCAAGGTGTAGGCCTTGAGTTCAAACCCAATACCACACACACACAAAAAAGGAACAAAGTAACATCTCAGGACATACTTGCACCAGGAACTCTTACCAAAAATAGGCAGGTGGAACATCAGCCTTATCCGAAAGATTATAGGGCATATTATCACTTTAATTCCTATTCCTGCTTTGTTTTCTTTTTGCCTGGGCAGTCGAGGGTCAATTACATGAACTAGAACGTCAAATCCCACCATATCTCTTTTTAATTGTTTTGGTGGTGGGATCTGAACTCAAGGCCTTGGGCTTGCCAGTCAAGCACTCTACCACTTGAACCACTCATCTACCCACAAGTTCTACCATATTTCAAATCTACTAACAGATATTCCCGACAATCAGGAAAACTGCTTATTAGCCCAACGTGGAGCTCTGAATTTGTCTCCCAGGCATAGCTGGAGTCAGCGGTGACAGCCCTCCTCCGTTATGGGGAAACTCACTTGTGTCCAGCACATGGATGACAATGGGAGCAGACTCCTCCTCCGTCAGCCGGTACCACTCCTTCTGAGGGCTGGGCAGCCACTCCTCCACATGGCAGGAGTAGTTGCCCGTGTCGTGGGGGCTGGCCTGCAGCACTGTGAGCCGGTAGAGCACGGGTGACAGCCTCTGGAAGCGCAGCCGGCCTTCCCAGGGGCTGCCCTCTGGGCCGAAGACTGCATCTGGGCCCACGCTCAGCAGGACTGTCCGTTCTGTTGGGTCGTTCTCCTCCTCCTCCTCCTCCTCCTCCTCCTCCTCCTCCTCGTGTTCTCCCACGGCAAGGCTGTCCTTTTTCCCTCCCGCTTTAGTCCTTAGGGAATACCAGGCCACAGCAAAGCGAGAATCTTGGCTCGAGCGAGACACGATGCTGCAGTCCAGCTGAAAAGCTGCTTTCTCAGACACTGTGGCATTGGGGACCACTGTGTCTACCTGGAGGGCGGCATCTAGGGAGGGACAGGGGACAAAGAAGAGAGGAGAGGCTGACTTCTTAGCAAGTGTGAGGCCCTGAGTTCAAACCCCAGTACCACCCAGAAAAACCCAAACAAACCCAATATTATGCTGTAGTAAAAATATCCACCCACTGGATTTTGAGTGTCCATTGGAAAGGCACACGGGTGACGTGCAGACATGTGGAAACAGAGTCAAGAAAACGATGTATTGTACTTATCACCGTTCACAGAAAAGAATCTCTTTCTTACATACCTATTTACATTTGCATAAAATATCTGTGGAAGAATTTGCAAGAAGCTGGTAATGTGGCTGCATGTAGTACTTCAGGGAGGGACACTGGTTCTCACTGTGGATGACCCCTTAATAGTGTCCCTCTCAAAATTCACGTCCACGTAGAACGTCAGAATGTGACTGTGCTTGGAGAGAGATTATTGGTAGGTGTAATCTGCCAAGCCAAGGTCACCCTGGGTTGAGTTTGGCACAAAGTGCAATATATTGTCCCCACATTCACAGGCTGAGATCCAAACTCCAGTGTGACTGTATGTGGAGAGAGGGCCTTTTTGAGGTCATGAAGGTTTGAGGCCAGAAGGGTGGGGCCCTAATCTGGTAGGATAAGTGGTTTTATAAGAAAACAAAGAGACAAAGCTCGCTGTCCAGGCTCCACCATGTGGGGCCAAGCTCAGATACAGAGAGAAAGTGCCATCTGCAAGCCAGTAAAGGCCCTCACCAAAACCCAACCACACCAGACCAGACTGCCAAGCCTCCAGAACCCTGAGAACATACGTCTGTCACTTAAGCCCCCAGCTGAGTTATTTTGTTATGTCAACCAAGAAGACTAATACAATTGGTGTTCTCATAAGGAGACGATGCACAGAAAGAAGGCCCCTGACATGGGGGCACAGACTGGAGACACACTACAGTGCAGACCAGGAATGCCTGGAGGGGAGGCAGAAGCTGACAGAGTCCAGGGAAGCCTCTTCCTCAGGGAGCGTGGCTATGCTGACACCCTCATTCTGACCTCAGAACTGTGTCAGAATCAATTTCTTGTGTGCTAAATAGTTTGTGGCAATTTTTTATAGTAATCCTAAGGAAGCAATGGATCTATTCGGGAACTCTGGAATTTATACTGTGTGCACATCCTCCCCAGGGACTGAAGCTAAAAGACCCACAGGCTCCAAAGGGCCTTTCCCTGAGTGTGAACCTCTCAGAAAGGCGTACGTGAAGTGTGCTCCCAACTCATGTGGGAGACACGGTCACCACAGAGAGAGACTCAGGACAGGAAAGTCACAGACCCCACCAGATAGGCCGTCATCTGAGATTTTTGCTGTGTTTAGTTTTGACTCACTGTGGTAGGTTCTAACTCCCTTTGGCTGTGTTTATGAGATGTTCATCAAAGATCCAATGTAACGTTCACAGTAGACATGGCGAATCAGATTCGACTTGGATGGAACCAGAAGCAGCATTTCCCAAGCACTGGCAGCACGTTGGCTCGATGCTGCTCACAGGTGAACCCAAAGTTGGGCTTCCTCGTGCTTTTGTGGGGCTCTGCTGAGCTCCTCCACATCCCCCATCATCTGGAATTTCAATGTGCACACAACAGGAAGGCCCAGAACTTCCCTGCCAGCTCTGGCAGGGAGGACAATGTGCTCAAGGACAGAAAATGGCAGGATGGCCATCAGTCCACAGATCAGTTCACATCTGAGAACTTGACCACTGACCAAGGACCTTGGTGTTTCCTCTCTTCCAGTGTCTGGCACAATATTCCAAAGCTCCTGCAACTGGCTGTGTATCACAGGAGGTGACCCTGGCCAATGTGCAATGCCACCCATCATAGCAAGGGGGCCACATGGTCACACCGTCGTCAGATGCTTAATTTCCCCAGGCCCCCTTCCCCACCACATTCCCTCTGCTCTCTTCTCTCCTAATGGCTGGCCATGGCTTCTGGCCCTGTCTACAGCCTTGTGTATTAATGACTCAATGCAAGTTTTTTGAGTGAATTTCCATCTTCTATGTCCTCCCTCCCTCTACGAGTGGTTCCCTGTGTCTGTCTCTTCTAGAACTGGCCAGTCCTTTTCCCTGTTCTGATGTCAGCATTCTCCTTTTCTAAGGATAAGATGTTTGTCTCAGCCTGACCTCTCCACCTCATACCAACTGCTCCCCTGGCTGCCACCTTGACCTCTACCTCCTGAGCTGTGGGTGGTTTCTCTCTTCTCCAGTTTTGTGAGCTGAGCACAAATGCTAATTTACTTAACTATAATTCCATCGAACACAGGAGCCCTTTATCTATTTTATTCTATGAAGAATGGCTGTTCCCAAGCAACAGAAAGATGTTAATGATCTTAACATCTCCGAGTCACACTATTTTAAGTCTTCTATGTGTTCACCTTACACTTCAGAACAAATCTTTAAAGTACATCTGCACGATGAATATTATGCAGTCAGTAAAAATGGTCGTTATGCTTTCAATGCTCATAAAAGAACACTGAGTGGGTAAAAAAAACAGTGTGGTCTGGACTCTGTTTAGAGCAGGAGGCAGCAGGAAGATGAAGACATAAGGCAAAGATAAAAATACACACCAGAGTATTAGTAGCAGATGGCTATAGGGAATGAGGTTTTTGGGTAACATTTCACAACTATACTTTTCTGTTTTGAATGTTTTGTAAGTATATCAACTTACACAGGGGCAGACAGACAGACAGAAGGAAGTCAGGGAGGGAGATCTAGACTGGAGCGTCTGCAGAGTCCCAGGCTGAAGGGCCACAGTGGGGACATACAATGTGCGTGGCAGGAAGGAAACTCTCGTGGCTGCTCCTCCTGCTCTTGTTAGCTGCAGAATCCCTCAGGATTCCTTTTTCTCACTAGTAAAACCTACCACTCGGGGTTGCTAGGAAGACTGAGCATATGTCTCCTAACTCTGGCAGGGATATAGCTGGTGCTCAATAAATGTCTCCCCCCATGCCAGGCGCCAGTGGCTCACGCCTGTAATCCTAGTTACTCAGGTGGCAGAGATCAGGAGGATTATGGTTTAAAGCCAGCCTGGGCAAATAGTTCATGAGAGCCTATCTTGAAAAAGTTACAAAAAAGGGATAGAGTGACTCAAAGTGTAGACCCTGAGTTCAAACCCCAGTACTGCAAAAAAAAAAAAAAAAAAAAAAGTCTCCTCCTACTCCACCAGGCCCCCATGCAATGAGGTCAAACTGGGTGGCAGTTGGGGAAGAGCAAACGCCTGTCATTCTCTACAATTTCACCTCCAGGAAAAGACAAACAGCAGTGTCCAGACTAGCTAAAAAACAAAAGCAAAAACAAAAACAAAAAACCAGCAACTAAATACAAGTGTAAAAGCCCAAGGGAAAATATGAGTAACTCAAAGTAGAGGTGACTTCTCCTTCAGCTTAGGTGACACATGTGACCGTGATAATGCCCATTCCTGAAACAAGGGTTGAGTTCACCTCTCAAAGTGTGTTGGGGCTCAGCGCAACCATGAGACTCCAAACTGCCACCCCAGACAAGAGTGGCTCAATCCAGACACGAAAGCTTCCAAGAGCACAAAGACCTCAAGAGCGAACACCAGGATACTAGAAAATAAATGAGATGCAGCGTCACATGTCACAGGACAGAGGCCACAGACCCAGCACTGCTCCATGTCCTCGTGGGCCTGAGGACTTGTGCTCTGATGTGGGTGAATGAGGTGTTACTGCAAAAGACCTAACGAGGTGTTTACAGGCATGACAAGTGCATCTGGTAATTAGGTGCATTTAGTACCTCAGAAACAGCAACAGGGACAGGTGAGCAAAAGGCCACAGTCATTAGTGCCAATAAAATTATTAGCAAGTGAGAGAGGACCTGGAGAATTCTATTTAAAGAATCCTTTTCCAATGAAAGCCAGAGGTTTAACTTTTTGATCACGTGGTTACGGTTTCAGGATTTTCTTTTTTGTGTATTAGCTACTTGACCAGATCTGAATATATTCTTTAGAAGAAAATATTCTATGATTTGTAATAATTAATTGCTAGCTTTTATTCTCATTAAGAAATCCAGGGAGGGGTGAAGAGTATAAACACAGTATAGTGAAAGCCACTAAACGCTGTTTGAAAAAAGAGAGAAGGAGGGCTGGTGGAGTGGCTCAAGTGTACAGTACCTGCCTAGCAAGCATGACGCACCCAGTTCAAATCCCCGTGCTGTCAAAAAAAGAGGAGGAAGGAACCAGAATGTAATGGGAGGGATGTGAATCTGTTCAAGGTACACCGTACACAAATATAAAATTATCACAATGAAATCCCCTATTATTAACATATGCTAATTCAAAAATCAAATGTAAAAAAAAAGAGAAAATAAATTGCCCTAGGCTAGATACATGATCTTCCATTCACAAGAAAAAAACCTGACAATTCTGAATACAAATGTGTCCTAAAAGGCTCATCAATTTAATTGCAAGTGATTAAATAATAAACTCATTTTACTAGGCTAAAATACCACACTTCCAGGGGAACCAGCAAAGGGTGGAGGCCGGGGACCTGAGGCCTCACCTGGTCGCATGACGGTCACGGCCGTTTGCCCGGCGGTGTCCTCGGCACGCTTGTACCACACGCCGCTGGGGCTGGGCAGCCACTCCTCCACGTGGCAGCTGTAGGTTCCGCTGTCCTGCACGGCCACGTTCTGGATGAAGAGCCGGTACACGCCAGGGGACGGGCTCTCCAAGTGCAGCCGCCCCTTCAGGTTGTTCTTGGCGGCCTGCTCGCCATAGTGGAAGGTCGCCTCGCGGCTCAGGCGGGCCACAGTCTCCCGCTCCGGGTGGTTGGGCTTCCACACGAACCACTCCACCCCAAGCTGGGAGGCCGTGCTGGTACGGTTCACAACCACGCACTCCAGCTGCACCTGCCGGGTCTCCAGGACCGACAGGTTGCCCTGGGCCTGACTGACCTTCAGCCGGCTGTCTGCAACAGAGAGGACAGAGATGTCGCCACGTACATGTAATGCACATGCATTCTTCCATGGAGGGGTGACAGGAGCCTTCCGGGTGTCTGAGAAACACACACATTTCTCAGATGTGCTACCCTAAGCATGCTGCGTTCCTGGGCTGTGTAAGTGCCCAGGGGACAAGGAGTCCAGTGTTACAGGAACTGCTGTCCCCCTGGGTTCAGAGGCTTGGGAAAAGGCAGACTTGAGTTGTACATATCCAAACAACGACAGCCCATGAAGCACACACTGACTGATGGGGTGGCTGGGAAGAGGGTACAGTTGAGAACCCCCCTCACAGTGAGGTGACTGATGTCACAACAGCTGGACTGTCAACCACAAAAGAACTGGTGAGGAAAGCCAAGTTCGTATGTCCATGGCTGGCCCACAGAGTCACTTCCAGCTCCAGGTGGGGAAGAGAATGGATCTGACATCAGCAAAGGACAGATGACAGGACAGATGGTCTGAAACTCACTAAAAGTCACTAAAGACTTCTCTTCAGTGTGGAAATGCCGTGATTTTTCTACATGCCCCACTGACATGCCTGCACACTCAGCAAGGTCCCTCATGGGTTCATCTGAACCACAGGGATCTAAAATCTGAAATGCACCTTGGGCAAACACCCCTCAGTTTTTTGAGGGGGAAAGCCGGACACTTTCATCCTTTACCTTCCACATTTCCATAATTTTGAAATGTTTTAGACTGCTGTTAGAATTAAAAGGTTAAAAAATAGCAGAAAATGTATTTTAAACAGTTACTCTCTTCTTCAATATACCTGTAAGATGGTAACTCTGCTTATCTTTGAGCTGAAAGATTATTATTAAACTCATTGTGTTTTCTTTTTCTCTCTCTCTTTTTTAATTTTCAAAGGCTTTGTGTATGCTTTCTCATGCTGGGGGAGTAGAATAAGAACCAGAAAAAAGATAAAGATGCAAACCAAAAATCTGAACCAGATTTAAGTAAGCTGTTTTAATCAATGTGTTACGAGTTTTCTGTTCAATGTTCAAATCCACAGTAACAGAGATGTCACTAAATGTGTTGACAGGGATCCTTATGGTCCTTCTGCACTGTCCTACTCAGCTTGACCTTAGGCCCAGATGTGGAAATTGCCTTGATAAATTGGATCCACCAAGATCTCTTAGCTAGAGAGGAGATGCGGAAGGCAAGGTAAGGTTCTCCCTGCTGAGGAAGTCACCAGGACTGAAGCAGCCAGGCACAGGGACAGAGAACACTGCGTAGACTTTAATTCTCAAAGGCCCAAGGCCAGCAGTCAGGACACAGGTCACGGGAAACGCCCACAGGAGCCATGTCAGAGTGTCAGAAGAGGGAGGGCTTCCTGCTGAATGCTCCAGTCGAGGTTTTGCAGCCAGAGAACATCCCAGGACTCCCAATGTCCTCAGACGAGGCGGGGAACAGTGTTACTGCATCCAGCACTGGCCAGGCCACAACTGCACTTCTGTGTCCACCCACTGGCTTACTAAACAAATACTGATTCCTGCCTAGGTACTAAGGGATGGTGAAGGAAACCATCCCTGTGCTCACACAGGGAGCTTTAAGTCTAGTGGGAAAAACAGACAACAGACACAAAGATGTATATGCTTACATAAGTAAGTATACGTGTTATATTTGACTATATATGAGTAAGCAAGATACAGTACCTGATAAGTGGATTATAATTATAAACACGAGTAAGTGCTTTGTGATCGCTTACGTATTAATAAGTAAATGAAAGAATGAGTTGTGATGTAGACTGTGAAGAGACTGGAGAAGGGAAATCAGAGTGACTTGTGCTATTTAAATGAAAACGGCCTTCGAACAGCTCTCAGAGAAAGTGCTAGGTAAACGAGCATCAGTGTCTGTTATGGTTGGATATGAAGTGTCCCCAGAAGGCTCATGTTGGGGGCTTGGTCCCAGAGAGGAGCACTATTTTGGGAAGTTTCGGAGACTTCGGGAGGTGGGGCCTAGCTGGAGGAAGTAGGTCACTGGGGCGGGTCCTTGTCCCTGGCCTCTTCCTGTCTCCCTCTCTCTCTCTGCTTCCTGTCTGGCATGATGTTCTACCCCCAGAAACACAGAACCAAGTGACACAGACTAAATTCTACAAAACCATGAGCCAAAAATCACTCTTGGCTCCCCTTAGATTGTTTTTGTCAGGAATTTTGTCACAGTGAGACAAGTAACAAATTCAGAGGCCAGCCTGTTCCAGACCAGGAGAATAACAAGTGTAAGGGCCGTACTCTATGGTGTTCAAGGAATTAACCACTTTCTTCCTAGTCACCCAATACTTACTAAGGAGGCCGTGCCCACAGCAGAAGACATAAAGACAGACCTGTCCTGATGCTTCCAGGGTAGTGCCAACAAAATGCAGATAATCATTACACTCTGCGTATTAAGGGATACATGATAATATGGGAAAAACCAGGGTAGACTTCGTGGAGGTGGTGCTGAGTAAAGTCTTTGTCATGGGGTGAAGAGAAGGGGATAGGGAGGAGCATAGCCTTCACATGGTGGAAGGAAATGACCCTCCTTATCTTGGGTTGTTCTAGGGGCCGATCTAAAACATGACAGGGAAATGACAGGGAGACACACTTCAATAATTTAGGCTGCTGCTAGTGAAGCAGAGGCTGGCTCACTCTCCTGCACATGCTCCTACAGAGGCTGGATGCCACCTGTCAGGGTGAAGGACTCTACCCGGGGTGAGAGAGGGGCTGAGGGTGATTGGGTCTCAAGCCAGGCAGGGATTCCAGATACGGCATGGAGCCAGTGTGAGGTCAGGACTCACACCTAGGAAGAGACCCAGACTCTGCCCTGATGCTTCTGCTGCCCTCAGCGTCTCTGTGAAGAGAGCTGTCCCTGCAAGCACAGTCAAAGATGCTCTTGGGAGTGTGTCGTCTGCATCAGGACCCACTGTGGGTGGAAGGACTACAGGGCACTGGGATGACAGCTTATGTGGTGGCACCCACATCCAGGGTGCACCTTATGGACAGTTCATCACAAATGCCCAGCAGAGCCCTGCCTGGCCCCAGAGTCTGCAGGCAAGCAACAGAGCAGGATGGCCACACGCTTGCCTTACCTGGCTGCTTCACGGTGACCTCTGTGCGCCCTGACACCTCTTCTGCCAGCTTGTACCAGGCGTAATTGGGGCTCAGCAGCCACTCCTCCACGTGGCAGTAGTAGCTGCCACTGTCGCTGACCTCCGCTCTCTGCACGGTGAGGCTGAACAGGCCCCCGGACACGTGCCTCTCAAACTGCAGCCGGGCCCTGAGGCCCTCCTCCTCGGCGTATGTGCCGTACTCAAAGGCCGAGTTGTGTGTGGTTTTCAGGATAAGCTTGCCGTCGGCGTCCGAGGGCTTGTGGACGTACCAGAGCACGGCAAAGTGCGAGTTCTGGCTGGTCTGCGACTTGACGGAGCAGTTCAGCTGAATGGGCCTGTTTTCCACCAGGGTGAGGGTTCGCTTTGATTTGCTCACCTGTAGCTTTGTCACTGCAAAGGAAAGGGAGTGGCTCAGAAGACGGTCACATAGTCCTAGAAACTTGGTTGATCCCAACCTTACTTCGAGGATGGGAACCTGGTGCTGCCTGGCTCAGTTCCCAAGGAACTTACAGGGGCTTCCTCTAAAACATGGCTCACTGTGAGACTCCCCTCCATCTATCTCCTCCTTGCCACACCCTGGTTTAGGTCCTCACCTGCTTTCTGTCTCCTGCCAGCTCTTCCTGCCACCCAGGGCCAGGCAGCAGAAGCACAAAGCCTGGCCCTGCTTACGTCTAATGGCTCCCAACTGCCTGAAGGTTCTAAAGGTTCTAAAAATTATTATCATAGTCTAGGGATTGAACTCAGGGCCTCTTGAGCCACCTCCTTCTGTTTATTTAGACTGTTTTGCTGATACTCCTATTTCCACTGCCCAAGTAGCTGGGACCACAGGTGTGTGTCACCACACGCGTCTTTTCCTTTTCCTAGCACAAAGCTCCTTTAGGAGCTGGCCCATTGCCCACCTGTCCTCAATTCTCTCCCAGGACTTGCCTCCAAACACTTTGCTCCCCACCATGAGTTTACCCTGAGCTCTGGCCTTTGCTCTGCCCAGCTCCACTGCCACCTCTCTACCCTGACCCTTTTCTCTCCTCATGCACTCCCCACCCCTCACTTCTGTCCCAGACTAGGTGGCTTGCTCAATACCCTCTGATACCCCAGGCCATTTCTTCTTAACCCTCCCTTCCACCCTAGATAGTGAGCTCTCAAGGACAGAGATCGGTCCTTTTCCACTCAATCAGCCAGTATTTCCAAGCACCTACTCTCTCTCCTACAGGCTGCCAAGTGCTAGGGGTACCCTAAAGACTAAGACAGTCTCAGCCCTGCACTCACTGCTAGTGGGTGTTCTCATCCATGCACCCCCAGAGTCTAGCACAGAGCCCGGCCTGGAAAGCACTCCATCAATGTTTGCTGAAACACGTGTGGGGTGGGTGAGCAGATGAGAGCGTGCTGGAGAATTATGGTAGCAGATAATGACAAGGTCCCGGGGAGGGTCTTTCTGGGGTGGGGGAAGGCTGAGAAGATGATGATGAGCAAAGGGACAGAGCAGAGCCAGTAGCAGTCTCCTCTTTCTCCATGCCATCCTGCTCCAAAAACAGCAGGGAGGGCAGACTCCAGAGCACCGCCCTGGTTGCTAATTAATGATGATGTTCACCTTTCAGGTGGTGAGAAGCCATGGTCTAATAAAATATATCTTATGAAGGTGATCTGTGACCTCACCCACTTGATCATATACTCAGCTCTGTTTTTTCCTACTAACTCCCCCTCCCCAATTAAAAACAGAGAGAAAAAAAGGAAAGGCAAAGAAGTAATTCTAAGTTTCTCTTAAGGAACTGATAGCAAAAGCACCACTCTACCGCCACTCGTGTCTTTTGCCAGCTGAGAAAAACTCAGGACAAGGAAAGACCCCACACAGGGTGATCAACCTGGGCTTCCTCCAGCTGAGAAAATCTCAGGACAAGGAAAGACCCCACACAGGGAGATCAACCTGGGCTTCCTCCAGCTGTGCATCCTGACCTGTCCTAGCCCCCTTCTGGGAAGTCCCTTCCCTTCCTCCCCTACTGTTCTCTTTCCTTCCCTTCCTTTCTCTCTTTCCAGTACTGGGGTTTGAGCTCAGGGCTTTACACTTGCCAGGCAGGCACGCTACCACTTGAACCATGCCCCCCAGCCCTTTTTGCTTTTATTTTTTGAATAGGGTCCTGCTTTCTTACCTGGGCTGGCCTGGATGGCAATTTACACTTCCTATTTACACTTCCCACACAGCTGAGATGACAGGAGTGTGCCACCACACCCAGTTTTTTATTAGTTGAGATGGCGCCTGGTGAACTTTTTGCCTAGGCTGGCCTTGGACCACGATCCTCCCAACACCCACCTCCCAAGTAGCTAGGATTACAGGCTTGAGCCATTGCACCTGAAAGTCTCATTTCTTAAGGCCAGAGTCCAGCTGCAGGAGCAAAAGCTACACTGAGACACAGGACGGAGTCCTCCGGCCCTGACCCTGGGGCGCCCTGCCAGCTCTAGCCAACTGGCTTACTTAGATCTGGGTATGCAAAGCCAGCACATGTCCCAGAAGGAGTCAAAACTTTTGAAAGCCACACTGCCCCTTGGTCCCCCTGGAAATACCAATATTTCAGGTGGATGTGAAGCATTAGCCAGCTAAGGTGTGGCTCTATCCCAGCACTGTTACACAAAAGCACCTCTGAGGACATAAGGTGATTTCCTCTTCGCCAAGGATCTCTGAATTCACAATCTCAAGCCACAGAGAACACACCAGCTTCCATGTGAGAGAAGGTCCTACCCTCTGGTTTCATCTTTTTGTTAGCAAGCACAGTTTTCTGGCTTCTCCTTCCAATCACAGAAAGTCCTCCAGGGCACACTGGGAATCTAGGGCAGCGTTTGGACTGAATCTCCCAAGCCCTGGAAACTGGACTGGCATTAGCTTGCCCGTTGAATTCCCGCACACTTGAAGTCATCAGTTCCCTTCTCTTTCCTTTCTACCCAATTCATCAAATGCAAACAGTATCTCTATCAGTGTAAAGGCCACCACCTGAATTTTTCTTCGGTTCTTGGCCAAAACAAAACAAAAAAAAGCTGGGTTGTTCAGTGTAGAGTAGAAGGAGCTTTAAAATGTATTATTAATTGGGGCCAGATTATTTTTGCAACTGTTACTAAGGAAACCTCAATTGCTATAGTAACCGCATATGTTAAAACTGGAATCCTATGACTCAATTTCAGTTCAGTCACATGGTCTGAGAATGAGAATCCAAGGAAGAGAAATATTTCAAAGCAGTTTCATTTTTTTTTGCCTTTCCACGTCAAAATATTGTGAAGTGTCAAAGAACTTGAAAGCGAAGCACTTTTGAAATTTGGTGCACGCCTGACAGGTGGGCAAGAGGTCAACTCGTACTCTACGAGTTGACATCTCAGGGGTGTGAAGGACCTGTCCTGAAGCCCAGTGGAGACTGGAGGCTCCACAGCTAGTTAGGAAGCACTCAGGAGCCTGCCACGGCCCTGCCCTGGGCAGTGTGCGTGTGCACATGTGTGTCTGTGTGCCTCCCATCCCTCCAGTGTTAGAAGACTCAAACCAATGAGGACCGAGGTGTGTTCATCTGCAAATAAGAGCAGTAACGGCACACATTCATTAGGATTAAACATAGTCTATAGAAAGAGTGTAACACAGCCCTGGTCTATAATAAGCACTCAGCAAATTTGACTCTTCGCATTCCCTTTCGGTTTCTCTGTCTGTCCCAAGTTCAAAGCTCAGTATCAGATGAGCAACTGTACTTCTACAACCAGTCTTCTTGTAGAACGGCAGCTTGACGGAAATGTAGCTCTCAGGTCCACTAAGTCAGGTGATTCAGATAGCTTTAAAGCCTGAGAAATCCTGGGCATAGATAGCTGCCTGGGGAAATGGATTAAGTAATACATGTAAAGAACTCAGGACTGCAACATGGTTAATCCCCAACAGAGAATCAGCAAGAGGAAGCAAGACCCCAACAGGAGGGTAAAAGGGCCAGAAGGGATGAGGACTCATTCTGTCTGCAGGAGCCACCTCCATGGGCAGCCCCGTCATCTCTGCAGCTGGACAGTTTCCATCCCAGACTTTAGATCAAAGCTTGAAGACTGTGTTTGGTAATACAGGAGAGGGTAGCATCAAGGTGAGAGACAGAAAGACAGAGGACCTTGGCAGTGAAGAACAGCAGCTCTTCCTTAACCAACCAGCCCAGACTTAGGATTCCAGTTGGTGTGTGTCTACAGACACAAAATGCATTTATTCCACTAGTAAAGGATTCCCTTAAACTCTGCTGGAACTCTGTTACATGCTGTTTTACACTGAAGGTCATTGTTATTTTTTTTTTTTTTGGTGGTACTGAGATTTAAACTCAGTGCCTACACCTTGAGCCACTCTACCAGCCCTTTTTTGTGATGGGTTTTTTGTGAGATAGGTCTCATGAACTATTTGCCCAGGCTGGCTTTGAACCACAATCCTCCTCATCTTTGACTCCTGAGTAGCTAAGATTACAGGAGTGAGCCACTGGCGCCTGGCCTGAAGGTCTTCTCTTTCTGCAAAAATTCTAAGCACCCGAAGGGCAAAGTGACCCAACTGTTACTGAACAAATTAATAAGTGGGTGATGAAGGATAATTAATCCTGTGATAAGAGAGGAAACTTTTCAAAAGTTGTGACCTCTAAGCAAGGCTCTGAGAAATGAAATGAACAGGTGTTCAACAGATGGAGAAGGAAAATGAAAGGGCACTCCTAGATGCTCAGCTGAACCAAGATGACAACTTCTCTGGGCCCTGTGATCAAGGAACAGCAAATGGTCAGGTCCAGTGGATGAAGTTAGAAAGGTGAGCTTTGGCCAGACTGAAGGGCTCTGGGTTTGTACTTAATTCTGTGTCACTCAGGGTGGGATCTGTGGGTCTATGGCATAGTAACCTGGGAGCTTGCTAGCACCTACTGTGTCAGAGACTCTGGGGGAGGGGCCCAGCACTGGTCGGTTCATGAGCCCTCCAGGCAATTCTGGTGCACATTCATGTTTGAGGAGCCACAGGTATGGAGGTGAAGTGGTCACTGGGAAGTCTGGGGATGGTGGTTTCTGTACAGTGGTGCAAGCAGAAAGCAGAAGGGAGCAGGTCAGGAGAGATGAACAATGAGGGAAAAGCAGGAGGGAGGAGGACAAAGATCACTGACAGTAATGTCAGGGACAGAAGAGGCCAGAGGCTGTGTGCAGAAATATTTCAAATGGAGGGAAGCAAGTCAACCAAGAGACTGGGAGAGAATGAAGAGCGAGCTGCTAGGGACCGCCCCACCCTATTTCTCCAGGAAGCAGGCATAAACGCCTCTGTCAGTCATGCAGTCAGAGGGGCCTGTGTCCTTGACACCCCTTGGCTCCCTGTCCTCTCTCTGCAGGGCCATGACCTACAGAGCGCCTAACAACCTCTTTCTCAGACGATTACAATTGGTCTGCACACGCGTCTCCTGCCTGCTGCCTTAGCCCAGCCAGGGAAATCTCCCAAATCGGCAATTGGCTCCCCACTCTTACAGCCCTCTGCTATTCTCAGCAGGGCAGCCAAGACGTAGGCATCATGGGAGTCTGGAGGCAAGCCTTCTGGTTTGGAGATGGGGGACAAATATCTAATAGATCAAAGTCAGCCACGGCTGTAAAACTCTACCGGGACAACCCTATACAATCGAACACTACCTCCCTTTCTGCCTGCCTTCCTCTCTCCCTCCCTCAGGGTCTCCTCACTACATAACCCAAGTTGGCCTTGAAGTCTCAATTCTCCTGCCTCAGCCTCCCAGGTGTTGGAATTAAAGGCTCAACACGATATTTTTTTCCGTAGTTTTAACATATTCCAGGTCAATCAAGAAAGGATTTTCCTTTGTTTTCATCAGAATTTCTCAAGACTTCAGAAACCCGTCCCAGCCAGTAGTGCTGTTTGGGTGCAGGTCTCTGGCAGCGGTGTCACTCCATATGTAAGGGCACTATTACATACAGCAAGGCCTCTGCCAGTCACAGCAAGGACTGTCACTGTACCTGCTAGTAGCACCGGCCCTGAGCACATACGTGCTGAAGTACACTATCTTATTACAAACTACTTAAAAAAAAATTCCTTCTTTAGCTCACCATTACAATAATATAACCATTTTTTGCAGGGAAGGGGGTTTGAACCCAAGGCCTTGTGCTTGCTAGGCAGGTGCTCTACCACTTGGGCCACAATCCCAGCCCTTTTTTTGATTTAGGTATTTTTCAGGTAGGGTCTCAGTAACTTTTTACCTTGGCTGGACTTGAACCTTGATCCTCCCGTTTGCCACCTCCCAAGTAGTAACATAACCATTTTTAAGGATTATGTGATTAGAGATGTTATACTGATTATAAATTTCATATCAGAGCAATAAATATTGCAAACTGTTATTAAAAACAAGGATATGATCTACATATGATCTAAAGTCATTTAAGGTATTACTCATTTAGCAATTTCATATAGGCCATTTTTCCTATATGCCCATCACTATTCTAAGCACTTTACAAATAGTAACCATTTGGTCCTCATCAGTCCTGTGAATTAGATATTATTGTCACCAAACTGCCAAAGACGCTTGTCTAAGGTCATACTGCCAGTTATGTGGTAGAGCTGGAATTCCAGCCCAGGCCATCTGGTCCACCCTTTCTTTTAACTATCACATAAGGTGACCCCCATCCTTCCTGTGTACCCATTCCTATGCTGGCTCTGCCACACCTGTAAGGCCTTACTGCATCCATTCACGGTCTGCTACCCTCTCCAGGCAGCCCACAATAAGGAACCATGACACACCCTCTCTGCAGCAGGGTACATGCACACAGAAGGTGCTCAAACATGCTTACAGAGGTGTGAGCAGGTAGGACAATGGACTGGATTTGGAGATGGACATGCCCTATCCTGCCTACCTGTCTACAGACAGAGCAGTGACCCCTGCTGCTTGACACCGGTAACAAGTGCACTGGTGTCACCATGACAATAAGGCCAAGGTGTAGAGAGAGGGCTTGGGCTCCTCTTAGGGTTCTTGTGCTCATGGTTGCTCAGGAATTCCAGCTCTACTACAAAACTGGCTGTATGACCTCAGGTAAACATCTTTGTAAATTTAGGATGATAGTATTTGTTTTATAGGACTGATGAGGGCCAAAATAGTTGATATTTGTAAAGTGCTTAGAGCAGTGCTGCGCATACAGGGGAAAAAAAAACACTATATGAAAGTTTGTTAAATAATTAACAGGCAGCAGCCTGGGATGGAAGGAGGAGAAGCAGCCCAGGTAGCCTGGAAAGGGAGCAGGGGCCAGCCCTCTGAGGAATGGGACAGCTAGCCACCTACTCCACTATGACAGGACAGCCAGTTCACATGCCCTGGACGCATAAAAATCAAAGAAAATGCTCTTGGCCAACCCAATCCGCCAGCTCAGCAATAAGAAATAAAAGACGACAGATCTAGCAGCACCCAGGAGGTATTAAATATTCATTGGACTACCCATCGTGCGGTCCCAGCAGAATAAACCCACCAACGAGTCGGCTTTCTGCCACCAGAGGCTGTCCTCCTGGAAGCTTGTTTATTGCTTTGTCAATTTTAATGTACAATATTTAATAGCCAGACCAAGACAGGGTCATAAACATTTGGAAAATGAGTGCTGACATTTCTCTTATGGCTTCTGTATTTAGCGGTAACTGGACAGTGTTTTTGGAGCTAAAGGGAATCAGAAAGAAACAAGGTGATGCTTCACAATTAAAGAAAAAGAACTGATTAAGAATGTTGAACTGGCTACAAGTCTTGCCTAAATGCACCCTGGGGATCAGACGATATGATCAGTGGGAGCCAGGAGAAGCTAAATAAAGGACAGAAAGGGAGAAGCGTTTATTCCTCGAGGATTGCTCAGGGATGTGCAGATGGAGTTGGACACGTGACCAGGGAATGACAAACATCTACAGCAAGCTGACTGTGCCATCTAACCACAGGGCTTGAGGAGTCAAATACCAGGTGGCTCTGGCAGGGACTGGCCTGGGCACAGACCACACGCATCACACCGAGGCTTGCTAGAAGTGACATTGTAGAGGGGAAGCCTGAGTTAAGTCAGTAGTCCCTGGGTTTCTATTTGATTCTCTTAGAATATTTGACAAAATACTCTTTAAATGGGAGAGTGGGAGGGGGAGGACATTATTTTGGAAAATGCCAGCACGGGGCTGAGTCCATGCTTGAAGGGGCAAGCTATACATGCAGGGTAGAAGGAAAGAGGCTGGCACTGGCTGGGGACTCTGCTATCCCCAGGTCCTAGTGCCACCTTGTGGCAGAAGTTAGAAGAAATAAAGGAATTTGAACAAGCTCAAATGAACCTTTAATGCCATCAGAAGCCTGTGTCTTGAGGGACTAGGACCTATTTATGTACTTTGCAACCCCAACTTCTACAAAGCAAAACGAAGGATCAGCAAATCAGTGTGGTAAACAGGGAGAAGATACATTAATTAAAAACATGTGTGCTGCAGTGTGGATGGGTGCAGAGTGTTTGCCTAGCGTGCACGAGGCCCTGGGTGCAAAATCCCCAGTGTGTGCACGTGCACCAAAGGACTCTTGATTTTAAAATTAAGTAAATAAGTAAAAATATGTACTTTGCCTAGAAAATAAATGTAATAAAAATAAATATAACAAAATCATATAATAATTATAATTGTAAAATAATTATAATAAAATTAAGGGCTTGGACTCTGGGGCCAGACTGCCTGTCCAGATTTGAATTCTGGCTGCACCATTTATTATGGATCACTGGGCAACTTATTTGCCTTCTGGCAGTATCCCCACACATAAATGGAGGAGAGCAGTGTTGTCTGCCCGCCCCACCCCACACTTCACTGACTAAGGAAGAACTAAGATATTAGATGGGAAGCATTCAGGATGGTGACGGCCACATAGGAAATGCCCAAAAAATATCAGCTGCAGTTGGTGTTGCCATGGTTACCACTAGTCACTAGTGGTAACTAGTGTAGAGAACTCATCCACACCAGTGACCTACAAGGAGAAACCCTCTTTTGTAAAGGATGCCATGAGCTGAATGCAAAAGGAATTATTTCTGGGGGCTAAGGGCGTGGTTCAATTGGTAGAGTGCTCGCCTAGCAAGTGCAAGGCCTGAGTTCAAATCCCAATACCACCACCAAAAAAAAGGAAAACACAAAAAGGAGTAATTTCTAACTGTATGACCTCAAAAAAAAGATTAAAGTCTCCTCACCCCAACTGCTTTTTCAATAAGGTACACCTAGGTTCAAATCCTAACCTCCCCACTCACTGCTCATCTGAGGTGGGCAAGTTAGCACCTCTTGGAACCTCTGATACTTATGAAATGGGAATAGCATACCTTCCTCACAGAGGTGTAGTGAGGACTTAGTGAAATAATGCACTAGTGTTCCCTACTGTCTCCAGCACACAGTTAGTCCTCAGGTAGTTTTCCCCCAATAAAGGAACCAGTACCGACCAGTGCATTTAGGGAAAAGAGAAGAAGGAACGTGAAGCTTCTTGGAAAATATTAAGTGCTAAATGCATAAATATTTTATAGAGAAGAGAGCAACACTTAAGGGGAATGCACTTTCCCTGGTGCTCCAGCCACCCTGGGAGTCATGTGCGGCCTCGGGCACCTCTCTGTGCTCTTCGCAGCCTCCAGAGGGCCAGGAGAGTGCATTACTGTGCACCTTTAAGCAGAGGCCTCAGGACAGCCCCAGTCCAGGGATGCATCTAAGTCCCCAGAGCCAGCCGCTGCCTGATCGCACTTCTCAGTGAAAATGCAAACAGAAATAACACGATGTACAAAGATATCAAGACCGTCCTTGGAGAAGATCCTGGATATCCCAAGCCTCCAGTGATTCTCTACCAGGAGGCGATAATATCTGTTATGGTTTGAACACAAAGTGACCCTCACGGGTTCATGTGTTGAGTGGTTGGTACCAGCTGGTAGCACTGTTCTGGGAGGCTCTGGAAACTTCAGGAGGTGGGGCCTTGCTGGGGAAAGTACGTCACTGGGGGCGTGCCTTGAAGGCTATACCTGTCTCCAAGGCCTTCCTCTCTGCTGTGAGGTGAAGAGTCTATTCCTCCGAAAGCCACTGCCGCCATCACGCTCTACCCCCCATCATGGGCACGGGGCCAAGCTGCCATGGGCTGAACCCTATGAAACCATGAGCCAAAGTAAGGAATTTCTCCTTTCAAGTTGTTCCCTCTGTTTTTTTGGTCTGGCTATGCAAAAGTAACTAATGCAATACAGCATAATGGAGAATGGAGATGTACGCTGTCAGAGGGACCTGCATTCCAACTTTAACTCAAGTCTCAGTTCTGTCCTTAGGTTGTTGGCCGAGGCTCTGAAACACCATGAGCCTTGGGTTCTTCGTTAGCAAACTGGGGGAGCAATCATCCATGTGACCAGATTGTGGGATGAATTTAGAAATGAAATGTAAGTACTGAGCACAGAGTTTAACACCCAAGGGCACTTTGTAGGATTTCTGTCCATGTTTGCCTAAAGTCCCAACATAAACTAATCAAAATTCAAGTAACGAGAACTTTCAATGAACTAATTCCATATTTGTCCTTTAGGTGCTGTGGTCTTAGACTCCAAGCAGATATTAAGGGTTTATCCAAAGAGGCAATGACAGGCAGAGTCTCAGGGTATCTCCTCTACCTCCTCCAGCTGCAGAACCATGTGACAGGCACTGCTGCTCAGAACACCGACCCTGAGTGACAGAGGAGACAACAAAAAGCACAATTACAGTCCCAATGCTCTACTCAGTAAGGCAGGCAAGGGCGTGCCTCAGCATCTTCATAACAAGGGTTCCCTTCAAATGGCATCTCTGCTCAGCCTTCCATTAACCTTAACATCCACTCAAGCACTGCCTCTTCCCTGAGCATCCTGGCGGCCCAAGTTCAGGCTCTAATTGGCTAAGGAACAGCCTCATCGTTTATACAACTCGCTTATTCTCAATCTAGTACTAAAAAGGCCTCTGTTATAGGGTGAGAGAGGGGAAGGACAAAGTCAGACATTTTTGTTATTTAACCTTACATTGCTGAAAACAAACTTGTGGCCATCTGAAGTTGGCTAGGGGGCCAGGATGGGTACTAATCATAGGTGTGAGCAGGCACGGAAAAAAGAAATACTTTTTGCAAGGAGTTCAGAAAAAGAAGTTTCTGCAAGGTGCAACCCTCACCATTGCCCGTGCAGGTACCTGTTCTATACTGCACACAGGCTGAGCAAGAGGGCTCTCAATTTATCAGTCTCTAACCCAGCAGGCAACAAGGACAGACCCAGGGAAAAACCTAAGCAGTTCACACCAGACTGCTTCCACAAGCTAGTGGCAGTACCTGATGGAGGTGTTGGCAGAAAGCCCCACTAACACTCCACACATTTGTGCCACCTCATCTTCTGCTTTGAGACAGTGACTCAGATTCCACAGGAGAAAGGAACTCACACTTGGCCCACATGACAGGACCTGGGTCTAGAAAGATCCCAAGTTTCAAATCCTGGTTCCACCACTGCCTGGCTACGCACCTTAGGCTAGTCTCTTAATCCTTCCTGGGGCTGTGAACGCTAATAAAATAACTCCCCTTCGGCACCCAGCACAAAGCAGATACTGGACAAAGCCACTGACTTTTCCTTTCCCCTCTCGGTCCCCTTGTCCACACACAGAGACAGTGCAACGTCTTTCACAGAACTGTTGCAAGAACTGCAAGAGATGAAGTGAGGTAACAAAACAACTGGTGTACACACTTCACAAGTGTCAGTGTCTTAACACAAACCCACATACAAGTTAGGGAAGGTTCTAGACTAAAGGAGTGCAAAGAGTCAGGACAAGTAATGGGAAATGTGCTCCCCAGTTGAGCCTGGATGGGAAGAGCAAAAGCCATTATAAAAGGTCTTGTTAGGGTGGCTGGGGAAATGGAGCTAATGGGCCTGTACGAATGTTGACTTCTCAGAGTGTGATATGGTGTTGTGGGTGGCTGGGACAGTGTCCCCTTCTTAGGGGTTCCATGATGGCGTATTGAGGAGACGTGTCCTCATGTCCAGCACTTACTCTCAGGGGTTCAAACACAACAAAGACACAGGAGGGAGAGTCAATAGCAGCCAGCGATCAAGCAAAGGGGCTGCAAGTGCTGACTGTACAACTCTCACCATGTCCTTTTGATCTGAAACTTCTCAAAATGAGGAGCTCCGAAACAAGACGCTGTGATGGAGCTCAATACATGCTTTTCTTGTCTCTCCGTCACCTAGGCACACGTGCTCGTGCGTCTCATGTCATGTAAGCACAGCCTCACATCTTATGAAAGCAGGCATCCTTGTGTGTCTCGTGGCATGCAAACACACAACTTCCTGCGTCTCCCTACATCATGAAGCATACATCTTTCCGTGTCTCATGTCATATAGACACACGTCCTCGCGTGTCTCACGTGTAAGTGCACGCCCTCACGTTCCATGTCACGTAAGCACGTATTCTCCCATGTCTCGTTATCATGGAAGCACACCTCCTCCCACGTCTCATATCCGTAAGCGCACAACCCACAAGTCTGCACGGCGAGGCCTCTGAGCCGATGGCACGTACCTGGCTGTAGCACCCGGATCTCCAGCAGGTTGGAAGTCCTCTCCGCCAGCCGCGTCCACGTGTTGTTGTAGTTCTTCCGCCACAGCTCTGCCACACACTGGTACTTGCCTGCCTCCGTGTCACTGGCCCTGCTAATGCTCAGACGGACGTTGTTGCTGGCTTCCGCCTTCTCGATGGCAGTCCGAGTTCTGAAGGTGGAAGACCTGCCCCCCCACTGGACACCTCCATCCCGTGTGAAGGTCACCAGGTCATGGAACTCAATGGTGCCTACAGGCTGGAATCGCCATGTCACTGACACAGGGACTCGGGCGGGATAGTGGGGTTTGATGATGCACTGCAGGTCAAAGGAGTCACTGTAGGTCACACCTGGTGTCCGGGAGATGGCTGTGACCGCAAAGCCCGTTTCTGGAGAGAGCAGAGAGAGTCAACCAGAAGAGGCACCTGAAGAGACTTTTCTAGGGCAGGGTGACATTGGCCAGGGAGTCTACTGGCAAAGCAAGTATGGAGAGGCTGCCAGTCTCTGTGAGCTTTCTTTTCACAGGCAGGCCCCCTTACTTTAGGTTTCACGCTGAGGTACAACCCAACAGCTTCCAAGAGCCCACACAGAGGCCCAACGCATTTCTCCCTGTGCTGCACCAGCCCAGCCCACACTCTCCCAGTGAGACCCTTGTGTGGATCTGTGGCAGATCCTCTTCTAAATTAGACACCAGAGCCCTCTAAGGGGCTGATTCCATGTAAACTATTCTTCAAAAGCCCAGGATTCCACATAAAAGCAGGAGAAAAAAGCCCCATACCAACCTCCCTCACTTCACGTGAGAGGATACACCCACACACCTGCCCCTTTAATGTATGGTACCCCAGGAGCCACCAGGTTCTCCACTACTTCCTCCACACAATCAGGGGTAGAGAGGCAGTGAGAGACCCAAAGCAGAAGGGACTGATCTTCAGCAGATAGGGTGGACAACAGTCCTAAATTCAGGTTCTGCAGTCCTGGTGGAACATGAGTCTCTCAATATTCCTTATTGAATGGGTATGATCACCAACCCCAACACTCGCTCCTCACTATGATTGCCCTGAAATCTCTTCAGTCTGGAAATACTATTTCACATTAGTGCCTTGATCATAACCTTAAAGGTGACGGCAGCTGGTATTAATTGAGCACAACCCGGTGCCAGGCATGGGGTCAACTGCTCTGTTCTTACCACATTTCACTAAACCAAACAACCTTGTAGGACAGGAAGGCTGATCGGCCCTTTTTGCAGCGTTGAGAGGTCTAATAAGTGAGGTGCTAGCACTGGCAGAGTTAGGATCCAAAGCTGCAAGGATCCAACTCCAGGGCTTTTCTGAGACTGCTTTGCCCATGGAGGCATAAGACAGACCTGGAGCCAGCTGTCCGGCTGCATTACTTCCTAGCTGTGTAATATCAAGCAAATTACCTAACTGCTCTCTAACTCTGTTTCCCCATCTGTAACTGAAGATTACAGATGTGAAGATTAAATGAATGAGTATTTGTCTGGCACGTGGTACAGATTTTGTTAAATATGTATTTTGTCCTAACAAAATAGACATAAATGAAAGCACTTAAAACTCTACAGGTGAAAGATCAGACCCAGAATGAATTTTTGGGAGTTTGCCTGTAAATAGGTAGGCAAAAATTGCTGAAAACTGAATCAATTTGGATTTCATAAAGCAGATCCCTGAAAAAGGTTCAACATTAAACTAAACAGCTCACACTCACTGCGCACCTGTGTGTAGCACGAGCTGCTATGAGCAGTGTAGAACAGGAACTCGGGGGACAGGACCCACAGAGGACCTTTCGGGCCTCACACCTGAAGGGGAGGCAGCTCCTCCAAGCAAATGGCTGTCATGGCCTGACATGGGCACACGCCATGGTCACAGACCACAGCACTCAGTGGTGTCCCAACTGCCCTACCTGAGCAGTCATATGATCCCTGAGCATCTGGAAGATGTTCTATTATCACTTCTACCTACCTTGTTGCTGTTGCCTACTTGCTGAGAGCCTATCCCTACCTATCTGTACTGACAGGAAAATCTGTGTGCATCACTGCTGTTAATTTATTTAATAAATTATTTATCTAGTTAGTTACTTTTGCATAACTGGGGTTTAAACTCAGGGCCCCATTGCACTTGCTAGGCAGCTGCTCTTTCACATGAACCATGCTGCCAGCCCTTTTAGCTTTAGTTAATTTTCTACCAGGGTCCTGTGCTTAGGCCAGGCCTGGCTTGGCCTGTAATCCTCCTATTTATGCTTTCTGTGTAGCTGGGATGACAGGTGCTCATCACCACACCCAGCTTTTTATTAGGTGAAATGGGGTCTCATTAACTTTTTACGTAGAATGGCTTCAAACCACACTCCTCCCTATCTCCACCTCCAAGTCACTAGGATCCCAGGCCTGAGTTATTCACCAGCCTGCAGTTGTTTATTTTTGATGGAAAAGACAACCTCAGTCCAGGGTTTCCTCACACTCATCCCTGGTGCACCCCTAGGGCCATCCTGATTTATGACTTTAGCCAGAGGCATCCTGGGAGAGGGAAGGGGAGGAGGGGCAGAGCTGGCCCCAGGATCCGAGGATAAAGCTACTAAGCCACCCGAGCTCGGTGTCGGAACCACCAGGGAGGGATATGGATCATGAAATCTGAACTATATGATTATAGCAGGAAGCAAGTTCATCTTTGGGATTCAGTTTTCAGAAAGCAAATGTAATCCCAATCTCAGAAGAGTGGGAAAGTGGACGACTTGGTCTCTGCCATCTTTACTGGGTCTTCTGACAGCGCCACCAGCATGGGAAGGTAGTGACATAGTCCCACTCGGAGTTGTGAAGTTGCTGGGGTAACTGATATGAACGCCTGATAAACAAAAGATCTGACATGACAAGTTATCTTCCCAGCAAAGTAGCAGATGGGTCTTTTTAAATTTTAATATACTGATTATATTTGGCAGATAAAAGTTGACAGAAGCCTCTTTCACTACCCCATGAGAAACAAATCTAATATCCTTCGGTTTTAGCAAATCTCAAGGTATCTTTTCATTTTGTGCTAATAAGGAAATGGGTTCTTTAAGTAAGGGGCCTTACAGAGGTGTAGATAAAAACATTAAGATGGAGTGCCGGTGTCCTGGGTTCAGACTCTGGCTTGGTCATTTAAAAGGTGTAAACTTGGGCAAATTAGTTTGCTTGTTTTTGTCTTTATTGCCTTATAAGAGGAAAGTAACTACTGCCTCTTGGCTAGGTGAGGATTCAGTCAGACACAGTAATGCTGAATGGCAATGGGAAGGCCCCTTCAGAAGGGCTGGAGATGTGCTGCAGTACTCAGTCACTCAATGGGAACAGTGACCATGCTCCTGCTGGGTGAGGATGGGGGGGGGTCACCTGGCTAGAGCATCACTCCCCACGGCTACCCTAGGAGTTACTTGCCCTGGATGCCCTACTGCCCACTGTCATTTTTCCCCATCCCATCTACAATTCCCTAAAAAGTCCCTTCAATGGAACTTTGGAAGATGCCATCGGTTCCTGGCAGAACCCTTCCCTGATAAAGTCAGCCTCTGTAACAGTGCCACCACTCACCAAGAGCTGTGATAGAGACGAGAGTGCTGGCTCGACGCTCCCCCACGATCTGCCACTCGCCGTCCACCGCCCGGACCCACTCGGTCACGTGACATTCATACTGGCCCTCGTCCTCCTTCCTGCTGTTGAAGATGGCCAAGCTGAAAGAGTTGGGCTGTACCTGCTCCATCTGGATACCCCCAAAGCTGCTGCGCTCCCAGTAAGATGAGCCTGGCTGCAGAGTCCCATCCCGGTCTAGCCACATGATATTGCTGTGACGGTTCTGCCTGTCCACAAGCTGCCAGATGACAGAGAAGCGGCCCTGCAGCCTGGCTGCCGTGCGGACGCTGCAGGAGAAGTGCAGATCCTCTCCCTCGAGGATGACGCTGGCATTGCTGGCCACCTCCACGGAGATGCTGCTCTCTGGGGAAAGGAGAGAGTGCCACGCTGGGGGCTTTATGGTCTCCCAGGTGCCCCCCCCATGGATGCTACAGGAAGAGGGGTGCAAATGGAACTGTGTTTGGGGACAGTGAACTCAGAGAATAAAAACAATAAATAAACCACACTGACACTTGCTGCAATAAGGTCTGCCTGGTTCTGGGCATTGCTGACTATCACTCTGGAGCATGGAACCAGAGGACTGGGATAATGAGGTCCTAAAACTTGAAAATTAAGTAGAACTTAAGAAATACAATACAATGACATGACATTTAGGGTATAACACCATATATGGGGTAAGCTGTTTAGCTGGAGTTCAGGGCTTTCAAATTGGAGTTTCAGCAAGATGAAAACTCCCAAATCTTGCTCCAGCCCTATTTCCCATCATTCAGGGTGACAGCAGTCAAATAAAAGCTGAACCTCTAGAATGTATCATTTGGGGTCTTCAGGGTAATAATAGGAAGTAGGAAAAAAACCAGGAAGTATTTAGAAGATGGTGTGTGCTTGAGTGTGGATGAAAATGGAGCACAGATAGCGTACTTTTGCAGAGTGCAAGGGGAGAAAGCTTTCATACTTTCAGTAACACAGAGGAACACACCCAAGCCGGCAGCTCGCCATCCACCATCCTTCTGCCTCTCCTCACTCAGCACTGGGGTTCCTCTGCTCCCTACCCTGAAACACTCTGACAAGCAGAGTTTGGGATAAAGATTCCACTCCCTTCCTCATCTCAGTCTAACTAGCCCATTCACTCGACTAGCTTCACTTCACTCAATGGAATTATGGAAATTCCGTATACCTTGTTTCTTCTTCTGTATATGATAGGTAGAAGGCTACCTTTTATTGTAAAAATTTTAAAAGGTTAAACAGTAAATGAGACAATGTATATACATCACCTATGTTTTCAAAAAGCAGTCATGACAGTCACGATTAATTTTACTATTCCTAATAACTCAGTATAAACAGCATGGATATCTTAATATATACATATAAATTATTTTGTATAATTACCTATATTGAGTTCAAAAGACCCATAAGTATTAAACAACACAAGGTATAGTGCCACAACTAATTTGGCTCCAATTTTCTGGGCACCACTTAACTCATGAAACATGTACAGTAACCTTAAACCAATCAATTCAATCAAATCCCAAATTAAGATGCGCACCCAATTACTGAGGGAAGCACACACATACACATAACAAAGCTTTGAATCAATCTTTTCTCCCCTTTATTTTCCCCATAGGCAGAATCAGACACAGACAAGCGCCAAGCCTCAGCATTTAGCTCTTGGTGTAGAGAGTGTGCTTGCTATCAGTCTGGATTTGCTTGTTTCACAAAAAAAAAGTCTGGATAAGTGTGGTGGGGGGGTGGCGGACAATTTTCCAGGAGGGCAACCTGCCCCAGGAGTCCTACCAAGATGGTTCATGGAGGCTCTGGCAGAGCCATGGTCTCTAGCACTCATGGTTAAAAGAACAGTTGTGGAGTCCAGTTCATTACTTACTAACTCTGTCATTTTGGATTCTTCTTTAATCTGTCCAAACTTCAATTTTGTGCATGCACAATGGAAATAGGACTAGTGCCTGCTTCTCGGGAGCGGGCCACTGAGAGGATCAGACGAAGTATTTATTTTTCAGTATCATTAATGATATTCCTCATTAGGTAAAGACTCATCCCATCTGTCACCAATTTTTAAAAAAAAAAGGTTTAAAAGGGCAACTTCAGCATCAAGGGAGAAAATCCTTTTGCTTGTCTTAAGCAGAAGTAGGACAATACTCCTATCTCCTACTCTCACCCCAAGGGACTCTTACGAAGTTCTGGCTTGTTTATCATAAGGGAAGCCCTTTGGAGCAAACCTGGAAAAAGCCAAGGCACAGGCACAAACCTGGTGCTGCACTGCATGTATGACTCTTTACAAGGGTTCTCAGGTCTGTACAAGGGCAGCCAACAAGGTAAGATTCTCTGGATTACATGAAAACTGGGACAGAACTAATGAGAATCTGAGTGGATGCTCACAAAGGAAATTTCAAATCAGGAGGCTGACGGTGGAGCACAGGCTAAGCGCAGAGCAATGGATTTGGAGTTAGAAGCAAACATTTCTAAATGCAACACGAGCTCGACCCGTAACTGGACAGCAGGCTCAGTAGTGTCTCTGCGCTACTCTGAGATCTTCATTCATAGGACAGATGTGACGTTGGCCTCTCAGGGACTGGAGAGGTAGGAGCAGAGACGAATATAATTTATGCAGAAGCACGTTGGGCACTTGGGAGGAAAGGCGCCATTAAAACCCAAGGTATAATCATCATTACCGATGTGACTATTGTCGATCTTTGGTAGACTTACCCAAGTGGCCTTGGGGCAGGATCTGGTGGTGCTGGGGGACTTTAACTACCCAGTTATCTGCTGGAAAAGCAATATAGCAGGCCACAGATCATCAAACAAGTTCTTGGAAGGGGCTGGGGGAAATCTTTTAGTACAAAAGATAGAGGGAAGCAAACAGCATAGCTGCCCTTCACTCTGTCCTTACAAAACAAGGAGGAATTAGTTGCAGACTTAAAAGTAGAGAATCCGTGGTTAAGGCAAGCACAGATTGACAGGAAGACAATAAAGAACGGGGCATCCAACTCGACTATTTCAATTGTACAAATACTTAGCAAGCACTACTCTGTGCAAGGCATCATGCTCGGCATTAAGGGGAACGGTGAAAGAAACAAAAGTTCAAGATCACAAGGTGGGGTGTGTGTGTGTATGTATGTGTGTGTGTGTGTGTGTGTGTGTTCAAAAAATAATATGCATCATAGGAAATAATCCTGCTATGAGAAAAAGAAAGAATAGTGGCAAGCCTGCTGTGTCTATTTTTGACTTCACACTTAAAGAGAAATTATCTTAAACATATATAAAAGTGTAAATAAAAGTATACAGGGAATCATTTCAAGGCTAAGAGAAAGAACAGTCTTGGCAGCTGAGAAAAGGTTAAAGGTTAGTTTTAAAACTTTCCAACTTGTTTAAAATCAGAGCATTGTAAGTTTTATTATCTTTTTACTAAAAACAGAACTATGAGAGAGAAGAGATTAATAAAGACATCTTGACACTACAAAAACTGAAATACAACATGCTCAAACACTGGTGCCAGCTAGGGCTCCCACCCTCCCAAACAACACCCAAGCAGCTCTGGAGACACCAAAGCTTTCAAAGGCATCCTCCAGGAACACTGAGAGATCCCATCCACCGGATTTCACTTTATTTTGTGGTACCAGGATCGGCTGAGAGCCTGATACATACTAGACAAGTGCTGTAACACCCACCGACTTTTAATAATGTAATTTCAATACGCAAGAGACAATTAAGGACAGGCCCACCTTCATGCCTGGAAAAACCCAGGAAGCCAATCCCTAATAATTCACTTTATGATTTAAAGTCCCCTCTGTTACATATCAACTCTCCTTAAGTGAGATTTCAAGATGGGCCTCTGCCCACTTCTGGGACTTAATTCCCACAGAGGAGTGAACCACTTCCTGGTGGTCCACCCCAAGCTGCTCAAGTTCAGGTGTGTGGTAACCATCTCCTGCCAGAGACACACCCCAATTCTCTGCAGACCTGCAGCTGCTGAGGGTGGGCCATGGGCTAGAGGAGGTAGAGAAGGCAGAGGTACGAGGCTCTCTCCAGCTCTGCTTTACCTCTGAGTTCTACCCACCCTCCCCGCAGCTATTCTCTCTCTTCTCTTCCTAAGTGACAATGGCCACTGCACCAGGAACCAAGGGATGGCAAACAAGCAGCTTCTACTTACTGAGGGGCAGGACAATGATGGGGATGTTTTTGGGACGCTTGCTCTCCTTGTCGATGAATTCCCCAGTGACAGTCTTCTCTCGCTCGGTCACACGACAGTTGTACTTCCCACTGTCCTCCTGGCGGAGGTGGTAGATTTTCAGCACAAAGACACTGTCGCTCTCTTTAGCTACTTTAAGCTGTCCCCTGGCTTCCCGATGGGCGAATTCACCATTGAGAACTGGCACAGCGTTGGGTCCCATGCTGGCAATGAGTGAGCTATTGAAGGCCCAGGAGACGGCAAAGTAACGGTCGGGAATGCTCTGAGCCTCCAAGATGCACCTAAACTCCACCGGCTCACCCACCGTGTGCAGTCGCTTGTCCGTTTCCAGCCGAACGGTGAACTCTTTGTCTGAGAAAGCAAATAACAAAACATAACAAAACTGGAGGAAAAGGACTGCAGCTCACCAAACTGCATCAGCAAATCCCTACCTATGATGCTGCTACAGGGGAGGCATCACAGCACATACCTTGAGAGAAAACCCAACTCAGACCAAGGTTATCTGAGACCCAAGGCAACCCTTGAATGTCACAGAGTCCCAGTTAGACCCAGACAGTCTAAGGAGTTTGTTACCCCAGTTTAGACCAATAGGGCTCTGTTTGAAGCTTATGCTTTTCTACCAGTGACCATCAAAGCCCAGTAGGAACTCCTAATATCACTTAAATGGTAGTCCACAAAGATCTAGCTTGATACATAGAACTCTATCGAAGCAACACAATTATAAATATTCTTATCAGGCTGTGTGACAAAATTACAGAGTAGCCAAGGTGCTGACCCCAACCCTAATAAATACTTAAAGATGAATATACTGAAATTCTCTCTACCCCCATGTGAAGGTGGGAAAGAAGACATGGGTAAGACAAACTCTAACATTACGTAGGAAAATGAAAACCAGTGTTTTCATTGTCAGATCAAGCCTTTAGGCAACACAGTGGAAAAGTATCCACTTCCATTGACAGCCAGATGTCCCTGAAATGGCTGAGAAACCCTGGCTGTCTTCAAAGAGCTGGTGTCTAACCAGGCATGAGGTAGAGACCCTCCTCAGCAGGGCTAGTTGCTGAGAACAGTGTCATGACACTCCACGTAATGGTACATAGTGACCGTCAACTCATGAGACAGTCACCCCATCTGAGAGGCACCCATTGTAGAAGTGAGGGGAAAGGTAAAGGAGTGGAGGGTTGAGGAAACTTTTGCCCTAGCTGTGGGAGGCTGCAGCTGTGACCACTGCCTGTGTTGACCACTACCTGCCTGAATCCTCTCTCTTTTGGTTCTGTCGCTAAGATCATGGTGGTGAGAATCAGATCACTGCATGTGTGAACCCCCTGCCCATTCATCACCTTTGACCTACCCTCCCTCTGCCTTTACCACCACCTTCAGGACCTGCGCCTCATCCATCCTGATCCCACTCTTTCAACAGGTGGGAACGCTGGGTCCCTCAGGAAACACAGGTGTCACATTTGCGCTATTTCAGTGTTTCTCTTATTCAACCCCAGCTCAATTTTATAACCCTCTGTTCATCATTTCCCCCACCCTACCCAAGCTAGTGTCCTGTCCCAAACACTGGTTCTCTCAAGTGACCTTGCTTCTTCCTGTATCACCCAAACTTCCTGCCAGAGCAAAACACACTCAACAACTCCAGGATTCTCCTCTGATATATCAGCTGCTGCCGTTGCTGCCTGCTGGGTGAACACCCAGATGGGACTGTACCCTATGTTATCTGTTCTCTGTTATTAGCCCTTTAGTCAACCAAAGTACAGTATTCATAACTGGACATGAATGCTAAAAAAGCCATTTGAAGGCCACCGTGGATGTGTGGGGGCCTAAACCTCAGCCCTTCCATTTGTCCCAGGCTAGGCAGGCTGCAATTCTGGCTTTCTTCTATTTGGCAGCCAAAGAGGATTCTTTTCCCATGGGAATCCCCCCCCCCCCCCGCAACCCACCCAGGGCTCCATGAAACCTTCACATTCCCAGGTTGAAGATACAAACCACACCATTTCTGCAGAGCAGTAATCTCTTGGTTATGCCCAATTAAATCTCTGGAATTCGATTTGCTTTTTCTAGTACCCCTAACTCTTTAGCTCACTCAAATTTGGCTTCTGGTCCTTCTTCCACAAGCCACTGACCTAGCAAATGGCACCAGGAGTTCATCCTACTCCACCTCCACTATAAGCAAGGGAGCAGCTGCGGCCTCCAGACCGCCCTCCCCATGTGGCTTCCCTGATGCCTCCTTCCTGCCTCTGCTCTTGCATGTCTGAACACTCTGTCCACTCTTGCTGGGGACTGCTCTCCTGGTCACCTCTTACTGCTGCCACTACCCCAAGTCTACTCCTGCTTTTGCTCAGTGGGCTTTTCCTGGGCCCTCCTCACTTAATCCAGCTTGGTGTCGCACCAAGCTCCAGACACCCATGTTCTGTGACACCCTGGATGCTTCATGTTTTGAGTGTCTCTGAGAGCTGGCTTGCAGGATGGACTCCTGATTAAATTAAAACAAAACAAAAGACAACCAGTGCTACCATGAGTGGGGAGGCTGAGACTTTCCAGCAGGACTCTGTATGTCCTCATTACCATTCTCCCCGCCCCCACCCTCCCACAACTAAGATCCACAGGAGCCTCAGCTCCAGCTTAGCCCAGGGCTCCTGGGACCTGTTAGCTTCCTCCTTCCATCCTCTGCCTCCCAAACCATGGCCTCCCGTCCAGGCTACTGCCACTGCCCGGGCTGGTCATATTCCACCTGGTCTCTTGACTTCAGACCCAACCTTGTGTCTTTCCTTCTAAATCCCTGATCCGATTATCACCCCTGCTTAAAAATCTCTCCCCCAGCTCCAATCTGCATGCAGCAGGGGTATTCAAACGTCACCAAGAGGAGTGGAGGGAGGAGCTCTCCTTTCTTAGTATAAAATCTTTGGCTGCCCACTATTTGGTTGAAGCCAGAGGGAAGCACCCAGGCCCTTGTGTGCCTTGGCTGTGCCCCTTACAGTGTACGCATGAACACATGTTCGTGCCCAGGTGCCACCCTGAGGCACCAAGGGGCAGCTAAGGTTCCAAGAAAGCAGGTGGAAAACTTCTGGCGCACAGAATTAGGCTCCTTCTCCATCTCATAGCACGTGGACTTCAGGCTACCTTTCCTTCTTTGTCCCATCACTCAATCCAAAAGTCACCATTTTGCCATTCTTGACTTTTCCCTGCTTTCCAACAACCAAATAATTTTGTGCCTCTAATGCTTTGTTTCCTGCTATCTCCTCGAGACATGAGATACCTCAAGTCACCACACTTACTGAATTTTCTGGACTTGCCTTAACAACAGTCCCTATAAGGGATAACTCACTATAGTAAGAACCTGCATCTGTACCGTATTCCAGAACACTCTCAACAGATGCTCTCACGGCACTTAGCACCGTCCACTTGGCCACTGGTTCTCAGTGCTGCAAGTACCTAAGTGCACAGCCCATGTTGTAATTTATCTTTGCCTCTCCTGATGCCTCCTGCCACACCTTCAGAGCTATAGGGACTGACTAATGTTTACGGAAATGAACTCAAAGAAGGGCAGAGTTGGAGAAGCAACCACTGAGCCTGAACAGGAACACAGGGCCTAAACCTCAGCCCTTCCGTTTGTCATTGACAATTACTTTTTTTTTGTTGAAATTTCCCTCTGTTGGCTTAGTCTGGATACATTTGCAAGGCAAATTCAAAAAGTCCTACTTCCAAATTGGTCAGATTAAAATAAAGAAGATTAATTGATGCAACCTAATTTTAAAGAATTAAGACTCAAAATTTGGCCCAGACTTTTGAAGTTGGTCTTAAACCATCCAGGAAGGGAAAAAACATGATAAATAGGAACCAAAGTCTCTTCAATAGACTTAATATTGGAAGGTCCAGAAGCTTCTAAAAACCCTGCGTCCTACAGAGCAGATCTAGTGCTCTCTGCCCAGGAACCAAACCTCTGGAAAAAGTTCTCACATCCACTAGATAGCCAGAGGCTCCCTCCCACCCTATTCTTCCCCTCTCCTCCACAGGCCTCACCAGAGAGGACCAACAGCACAATGGCTCGCCAGCACTCAGTGTACCTCAGTGACCATCTTCCAGCCAAAGCCAGGTAACCAAGTTCCCACACGAACACTGGCCACCAGCCCAGCAGAGGGCAGTCAGTAGCAACTGTCAGCTCTGATTCGAAGCCTGACAGGCTCAGGAGTCGTGAGTAGAGTCTGGGGTCATGGGAGACACCAAAAGAGGCCAGGAGGGACTGCAGCTTGCCAGGTCATCATCATTGCTCCAGCCCTACACAAATCTCCTAATCTCCTCAGGGACCTTACCCAGGTCTTCCCTTGAGCAAACATCTATGGTAGGACCTGGAACTTTCTAGAGTGGCCTCTTTAACACACACCCTACTGTTCCTGGAGCCCCACCAGAGGATACTCAGCATTTAGCATGTTCACCTATGAACTGGGAAGGCCACCCCCACTCACCTCACAGAAAGTCTGAGGGACTGTGGCAATATGGGAATGAAGCATCTTGAAAATGATAAGATACTAAAGAAATATTAATATAAAAATGATGTAAGTCAAACTGTATAGTTCAAAATTCCACCACCTCTCATGGAAGGCTCATAAGTTCTAATGTCTTCTACAAATGAAACCAGGTTGGCACCTGAGGAAGGCAATGACATCATCAAACAGAGAAGTGACAGTGGCTAGCAGGAATGGACCAGAGCCATACAACTACCAATGCTTTCTGTGAAATGTCTCAAGTTTTTTAATGAATCTCTTGTCTGAAAAAAAAATGTACAACACTAGATAATAAAAACAAGACAATAAACAGGATTCAGTCTGGGCAGTACCTGTCTGTGACCCTAAAAGGTCAGGTCTAGGAGACAGACCTATGTTCCGTACATAGGTCCTCAGTGTCCTCTGGTCACAGGCAGGACCAGCTCTAACTTCACATGGACACCAAAAAAGGCACCTCACACCCTCCTACCAGTGAAACACAGGGACAGGAGGCTCAAGAGAGACTGACCCGTAGGCTGGATGTTGACCACAGCACCCTCGGAGCGCTTCCGGGTCATGGCATACCACGAGCCATCTGGATCCTGGATCCACTCAGCAGCTTCGCAGTAGAACTCGCCCTGGTCGGAAGGCTGCAGATGGAAGATGGTGAGGCGGAAGGTGGTCCTCCCCAGCTTGTCCAGGCGCACCTCCCCCAGGCTCTGCCTCTGCGCGTATTCGCTGCTGGAGTGCAGCACGAAGTCTCGGCTCAGAGAAATGACCTCCACTGGCTTCTCGCCACCTTTCTGCCGCAGCCAGGTCACAGACAGGTGGCTGTGCTGGACTGTCTCTGAGGACACTTCGCAACTGAGCTCCAGTGGGTCCTGTTCCACTTTGTGCAGTGTCTGGGGCATGGCGGTGGTCTGAAGGGTGTCTGGGATCACTGTAATACAGAATGTCCCAATAGTGCACGGTTACAGAGCCACAGAGTCTGAGCCTCCCCTCACCAGGGGCAGGATTTGCACTTTATGCAGGCACTACTGCCACCGTGTCCCCAACAGAGCCAGCCTCTTAGGAGCCACTCGAGGCCACAGACTACCCCAAAAGGCACACACGCAGAAACAGTTTTCTGTTGTGCTATGTAAAAGAATGCTTGTTTTTGGGGTTTTTTTGGTATTTACATTTAGTTGTTTGGAATTTTAATAGCACTCAGATCAAACATGGGTTGTATTTTCAAAGTTTAACATAAATGAACTCCCTGAAAATACCGTGTAAAAATCATTTTCTTTTAGATCTAAGATTTATTATTGCTCGTGGTATTGCTCCAAGATACTTTTATTCACTCGGAATGACCTTCAGGTGGCAAAGGCTCCTAGAACTTCCAGTTTTACATTCTGTACAGTGTCCCCATGCTCCCCTCCCCTCCGCCTCCTCTCCTTCCATTCCCTAATTTGTTTCTGCAATGCTGTGCCTTGGTTGGTTGGTTGGTTGGTTGGTTGGTTTATTTGTTTTTTGAAGCAGGGTCTCACTATATAGCCCAGGCTGGCCTCAAACTCACAATTCTACCAGCGCTGGGATTATAAGCAGCACCACGATATCCAGCTTGGAAGGCTTTTTTTTTTTTTTTTTTTTTTTTGTATTTTTTTGGTACAGAAAATCCTCCTCCTCCTCTATTTTTAATAACTTAATTTTCACATAATTTATCAAAGTGGTCCACACTGGAAGGAAGCCACAGGCATAGCATGGGGATGACTCAGATAAGCAAAGACACTGCCCTGCAATCTTGTGGTTGGAATTTTACCCTGACCCTTATGTCTTTCTGGAGGCCAAACTTTCCCCAGGTCTGATGAGGGCACCCCAGTTATAACCAGGACTGGGTAATGTTTTCTCTCTGGCTCTTAACATACTCCTACAGACTTATTAGAGAAAGGAAAAAATAAGCGAGGTCAGTGTTTTGTTAATAAAAGGACTATCAACACTCCCTGCTTAATTGTAATAATAAAAACTAGAAATTAAGACTTGCGTAGGAAAACAGAACGACCCTGATATTGTAAACCCTTTCACATTGGCACCACAGTGGCCAGGGCCATCCCCACTGAAGAGTTCCCCGCTCCTCTTCCTCATGCCCCCTCCAGCATTCAGGGGGTGTCAGGGGAGACTGGTGGCTCACAAGTTCTTACACCCAGCAGGGGAGGTCTGAGCAAGGGCTGCGGCCACACTCTCCTGACTCAGCAGGCCCATGCATTCAGAGCCTGTCCAAAGGCCGTCCTCTCAAGGGGACAATGGAGTCCAGGAAATTTCACCCCAATATAGGGCACCCTGAATGCTGCTTATTTTAAATGAGGCCTTTGGATAGCAACAGATGCCAGAAGAGACTATGCTCTGACATTGCCTGGTCTGCCAAAGACCAAACCTGCCCGGGAGGAAAGCAATTACCTTTGGTCCCTGGCTTGGGTTTTCATTAACTAAACTCCTATCTATAGGGAGGAAGATTAAAGACTGTAACCACACCTGGACAGATTCTGTCACAAGCTATTGTCCCTCTCCCAGCCCATTCAAGTCCCAAAGAGAACCATTTACTATGATTGTCACCAGCGTGAAATCACTTATGGACCCTCACAGCAGTCTCATTCCTGTCTCCCTCTCTCCTATGCCCGTAGCATGTTCCCACGGACATTAACACATTTGGGTAACAATTCTCTCATTAATCTATTACCATTGAATTCCAGCATTTTTTTGGTGGGGGGAGACCTTCTACCTTACCCCCTACAGCTGATGTCATACACTTTATCTTCCAGGTCATTTTTCCAGATCACCACCCAAACACACCCTGGCCTTGTATTTTCAAATCCCCTAAATCCCTAAATCACCTAGAAAGTTAACCTCTGAAAGTTTTTTTCTTTTCTTTTTTTGGGGGCAATACTGGGGTTTGAACTCAGGGCTATGAGGCAGGCGCTCTGTCATTCAAGCCACTCCACTAGCCCAACCTTAACACTTTCTTTAGATCTTTTCTACTTTTCACAAGTGAACCTAGATATTTTGTTCCCTCCTGCTCCCTGCTATGTTTTAAAATCTTTGGAGAGTCTTGGTGTTTTTTTTTCCATGCAAAGTCAAATGCACGGTATGAAACTGAAGTGACTCAAGCCTGACACTGGCCAAGCAAAAACGGTGTCTCCTTACCGACTAGGTTCATCTTTGCACTGTAACTCCCGAAGTATTGCTTGTCGGTGTTGGGCGTGTGACATTCATACTCCCCAGCGTCCCGGGCCTGGAGATCCGTGATGTGCAGTAAGGCTGAGTTCCCCTGGATCCTCTCCACGTGGATCTTCCCACCTCGGACACGCTGGGTGTAGATGGCGTAAGGGAAGGAGGAATCCATTGTGCTGACGATCTGCACCTCGCGCTCTGGGGCCGAGGGCAGGTAAATGGACCACTGGAAGTTCTGCTCAGAGGGTCCCTGGTAGCCACTCACGTTGCACCAGATGGTAATGTGGGAGCCCTCTGTGCGGTACAAGGGTCCTTCCTGGACGGTGACCTGCCGCTGCGCTGACACCACACCTGGGGAGGGAGACAGACACACAGGACAGGCTTACTTCTCAGAGTAAATGCAAAACGGGCAGTGATGAGCTCCAGAGGCTCTGTTATTTGTGTGACATGACAATAATATAAATAGCTTACTAGCCCTTTCAGAGGCACTCTGTGATTTATAAATTTTAATTAAAACACTCTGTGGTACAGCACTGTCTCCTTTGCATATATGGGAATTTGATCGCACAAGGACATGGTTTCCTTACTTACTCCATGGCTGACCCTTGTGAATTTCATTTTAGTTCCTCTGCTTGTCATTTATGTGGCAGTTTTATATCTATTTATTAATGCTGTTTACAAAGTTTTTAATAAAATGAACAGAAAAAGTTGAATCCTTGGCACAAATTCAGATGAAAACACATAAAAGCAACTGTCTTGCCCTCTGGCTGAAATAAACATTCCTTCCTTAGAGGAATGGCCAGAGAGAGGCGTCAGGCCCTTATTTGGGGGCTGCACTCTTCATTTTCTAATGGTAACCCCTCCCCAGCTCCACGCCCAGGGGCATTCCATGTTCCCCTTCCCTCTGCAAATGGAAGCAGAGCAGAGCTTCTGCGAGTGAGCTGAGGCTAGCATAAGCTGAGCACAGGCAAAGAGGAATGGGAAAGGCAGATCCAAGCTGACCAGGTTCTCAAGTGACAAAGTAGGGAACTGGACAGTACCAGCAGGGACAGCCTGGCCACTGGGAGCTCTGGGCTCTGATTCACCTATGTCCCCACCTTCCGGCTGACATCTGGTTCTCCAAGGACACTTCTCTGTACCTCCTCTGTGTTCTGCACATGGCACCCCTTGTGGGACGAACATAAAATGTAGTTAGTTTAATTTCTCATTCCATGTCAACTGCTGCTATTTGAGCCTGGTTTAAGCGTGTTCCCCGAGGGTTCCTTCCATGTTGGAAGCTCAAGCCTCCGTGTGGCTATGTGAGAGGTGGTGGAGCCTTTAAGGGGTAGGGCCTAGGAAAGAGATTAATACTGACATCTGAAGTGAGTTACCTTCCAAAAGGGTGCATTGTTATAAAAAGAGCAAGAACAGCCCCTCCACAGTGTCACTCCCTGGCTCACCATGTGATCCCTTCCTCCTGTACATGTTCCACCACAATGCCACCATGCTGTGACACAGTCAGGTGGGCCCTCACCAGAGGCAGAAATATGGAGCCAACCATCTTGGAATTTTAGCCTCTAAAACTATGAGCTAAATAAACCTCCTTAAAATAAAGTACACTGTCTCAAGTAATTTGTTACGGAAATGGAAAACGAACTAATGTACCAGTGTAACACTGACTGTGTCTGAGCCACTCCAAGGTGGGAGGAGTGGGAACTTTGTGGTTCCCGTTAGCAGCAGCAGGTGCAGCAGAAGACCAGGCACAGCCATGTACTACAAGCATGTGAGTTCTAGTCTTAGACGCAACCATGCGTCAGACCACAACTGGCTGTGTCATCTCGAACATGTTGCGTTTCCTCTCCAGACCAAGATCTCCTAATCTATAAAATAATCCCTACAGCAGCTTTGGAGGGAACTTGCATGTGTTCCAATCCTGACTTCGTCACTTATTAGCTGTGACCTTGTTGGATAAGTCAACGGGTATCTCCAAGCCTTGGTTTCCTCTTATGCAAGACGGGAATAACTTGTGCTTCCTGGAGTTATGGAAAAGACACAAGATAATGTCTATAAAACATCATGAACTAGCACAGAGCTAGCTCATAATTAGTGCTCCATAAAAAGCGTCTGAGACCCAAACTGGCTGGACATTCTGTGGTCTGGTAATCAGAGGACAGGCCTTGGTCACTCCCTGCTCGATGACATTTCATTGGTTTCCTGACAATGACTATCTCTAGGCTGCCTACCTCCACCCACAGCTGTACCCCAAGCCTTCTTTTCTGACCCCAAGACAAGGGAGTCTGGTCCAGCATACATCTGTCTGAAGCAGATCTACCTGGTTTAACAGGCCCACAGCTCAAATCCTAGTGGGAGTCACCCCACCCACCCCAGCCCAGTCCAGGGAAAGGTTGTACCTCAAAGTAAGCTGATCTAACCTACAAGATAACAAACCTCAAAAGACCCGCGGCTTACAAACCTTTATTTATGCAGAAACTTTTCTGCCAAAGTCTTACACAGAACCCCATCCTGGCTTGCAGCAGAAGCAGAAAAATAATCGAAAGGGCAGGGGGAGGGGATACATCAACAGAACACCGTGGCCTGTGAGTCTAACACAATCTGGTTGATGATATTCATTACTATATTTAAAGTCATGGAAAAGACAACTCATTAGTAATTTTCAGTATGTTCTAATTTGGCGGATAACACTAGTTCTGTGTACTCTTTTTATGACAATTTAAATACACACACACATACACACACATTGTGACAGTTGAATCAAATGTTTGCAGTACTCCTGAAATGCAGAACACTTTGAAAACAATTTAACTACAATCATAACATTCACATTTCCTCTGCACTTCAGCATTCAGTCAGCACAGGGACAACCATGCCCCATTTGTTGCAAAGAAGGCTGGTGGCAAGTAAGACACCCAGCATCCTCCCTAAGAACTACATCTCAATCCTGGTGCCACAGGAGCACTGGGGGAGGGGGAGCTTTAGGAAATAACAATGCCTGGACACCTCCCCCTCACAGAGGATGCCACTTTGGCATTGGGACTTTTAAAAGCTCCCAGGTGATTGTAGCCAGGTGCAGACCAAGATGAAGAATTGTTGCATTAAGATGGCTCTATGTACATGGTGCCAGCCAGGAGCTCAAAAGAAAGAACACATCCTAACAAAGGCTCAACACCTTGAAGCTCTTCTCTTTTAAAGGGTCTACAATTATTCGGTCAAGAAAGTTTCATTCTCAGCTTATCTTTCACCTTCCAAAAAAAGCAGTGGAACCCCACCAGATACTGCCCACTATAGTACAAAATGAGTTTAACCAGGGTGCATTCTCTCTCTTTTTTCTTTTTCTTTTTTTTGGAGGTACTGGGGTTTGAACTCATAGCCCCATGCTTGCTAGGCAGGTGCTCTACCACTTGAGCCACTTACTCAGCCCTGTTTTGTGTTGGGTATTTTCAAGATAGGATCTCTTGAACTATTTGCCCAGATTGGCTTCGAACTGAGATCCTTTTGATCTCTGCCTCCGGAGTAGCTAGGATTACAGGCGTGAGCCACTGGTGCATTCTCTTTACAGATCTTCAAAAGCAATTGGCCAGTGGATCTTACGCAACTCCTCCCCCAAATCCCCCCAACACACACACAAAGGTAAACAGTGTTAAGTGGCCTGAATGACACAGGGCACCAGGGTTAAGACAACTTGTCCAGGCTGGAAGCAAGTTATAAATAACCCTGACAAGTAACGATGGGGATTATACTTTACACATCTTCAGCTGTACCTGTGTATGAAATAATCTCCTTAATTTTTCTCCCACCCAACAAACTGCCTTTGATCCCAGAAAAGTGCTGTTCTTAAGAAGTGAATCTTGACCCAGAACTTAAAATTAACCTCAACAGTTTAATTCTCCCTCCACGCCCCACTGTCACATTGTCTGCCCTGCTGTCCCCAGACCCCTTCCATCTTCCCTCTTAGTCTACAACAGAAGGTTCCTCCCAAGCAAGCATCATTTTAAAAAATAATAACTTCAGATATTCTGTACTCTTTGGGTTGCTTTGCAATAAGCAAATGCTGCTTCTGTAATGAAAAAAGAAAGGGCAAGTGTTATATATAACTATATAAAAAGGACTAGGAAAGAATACCGGGCACTAAGGATGCCCAGGGTTTTATTTTCTTTATATTTTCCTCCTACTCCAGTCCTCCGCAATGAGTATGGACTAGTTTCATGACTAAAATAAGTAAATAAATAAATAACCAAAATAAAACTAATGCATGATTGCAATATAAAATTTCTTCTGTGTTCATTACAGTGTGTGTGTGTGCGTGCACACACTCATCTGTATTGCTCTTTGTCCCCAACCCTTCGCCCTGAGCTCCTAAACACCTTGAAATTTCCTGGATGAGTCTTTTAGAAAAGGCAGGCAACCTTAGGGGCAAACTCCTATATTACTGTACCTTTGAAATGTCCTTTCCTTTGGTTTTAGCTAAAATCTTTTTTGGGAAAAATGAGCTAAGTGTGCCCAGAAGTATTCCTTATCCACCATCCTTATGACCAACAGAAGTGTTCCCATCAGCCATTTTCACCTTTCAAACATGCTCCTTGACCTGGAGCTAAGCATGCCATGCTGGGGAATGTGCCTGTCTCCAAAGTGCATTCTGATAAGAATATGCATGGGCTCCCTGCAAAAATCCCAAGCTTCATTTGTTGGAGGAGGGCACTGCTCTGGAATTAAAGCCAGTACTCTCCTTACCTGCTGCAGGTTATAAACTCTTCTCCTTGATTTTATCTTCAGGTATGCTTATTGGCATCCCACCCCCAAGAGGAGAACTCACTGCGTCATGTTACATTTTGATATGCACAATGAACTTCTGTAAGCCATGCTAGTTTATGCTAATGACGTGACTCAAGAGAGTTTCAAGGGAAGGCTGGCCCTGCTTAACAGGTTGGTCATTTCAGCCAGACCTTTGGGGACAGGTGGGGCCTGGAGACTGAGTTCAATCACCAATGAACAATGACTTAATCAATCAAACCCATGTACTGAGACCCCACACACACAAAAAAAGCCTCAGCAGTGGGTTTTTCAGGATGCTTTCCAGGTGAGTGAACACACAGGTGTAAAAGAGGTGGTGCAGTGCAGAACATGGAGCTCTGCACTACCCGCCCCATACCTTGCCCTATGCACTGAACAGGGTTGACTTGTGTGGCCACTGGGCGGGGGTGGGGAGGGGGGTGGTGGGGTGGTGGTGGTGCAGGAACAGTGGTGTGTGACTTCCAAGAGTGAATCAAAAATAAGGCACTGAGACTTCTGCCTTGCACTCTCAGATCATGAACTCTGAGGAAAACCAAATGCTGTTGTGAAGACAAAGTGTCCCGTCTCCCCCAATAACGTAGAGATCCACATGAGGCCTCTTGCCATAGCCAGCACTAACATGCCAGCATGTGACAAGAGCCACCCTGGGGGCTCCAGCCCCAGTCAAGCCTTCAGATGACAGCAGTCCCACAGAACATCTGGACTGCAACCTCCAGGGAGGCCAGAGGCCAGAACTACCCAGTTAAGGTGCTATTCCTGAGTCACAGAGACTGTGTGAGATGACAAATGTTCCTCGGTTTGTAAGTTTGGGGGTAATTCATTATTTTGCACCAATACAGAACTAGCAAAGATTCCTTCAGGTCTTATGATAAATGTAAAAACTGTATCACGTGTACATGTGTGTTCTAGGAAAAAGGTTCATACACCCCAAAAGAAGATAAAAGTCCTGGCCAGTGTCAGTCTAGATGGAGTTTGAAGGTCCCTGGCCACGTAAACACGTGGTATCACTTAACTACTTTTTCAAGATACTGCTTGTCCAAAATGCCCCCACCTTGGCTTTAGGGGTGCTAATGATTCAGCAGTTAGTGAGTGCATTTTCTGGAACATGCCTGGGCTCAGAGTCCTACATCTGTAGTCACAGGATCCAATTTCTATACTCAAGATGCGTGACTGAGCACGTCAAAGTGTCAGAAAGCTCCACCTCACAGTTTCACTTCTACTCTTCCAGTGCTATAATCATCAAAGCTCACGCACGCCCTTCTGTTCCAAATTCCACACGTGACTCAGCCATGCCAGCGTAGCCCTTTATCTACGACGTGGGAAAAATGTAATGCGCCAAGTATCAATCTCACAGAGAAAGAGATCAAATAATCCTGTGAAAACCAACAGATGAATATTTGAAGATGTCATCTCATCGCTACCAATGTGAACTAGCAATCTGAAAATGGGGAAAGAAATCTTTGCAAGTACAAGAGTATTAAAAGGAACATTAATTTTGACTTTGGGTTAAAGACACATACATAAAATTGTATATGCAGTAAAATAGGCACACACACAAAAAAAAAAAATCCTGTGCCTAGAAAATGATCAAATGAAACACTACGGATATTGGGCTGCACGGCTGAGTGACTTCCCGCTCACCTGTTACGGGAGTAACAACGTCTCCTCATTTTTCTCACTTTTCCCACTTTTAAAATAAGTAGGGATCTGGTAATTTCAAATGAAAACAAACGATTATAGTGATTGAGCCGCTCAAGTGGTAAAGCGCCTGCCTGGCAGTTGTTAGGCCCTGAGTTCAAACTCCAGTACCTTCAAAACTGAAGTGATTAGCACTTCAGTGTGCCGGGCGCTGTCCTTACAGTTCTGCATCCCTCTGCTTGTGGAATTCTGACTGCACAGATGAGGTAGACTGCCTTGCAGCTGCATTTTTCAGCAGAGGAATCAGTCTTCAAGGTTAAGTAACCTTCTCCACGACATGCAACATGACTAACGGTTTTCCTAGTGCTCAATGTATGAGTGACAGGCGACGAAGCACCCACTGGATCTTCTTGCCCAACTGGTCCTGAAGGCCCATGATGAGTCTGGATAGCCCCAAGTTAAAAAGGGGGACCGCTGGATAGTAAAGACCACGCTAAGTGCTTCATAAAACTTAGGAGCTCTGGAGAGAGTGCAGTCGGGAAGTTACTTCAGTCCACACATTAGTGATAGCACCCGGGGGTTCCATTTGTTAGCGTTCTGCCAAGGGAAGGCAAGAAAGCATGGGATGAAAGGTCCTTTTATGACCCCGTTCCAGGGTAGAGCACAAAGCTTGGGTCCCACCAAGCAACAGCCAGTATTACTGAACCCGACCCTGTATCTGGCTCTGCTCCACGTGGTAAGAGGTTAGCCATCCCAGCAACTATGAGCCATACGCTCTTAGTGACTCCAAGTTACAGACACAGAACCAAGGCCTGGCCCAGCGAAAAACAAAGCCCTCTGGAAAGCACATCCTCGAAGGAGGCCATGGCTAGGTCAATGTCACCCCCACCCAGGGTCAGCATCCAGGAGGAGCCACAAAGCCAAGACAACTTGAGGCTCAGCTTCCCAAACTACAGGCACAAGGACCTGTATCTGGGTCCTTATTTTCATCAAACATGTCCCTTGAGAAGAGGAAGGGAACCAGGGGAAGTGGGGGGGTCAGAAACATAACAGTAACAGTTATCTCCTGTCTCACAGTTGCTTCTGGAATGTGACTATGCCACACTCCCATCAGCAAGTACTGTTTTGCCAGGCATGGTAACATGCTTGTAATCCCAGCACTTGGGAGGCTGAAGCAGAACAATTGTAAGGTCAAGGCCAGCCTAAACGACTTAGCCAAGACCCTATCTCAAAACAAAAACCAAAAAGAAAGAGGGAAAATAGTTCAGTGGTAGAGCACTTGTCTAGCATGAATGAGGCCCTGGGTTAGATTCCAGCACTGGTATCTAACCCAGTGGGCAGGTAGAGTTTAGTTCCTTTCCCTTTGGATCTGGGCATATTATGATTCTGTGTGACTAGCAAGGCTAGGTTATGAAGAGTGATGAGGCTTCCATTTTGCAGCTGGTGCCCTGGTGGTGCTGAGGCTGCCATGATGTGAGGGAGCCCAAGGTCATGTCCAGAATGGCAGCAGAGCACCTAGACAACAGGCAACACCACCTGCTGGCCACACAAGTGATGGATTCTCCCCTGCAAGCCACCTCCCAGCCTTGCCTGCTGTGCTCCACCCAAATTCCCAGGCCAGGGATTCTGTGAGCATTACAGAATGGTTGTTTAAGGGTACTGAGTTTTGGAACGATTTGTTACATAGCCAAGATAACTGATACATATGCTACACTTACAATTGACATTTTCCCAGAAGCTATGATGTGACAGATACCAGGAAAGAAACTGAGGGAGAGATGAATAAAATGAAGTGTTAACCTAATCTGATATTCCCAACAGAAAAAGACATAACTAATTATTATTACATAACAGAAATGGCAGCAGAGATGTGCAAAGTGTAAGGTTAAGCCCTCTCAGGAGGAGAAAATAGACCCCAAAAGGCTTCATAGAAGTAGTGACATCAAATAAGGGGACATACATGCCACACATTCAGGGATTAGCAAGGAGTTTGCCCAGGTCTGCCACGTGACTGCAGGACACATTGGTTCCAGGTGGAAGAGGGCACTGGAAGGGCATGTTAGTAAAGGCAAGCCCTCCCTCTGGGACCGGGGAGTTGAGAAAGAGGCCACCAGAGGTAAACGCAGAGACAGATCAGATGCATGCTTCTGAATCATCACTCTGGGGCAGGTGGAGGACAGAGCAGAGGGCAAGGCTGAAGCAGGGAGACCAAGTTCATCGTCAGGGGAGATGAGATGAGGCCTGGTCTGGTGTGACATCCAAGGGCAAAAATATCATCCATTCATCTTTTTAGTCTTTCCTCTGAATCTCCTAAATAGAGCTGGCCTAAAGATGATGATTAATTGCTAAATTATTAATGTGACTTCTAAGAAGGTGTGAGTACCAATGCTTCACATCCCCCCACCCCACCCCGACTGCAATCTCTCTACCACCTGCATGGCTGAGTGGCCAGACCAGGCTGTCCTAGACCATGGCATGCAGCTCTGAGCCTGGGCCGGGTCCCCACTTCTCAGCCGCTGCCTCTTGTACCCACTACTGGTAAATGGTGACACTGCCTGAGGACGGCCAAGCTAGGACTTCAAAACATCTTGAACACTACAATATATATCGAGGTTACAGTATTTACTTAATTTTGTTAAAATTACAATTATTACAAGCCTTCAAATTCTTCTGTCACTAGTACTAATCCAGCTTCCTCTTCATTTTCTCAGAGAGTAGCATGCTAACTTAGGGATATATCCTCCAGAACTTTTTTGGGGTTTGGGGGGGGATCGAACCCAGGGCCTGCAAATGCAAGGCTCTTAACCCTAGACAACACACATATATGTATATGTATATGTATATATATATATATATATATATATATATATATATATATATATAAACCATTGAAATATATAGTATTATTCAGCATTTTTTATGGCAGCACTGGATTAGAACTCAGGGCCTCACACTTACTAGGCAGGCATGCTCTGCTACTTGAGCAAACCCTTTCTAGTGATGGGCTAGAACTATTTGCCTGAGGCTGGCTTCAAATTGCAATCCTCCAGATCTCTGCCTCCTGCGTAGCTAGGATTACAATCATGAGTCACCAGCACCTGGCTATTGTGCAACACTTTTTACATGAATATTATCATCTCTTATACTGATTTGTATTCCTTGGTTTTTCTCCTCAATGTTTTTGGTCAAATACAGTTCTAGTTCTTTCCTTTTATACAGCTATATAGTATTCCACCACAGGATTAGTGTATCTCAATAGATATATAGGATCTATCTCAATCTCTCTTTCCCTCTCCCTCTCCTCCCTCTCTCTCTGCTACATTCAGTAAGTCCTTCTCCTTTTACAGGCCTATCTCTTGTCTTTTCCTCACTTAACTTGAGGCAATTCCCCAGCTTCTCTCTCCATCACCATTCAAACCAATTGTTTCATATCTCTGTGCACCACAAGCTTGGAGTGAGAAGGAAGGAAGGAAGGAAGGAAGGAAGGGAGGGAGGGAGGGAGGGAGGGAGGGAGGGAGGGAAACTGTCACTCAAAAGTAACAAGTGCTGTATTCCCACTCACACATCACATCCAGAAAGTCCCTGGCTCTTTCATTCCATGACATGTGGGGCACCAGGATGGCTCCAAACACTACACCTCCAGCTGTTTAGCTCTGTCCCACCTCTGCTGTCACATACTGTTTGCCATCACCCTCCACACCTCTCCAGACAAGGTGGGGCGATGCCCAGTGCCCTGCCTCCCTCCATGCTCCTCTCCTGCACCCAGAGGATTCCCCTTCATGCCAAGGGTGGCATGGAAGAAGCATCTCAGAGGACAGGCAGCCTGGGGAGCCAAGGCCACGGCCACAGTCACAGAACAGACCCTTTTCTCTGGATTCACAGCAGCAGCCAATCAAACTGTTTCTAGCTAAACAGAAGTGCCCATATTTGCTTCTGCTTTCTAGAGGGAAAAGAAATTAAAAGTGGGATCATATTACTTGCCTGTAAATGCTCTCCCTGTAATTACCCTGACCACTCTTCCTCCATCCGGTATCGGAGATAACGCCAATGGGCTGCTTCTGCAGAGGGCAGCCTCATGGCACCGCCCGTCCTGCTTCCTGAGCCGCCAGCTGAGCACAGGTTCCAGTAAGGGACCATGGATGGGAACCAGCACTGACCTCACCCCTTCTCCACACCCATCCCACAAAAGCTACCGCTGCTGCTGCTGCTATTTTAAGGGTCATTTCTGGATTTTCCAGATCTGTAGTCTGGTGGGAAGGTAGCTGCTGGATTTCAGAACGGTCTCTGTCCCAGCTCCCTGCTGCCCTCCCTGCAGGAGGTCCAGAATAACCCACAACTGCTCAGCTCCTGGCACACCTGTCCTGGTGCTTCCCCTGGGAACAGGCTCAGCTCCATTCATGCACCCTTGATGCCCAAGCAGCCTGGGGAAGAGGCGGTAAGCCCAGCCCTTCCAGAAAACAGGCCAGAGGGTCTTCCCCAGGCAGCCTCGGGATGTCACCCCCCTGGGCAGCAGAGGAGGGCAGAGAGCCCAAGGGGCTTCTCAAGTGGCTTCAAGAAGGAGACCTGGTGATGAAGGTGTGGCCACTCTACAGGAAAAGTCAGTCTACTGCTCACACCATTCAACACAGCGTCCCTCCACCCTATCTCCCAACACCCAGGCTGTGTTTTATAAAAAGCAAAACAGGATGCCGACCTTCTAAGCGACACACAGGCTTTGAGTTAGGATCTTCAGAGCAGCCTCAGGGCAGTTTCCCATGGGGGGCAGCCCCACCCTCAAAAGCCCCTACTGCAAAACATTTGTGCTTACTTTCCTCCGCACTCCATGGAGGGACCACCATGGTCCCCCTTCTTGGTGATGCCTCTCTGGGAAGTGCTGCAGTGGGCCTCAGTGGTGGAACAAGCAGGGATGAGCCCACAGGATGTTTACTGCAGAAGCACAGAAGGCAGAACCCCAGCAACTAGCTGAGTGTGGTGGGGTTGGGGTGGGGTGGGGTAGGAATGGAGAAGGAATGCAAAAAGACCCCCTAGTAGGATTTTGGAACGGTCCAAGGGCATGGATCACTGCACGACTAAGCCTGGGAAAGACCAGAACCAGAAGGCCGTGTAGCATGGACCACCCTCCTCAGGAGACCCTCCCTGCTCCGTCTCCACAAATGTGCTTCCCTCACCTGGCCAGTTTCTGAGCTCCACTCACACCTGCTCCCTTCCCCCACCCTTCCGCTGCTGCGCCTCCCACACCTGTCACCCGTGGTGCAAAATTCTCCAGGCAGCAATCTCAAAGTCTGAGCAACTTTTTTTTATAACCACTCCCCAAAGTTGTAGACTTGGGGGCCATTTTTTATATGCATTTCACTCCCCCCAGGTCCAACTGGCAGATGGACATCTACTGTCACCCAACATACAACCACATAGAGTAGCAGGGACTGTGAGGCCTCCTGCTGCTGTGACTACGGATGGTCAAGCACCTTAAAAGATGCCAAAGTCTCTCACAGAGCACGCTGTCTATACTCAAGTACAAATAAAGAGCGGAGCACTGAAAATTCCTGGGACTTTTCCCATACACCTGATACTTACGATAACAACCCACAGCTATTCCTTCCCCCTTGGTTTTGACCTTCATTGTGGGCGGGCCAGTCTCTGGCATATTGCACTTATCTGTGGGCTGTCCTGGGGTTGCATACGCTTTGAACAGGACAGTTGAACAGGAAGTGGGCAACGGGCCCCTGTTTATTCTTACCAGGTGCACTGATGACTTCAGTGCATTATAGACACACACAACGGCCCCTCAGGGAGATTTTAATTCCACAGATGCACAGACAAGAGAACTGGGGAACATAGTACCAAGCGATGTCTAGGGCAAAGCCAGGCAGGGGCATGGAGGGCCTTCCAAAAGGAGGTGACAGAATGAGAAATACACCATGGGGGTAGTTCATAAAAGTAAGACAAAGTTCACTGCCAGCCTTGTGGCTCACTCCTGTAACTCTAGCTATACAGGAGGCAGAGATCAGGAGGATAGTGTTCAGAAGTCAGCCCCAGGCAAATAGCTCTCAGACCCTATTTCAAATAAACCCAATACAAAATAAGGCTAGTGGAGTGGTTCAAGTAGTAAAGAGTCTGCCTAGCAAGCGGGAGGCCCTGAATTCAAACCCCAGTACAGCCCCCACACCCCCCCAAAAAAGACAAAATCCACTAAGAAAGAAAAGGCATGGTTGTGCATACTGTAATCCCAGCTAGTTAGGAGGCAAAGGAAGGAAAATGAAAGTCTGAAGGAAAAACAAGACCCTCTCTAAAAACAAAACTAAAAGCAAAAAGGGCTAGGGGTGTGACTTGCTGTCAAACTCCAGTTTGAGGGAGTTTAAAACGTTTTCTTTTTCCTCTCTTTTTGTTGGAGGGGGCAGTATTCGGGCTTGAACACTGGGCTTTATCATAGCTAGGCAGGTACTCCACCACTTGAGTCACATACCTCAGTCCCAAAAACGTTTTTGCAAGGAAAAACACCCTCACATACTTGTACCCATGTGCAGAAAAGTGCTGGGCTTTCTCAGCGTCTGTAAGAAAATGCTAAAGGGAGGCTGAGTGGTAGGGATTGATTTTTCCCTACACTTTGTGTTTTCTGAGTATTCTGCACTCTTGATGCCTGCCCAATTAGGGCAAAGGATCATAGTCTGTTTCTCAGATCACCAGCCTTGCAGAACTCAAAAAGGAGTCAGAGGCCAGGCTTTGGTGCAAATGACCCCAAGGTGGTATAAATGGAGTAGGACATGTGGCCAAGGGACTGAGGTGGGACTGGGAGCTGTATGAAGGGGTTCAGACAGAAATTGGCTGGAGCCGGCCTGGCCAGGTGACCTTTACAGGTGGGTGATGTCAGGTGGCTACTCAGTTGCCCTCTACTTGAGACTCTAACTGCTTAGAGGCCTGGTTGAATGGGTCTGACCTCATTTGGCTATGTTTTTTAAGCTGTTTAATCACTTTCTGAAAAACTCCTTATTTTCCAAGTTACTGAATTTTCAATTCCAGGTTGATCCCCTCTGAGTCTTCAAACACTTCTCTCACTTCTTCCAATTGGCATTAACAGATACTATGCACCCTGATGAAAATCATCCTTCCAGGGTACAAAGAAGGCACCTGAATGACAGATGGGCTGAGTAATCCTGAGAAAGCAGAAGTTTGCAAGCTTCTGCTGACTTACATGGGACCAAGGATGCAACACACAGTGCAGGGCTGTTTCTAAGTCCCCATCCAGCCTGAGTGCCCTGCAGCAACAGAGATGTCAGGCCTGGGGCTTTGAGAGCTTGTTTGGAGGTTCTAGCAGGGGAGCACAGCTACTCGTATACCCTTGACCGAAGAACGGTCCTCCTCTGTCGGGGATGGTTGTCCTCTTCGACCGAGCGCGCAGCTTCGGGAGGGAGGCACATGGAGCGGTGAGGGAGGAAGGGGACACCCGCCTAGCCAGCCAGATCAGCCGAATCAACCCTGGCGATCAATGGGGTGACAGATGTCGCAGTCAGATTGCCCTCACATCCAGGCCTGGGGCTTTGAACATTTGCTGTGGGGGGGATCTCACAAAGCAGCCAGGGTTCAAGGCCTCTGCCCCCTGGTGGCAGATCCAGCTCAGATTCTGCAAAGGGCTTCCAAGGTACACCTTTCTATTTTGGGCCAAGATTTGAGGTGCCTTCTTTGGAGGAAGACAAAAGATTCAATGAGATATATTCAGAGGAATGGGTATTTCCACTTGGTGGGGACAGGGGGTTATCCAAGATCTCAGTGGAGAGCAGAGTTGTGAGGGCAAGATGGGCTCCATAGGAGGTGGAGAAGTGCAGTGGCAAGGAGACCAGATCAGGACAGGGTGCAGGGATTGTGCTGAAGAGCTTGGGCTTCAGCTCCTAAGCAGTAGAGAGCCACTGAGAAGCATGAATAGCAGAGCATATATTCCAAATTGTGTACTGGAAAGAAGGTTCTAGAACGAGTGATGGGAAAGGGGTCCTGGCAGAAGTACACTACAGCGACCCAGGTGAGGTCTGCTGAGGACCTCAACTATAGCAATCAGGGAGGGTAGGGAGGGCTGCCTGGTGGAAGAGATGCTAAGAGATACAGACACCAGCCAAGAATACCTGGGGGTGCCCAGGGAGTGGTCCAAAACTAGCCCCAGGTTTTGGTGACAGCTGAGATAAGCTGATGAGGTCACTGCGCAACACAGACCTACTCCCCAGGTCCATCCAACCCTTTAGACCACCCTGCCATATACCCCTAAAAACCGTCATCTCTTGCAGCTAACCCTAGGTGGGATGGAGGGGACAGAGACCAATGGTCACACAGCTGATAGATAGGAAGCATTCAGATAGGAGGTGCCTCCATCAGCCATGACAATCTATCTATCGATTTGAGAAAGATGCCAGGAGACGGTTAATTCAAGGCCACTTTAAAATACCTGGCATTCAATCCTCCTCAGTCACCATCGGCTATAGACCCCAAAATTCCCAATGAGCTTCGCATACCACAAAGGTCAAGACATAGCAAAAGTCACTGAGACAGACAGAGCCCATTCCTGGAAAGCAAGGGACTTCGAACTTACACAGCCCAACAAGGAAGACTGAGCAGCTGACTGAGAAAAGAGAGGAAGGACAAACAAGACATTCACGTTAGCAAACAATCCCGCTGGGGTTGGGGGAAAGCTCAGTGGCACAGCGTGGCCTCCATCCCCAGCACCACACACGCACACGCCCCCAATAAAAAGAGGGAAGAAGAAAATGATCTCATTAGTGAGGGCCCTGACAGCTGGCACTGCACTGCAGCTGCACATATGAAATACTACATGGTAATCAAACCTGGAAACGGTGCCCATCACTGATCTACCCCCTGACCAGAACTGTCACATGAGATAGGGATTTGGGGTTAGGGGCCAGCATCCCTAAGCAGCAGACTGCCATGGACGGTGACATATTCTCCAGGATTTAAGCAGCATCCCAGAAACCACTTTCAAGATAACGTGGAACTATGCACAGCATAGGAAACGAGGAGCCCTCAGAGGCAGAGAAGAGAGCAAGTGTGCAAGAAAACGCTGAAAGATTAGGTTTTAATTCTTTCCAGCAATACTTTTGCAGGCATTATTGCTGCCTCTCCAAACTTAAGGAGGGCATTAAAGGCAGTCCATGCTCTAGGGGGTAAAAAGAGACTGTCCTCATTAACTGTAGCTGACCTTGTCTGGCAGGATTAACCTGCCTTACTTGTAAGGCCCACAGAGCCTTGCCCCAGTGCACAGCAGGGCTGCAGGCCAACTCCCCAAAACAACCAAAACGATGCCAGAGGAACAAAAAAGGCAACAGATAGAGGGGGACTTTACAAAAGCCCTAAATCTCCATGGCGAGGGACTGGCGACATGGCCGTGTTTACTAAGCAACTGATTTATTTTTGCTAAGGCAAAATTCCAGAAGTTAAGAGAGCCTAGGACCTGGTAAGAGCTTCCCCACTGCAGCCACCCCTGCCAGGCTCATTGTAGAGCAATGAATTTTGTGGCTGCTCACAGAGAAAAATAGCTTCCACTGCTATAGATCAATGATGGGCACTGCAGAGACGAAGCCTTCGCCTTCCACGAGCTGCGTTTGGGTATTACGCAGAGTTCAGCTGCAATATGTCCCTGTGAAGTTAGCCCCAGGCCTGGGCATGGCACTGCTGTCCCCACTCCAAGCCACCCAGGACATCCTGGGTTCAAGATTTCCTGTCTTGGCTGGATCAGGTGTGTCTCCACCTCCCTGCTTCAGGGAACTGAAGTCTCAGGAGGCCAATTTCCCACCCCAGAAAGCTCAGCAGAGTTGGTTTAGGTTTGCTGGTATTTGGGGGAATGGGGGAGATAATCTTTTCATTTCTTTGCTAGGGCCAAATTACCTACATGCCCCCCAAAGTTTTGTTTTGTTTTTTTTTTTTAAAGAAAAATGGACGATCCTTAAAATCCCTTTTGTCTGGGTGCCAGTGGCTCACACCTGTAATCTAGCTACTCAGGAGGCAGAGATCAGGAGGCTCATGGTTTAAAGCCAGCCCTGGGCAAACAGTTTGGGAGAACCTATCTCTAAAAAAATTCATCACAAAAAAAATGGCTGGCAGAGTAACTCAAGTGGTAGAGCACCTGCCTACCAAGCATGAGGCCAAGTTCAAACCCCAGTGCTGCCAAAAAAAAAAAAAAAACTCCTTTCAGCTCTAAGATTGTCTAATTCTGTGATACAGTATTCAAAGCACCTAGCTATATATATTCCCCTGTGCCAGACACACAAGATTGTGTGTCTGTGTGTGAGTGTGAGTTGAAACAAAAACAAATTCAGACTCATGATCTCAGGGTTAAAGAACATAAAAAAACAAAACTGAAGAACAATCTGGGATGAATCAGACTTGAATTAGAAGCAGCACTTAAAATTACAGGTTCAGAAAAGCTCTGAGCAGAATTCAGGGCTGAGGTTTAGCCCTGAGACTGCCAGCCCTGCCTTCTCCTGGAGGTGGGTGGATAGGCCTGGAGGGGACTGCCTGCGAGGGAGCCTGAAGTCAGAGGCCAACAACAGGAGGATCAGCTCTGCTGGTGTGTGCAGTCCACACCAAAGAGGTAAAAATGGTGGAAAACCATTTTCAAAAGAAACACGTGAACCACAGCAGTGCTGATCTCTGGAGAGACTGGGGTAAGAGGCACACTTAATTCACAATGTCTACATTTCCTTTGCTATCATGTTCAATTAAACGCATGTGCATGCATTGCCTATTCAAAAATAAATGAATAAAAATACATGCCAAAGTAAAACAGGGAGACAGTATAAAAAGACAGAGATAATTTTAAATTTCTCTTAATAAAATGTTTTTAAAAATCTAAAAAGAAAGAACAGGGGTGAGGGGGTGGCTCAAGCTGGTGGAGGAAACAACCAAGAACACGTGGTCTTGGCCAGTGCTGTCTTCACTCACTCACATCTGCCCGTAAGCACCCACAGCAAGCCTGGCTTCATGCCCAGAAACACCTCCTGCTTTTCCTCCTCCATCCCCGCGGGGGGCCTGGGCTAGTCATTTGCTGCCTCCTCTCCTGCCTCCTGCCTGGGTCTCAGGTTGTCTACAAAACCTTAGGTGGTGCCCGCCACTTTCCTCCACCCACAGTCACACCATGAGACAGCTAGCTCACCTGCTCATACTATTTTCTCACCTCAGCCAAAGTGTCTTCGCCAACGCTAACTGCAGTGGCACCTCCCTTCCCTGCTCTGTTGACACTGACTTTGACCCTCCTCCCATGGAGAGGTGGGCTCTGTGCTTCCTTCCCTTGAATCGCACTGGGCTATGACTCTGGCAGAAGTGACACTCTGGGACCTCAAGCCTAGGTCACAAAAAGCCATCCAGCTTCCACAAGCTCTCTGAGAATTTCACTCGGAGCCCTGTGCTGCTGCCTAAGCCACCTGGCTGCTTCCACCATACTATGAGGAAGCCCAGATCCAGTTCTGGGGAGAGACCCTGTGAGGAGAACATGCCCCCAGAACTCCAGATCTCCAACATCACCACTCCAGCTACCACTTGACCGCGGTTGACTATGAAACTGAGCCAGAACCACCTGCCAATCCCTTCCTGAAGTCCTGATCTACAGAATTCATGAAAGAGAATATAATGATTCATTTTAAGCCACTAAGATTTTGGACAATTTGTTACACAGCACGAGATAACTGGAATACTTGTCTTTAAACAACAGAGCCCTAAATGTCTAGGCCCCTTCTCTCACTCACTTCACTTCCTATTTCTTATTGGTTTTAAGGCTTCGGGCTCGACCAAGGCCGAGAGCCGCAATTCCAGACAGTCATTTAAAGAAAGACACCATGTCTGTCCAGACTGCCTGCTCCTCCCCTACCCCCCTGTGGCTGGCCTCCCTAGTTCTCCTCCTGGTGCACAGGAGTCTGTGTTCTTCCCTCATTTGATGCTCACTCACAGAGTTGCCCCTGTGTCCTCTGACTCCTAACACCTGTTAGCCCTGGTCTCTCTTTCACACAGTCACAGCTCATCCACCTTTTTGTTCCAGAAAAGACTTAAGGCAGCTGGAGCACAAGAATTCTTCTCCTCAAACACTATAATGACCATCTTTTGGGGACACTGAAATACAGCCCCATTGTTCCAAGAGTCAAATGAACACCTGGCTCTGGGCTCTCTGACCTGCACCAGGACAAGAAGGCGACCACATGAAGTATTCCAAAGCTCTTACTTGGGAAGACCTTTCCTCCACCCTGCACCAACCCCATGCCCAGTCATATGATAAGGCCCGTTGGTCATCTGTCATCTCTACTAGGCAACCCTCCTCAGCACCTCTCACTTTGAGCTCTGTACCTGTACCACACTGAAATTTATTTCCACAGCTTCTAGCACCACTAGACTTAGGCTACCTTCAGTCAGAACCTTACTTCCACTCATCTTTGTGTGCCCCTCTGTGCTTCAGACAGTAGGTGTCTAATAAATGCTTGTGAGTTGAATCAACTGGCTACTATCTTGGAACCCCCTTTCCCAGTGCACCTCCACTTAACAGAACAGTGCTCCCCTCACACAATGGTGCCTCATACCACAGAGCCCAGGCTCTCCCTGTAGGCCTTCCTCAGCCTCTCATTAAACAAAGCCATCTCCTCAGAGTCCTGGCTGCACCACCACCTTGGCTGGGAAGAATTCGCCCCAGCTGCTTTACATTCCCTCACTCATCAAAGGTGCTTTGTACGCATCTCGAATCTCGTCAGCTGTCCACACCCTCCTGCCTTGCTCTTCAAGCCCTCTGAATTGGCCTTCTTTCCCATTTCAGGCCCAAGCACAACAACAACAAAGGCTAGCAACTTCTGATTGCAGGACAGTTTTCACACACACGGTCCTTATGTCTGAAGAAATGCTACTCTCCAGTAACACTGATGGATGGACATCAGTGATGTCCATCTTGACATCCTAGATGTTGAAGCTAGAAAAACCAATGGCACTGCTGGATGGCTAGGATGGAGTGTGGCATATAACAGGAGCTCAAAAAATGAGCGGAAAGAATGAAAAACTAAACGGTCTCATTGCCTTGGAGAGGCACAGGGTCTACTGGTCCCCTCTTCACCAGGCACCATGGCTGCCAGGCTGCATGGCTCACCCAAGGTCACCAGCAAGCTGGTGAGGGAAGACTGGAGCCCTGTCTTCCACCATGCTGCCCAGGCCCCACCTCTGCCCATCCTTGGCATTCTCACCCTCTCCCTCCACATTCCAAAGGCAGCCTCTCTGGGAGAGGTTCTGGACAGCATCCAGGAGTATTTTTCTTCCAGGGATTAAAACAAATTGTGACAAATGGCTCCACGGATCTACTGGGCCATGGAGCCGAGCAGATGGGACTGCAATTCACACCATTAACTGAAATTCTACTCAATGCGGTTTCAAATTAGGGCATTTCATCTAGAAATTATAAAAAAACATTGTTTGGGGGTGGGGGTGCACTCTTAGTTTGTAGGCAGATTCATTTACAAATAGATTTGCTCCCACTGACCTCACCAATCACAGATTTTTGCCCACTCGCTTTTATTCTCCCCCACCAAAAAGCCCTGATCTTGTGGAGGAAAGCGAATTCACAGGGTCTACAAACCTAATCACCCACCTGAGCTTGTCCCCGTGCACCCCACCTGCAGACACATGGCCTCAGTGATGACTGTCATATGGGAAGCTCTACTAGAAAGCCCTTCTTTGAGATGAAAGTGGCCTCCAGGGTCCTGATGAAGTTCAAGTATAATCTTATTTATGTACTCAGTGGACAGCGGCTGAGCACATACTAGGAAAGGGACACTAGCACTGACTCCAAAACTCCAGAGAGATGCACAGAACCTGCACTCTCAACAAGTTTGTGTTCAATGGGTCAGTTCCAATCTCCACTTCTTATAAACAGGCTCCCATCTGTCTCTGTCCCTCAAAGTATGCTGGCCAGAGCTGCACACAGCTGCTCCTCTCCGGTGGTCTCACCAGGATGGAACCAACAGAACACCTTCTTCCAGGGCTGACGACACAGCTTTGATTCGTAGCTCTATAGCATGGCTGATGTCTGTCAACTACAACTCGCCACACTTCCCCACAGCCTCCACCTTCACCTGTGCAGCAGGATTCAGATTCTAACAGATCCAGGCCATCAGTCTTTCACATTATTTGCCAATTTACACCCACCAATGTCCCTTTTCACTTGACAATCAGACACATTCATGCTGGGAGTGGGGGTGGCTCAGTGGCAGAGCACATGCCTTCCATGTGTGCAAGGCCCTGGGTTCCATCCTACAAAATAAAATCGCACAGATGACTTTAAATAACTCAGATGTACATGACCCCTACCTTCATCAAATTCACTAGGAAAATGTGGAAGGTCAAGGCCAGAATCCCACAAGATCCCAATGCAGCAAGAAGGCTCTAAAGACAAACTCAGGTACATTCTTTCTCTGCTAATGGACTTGGGCTGCTCTTGTCCTGCCTGTAAAATATCAGATGGAAGTCCCTCTTGATGGTATCCACAGTAGGCAGGCTCAATAAAAGCGACAAATTTAGGCCAAATCCTAAACCATCCCATTCATACTCTTAAAAAGAAAGCTGGACTGGGACAGAGTGTGGCCCAGGTGGCAGACCACTTGCCTAGCAAGCACAAGACCCCAAGTTCAAACCCCAGTACAGCCAAAGAAAAAAGATGGGTAAGGTGGCATGTGTTTGTAGTTGCTCCCAGTGGTTGATCACCAAGTGAACAACAGCAGGGTGACTCCTCACCACCAATCATACCAGGTATTCCTGCCAGTTCAGAAGGCTTCTACTCTCTGGCCCCACTCCACCTCTGCTGCATGGTCCCTGCTAGCCCCTGTGGTCTGACAGATTGATGCCACTGCCCCCAAGTTTACCATTAGTCATTCACACTTCTAGATGTTTCCTACAGTGTCATCCACCCGTTCTGTACTGATGAGGGAAAAGTGAAAACGAAAAAGAAAGGAAAAAGAATGCAGAAAGGAAGAGAGGAAGGAAAAACCGGGGACTGAGGGGGGCCGAGTGCCACAGCAGCTGGCTATGCCCACTAACTCATGCCAGCCCCTCCACTAAGCACTTTACACATGTGACAACACTTAGCTCCACAACAGCCATCAGAGGCAGGCAGCTCTCTCAGCCCCATCTGCAGGTCAGCGTGGCACAGACGTATGGCTTAAGTAACTGCCCACTGAACTCTGAACCATTCTACTTGCGTAACAGCCAGAGAAGTCCTAGATAGGGAGACAAGTATGAGATTAAAGACAAAAGCATCTAAGGTGCTAGTGGATGAGGAGTCAGGGCAGGCATCACCTGGGCAATCACCTTGACCGGAGTCCGGAAGGTAAGGAGCATCACCCATTCTGTTCCACATGAGAGGTCAGGTGCCTGCAAAGCCAGAGGACAATGGGAGTTTACCGAGAGAGGGGTTGTGGGGTCTGCTGAAGGGACGTGAACAGAGAGGGAGCAGCAGAGGTGAGGATGGATGGACAGCATTTGTGTCCTGCTAAAGAAGGGCTCTTAATCCTGCAACACCTATTCAATCACTCATCCATCTAAATCTTGCTGTTCCTTTGCAAGGCTCAGCTTAAGCTCTGTCTGCCCCATACCCATTCTCCCTACTTCTGTGTGAACCACAGGTATGGAGACCAGTGTGCTCCAACTGCAGGGGTCAGAGGTAATCTGTATCTCGAAGGGGTCCACACAGAGGCAATGAAGGCTCCCCCGCTCTGCCCTCTCCCTTCCACTGTCTTACCTTCTCCAAAAGGAAAAAGAAAATGCAGCAGCAATGCTTCCTCCCCAGATTTGTTAAGGGAAACCATTAGGGCTTCGCTACTTTGCTGTTTCTAGCTAATCATATGTGTCTAGATCATCTCTAGGAACTCATTAGTTTAGAGGGTCCACTGTCATAGTGGACAGTAGTCCACTGGGCTACTGTCATAGATGGCAGATAATATGCATCTTCTCAGGCTTGGATAACAAACGATGCCAGGTTTCTGAGCGTCAGTCAAGTCAATAACATCAGATGACACAGAGGCTTTTTTTTTTTTTGAAGACAGGTTCTTACTATGTTATCTAGGATGACCTTCAACTTGAAATTCTCCTGTCCCGGGTTGCTGAGACTACAAGGGTACACCACCTTACCTAACCATACTGGCCATCTCAAGTTCTTTAGAAGATGAACACTGATTGTTATCCACTTTTTATTTATTTTTGTTTTTGAGACAGGGTGTTGCTATGTTGCCCAGGCTGGCCTTGAATGTCTGCCTCAACCTCCTGAGTAGCTGGGACTACAGGTACATACCATCTTGATCATAAATTAATTTTTAATAAGGAAACATTTAAAACATCCAAAAAACTATAAATAACAAATACTTGTACACATTCTTGTTTGCCAAATCCTAACATTCCCCTACATCTTGCTAAAGCATTATAAACTCTGCTCAAGTTCCTATTTCACTCCCTTCCCAGCCCTGTCAGCCCAACCCATCCCAAAACAACAGCACTTCAACTCGGTGGTTATCACTCTCACACTTTTATACCTTTACTATGTGGGGATGTAGCCATAAATAATATAGTTCCACATTTTATAAATGTTTAAAATGGCATCACACCGTATGTACCATTTTGCAGCTTTTTTTTTTTTTGACATGACAAAACATTTTTGAGAGTAATTCTCATTGGCATGTGTCATTTCCACTGCTGTATGTCAGAGCTCCCTGTATAACTATTCAACATGTGTGGCACAATTTATTCATTTTCCTAGTGGATGAACTTCTAAGTTGTGTCCAACTACTTTTCACTGAGATATTCTTATCCATGGTCACCCAGGGGTATCTTCACCTACACCAGGCAGTATTCAAATAGCTCTGCAATGTTATTGTACCAATTTATATTCCCCAACTCTTCATCAACTCCTGGTAGCTTGAGGATGGTATTTCTACCAATCTGATGAGGATAAAATGTTACCTTCCCACTATCTGCAAAATTAATTATAACTGGGCAAATAAATGACCAACAACTCTTGCTTAACAGACAAGAGTTTTCAGCAACACATGGGAATATAGAAAGCATTCCTTAGATTTGCTTGGAAATACTACAGGAAGGAGGGTAGGGAAGTAAGTGAGCTAAGATAAAGCAAGCTGGGACATGGACTGATAATTGCTGGATCTGGGCGATACGGTGTGTGGTGTTCATTCCTTATTCCTTCCCCTTTTGAAGACATTTGAAATTCTCTACAGTAGAAAATTAAGAGAATCTGAGCACCAGTGGCTCACGCCTATAATCCTAACCACTCAGGAGGCAGAGACCAAGAAGATCATGGTTTGAAGCCAGCCCCAGGCAAATAGTTCACAAAAGACCCCACCTGGATAAAACCTATCACTAAAAGGGCTGACAGAGTGGCTCACGCGGTAACAGCACCTGCCTCACAAGAGTGAGGCCCTGAGTTCAAACCCCAGTGCTGCGAAAATAAAAGAAAATTAAAAGAAGGGGGCAGGCATAGTGGCGTATGCCTGTGGTCCCAGCTACTCAAGAGGCAGAGGTAGGAAGGTCATGGTCTGAGGCCAGCCCCTGTCAAAAGTGAGAGATTGTATCCGTTAAAATAAACTAAAGCAAAAAGGGCTGGGGGTGTGGCTCAAATGGTAAGGCCTTGAATTCAATCCCCACCTCAAATAAAAACGGCTGCAAAGTGTCCAGAGCAAAAAAAATGTCCAAAGAAGATCAACAGTGATTGCAAAGGGCCGCAGGTAGAAGGCAGGACCAGTAGGTGATAAAAGAAAAACCAGGCAAAGGAGATGGGGAGAAGAGCTTCTGAACTATGTTCTGGTTTTAGGCAGAAGAATTTGGAACCCTCATATTTCCAGTGACCCCATCCAACACTGCAGCACCCAACAAAATGTTTAGAGCTGTTCAAAGTGTTAGTGGTATAATAATTACCATTAAAGAATCTGTAAGTTTTTACTCCTAAAAGCTTATTAAGAAATACAGAACGTTTCATTTGTTTTCATACACCTCACTTGTTTGCTTAAACAAACTACCTATTTAAAAAAAAAAAAACACTGAAGTTTTTTTAGTTGGGAAAAATAGTCACTTGGGGTTCACTGGGATTTGCGGAGATAAATCTGGGATGATTTAGTAAGTCAAACTGCATGCTTTCAGGTGAAAGTGCAATTATGATTTAATAACAGGAGAATTCCAGAAGCCTCCAGGCAGTGAGAACAGGAGCCAAGGAGGAATCTTTGCTTAAGGTATTGGGGTGCAGGTGTGAAGCTGGTCAGGGTTCCCCCAGAGTGAAAGATATCCTGGAAAAAAAGCAAATACAGAGCAGGATCTGGGACACAGCAAACAAAACTTTCTGTCATGCGAAAAGCACATTGGCTCAACAGGGTAAGAGAATGAGAACAAGGAAAATCCTCAACAAGAATTTAAATCAGTGGTTTGGAGCTGGGAACACACGGCTGTCAGCTGGTGTCCTGAACCCAAGGGCATCAGGCAGGCGGCAGGCGCAGAGCTACTCTGGGCTAGCAGTTTTGCTGCAGTATCATCCATCACACTCCATGCTGGGACTTGGGAACTTTGGTGGCAGATGTCAGTAGGGGGACCGCCTGCCAGCAAGCCCCAGGCAAAACTGCTTAGCGAGGTCATTCTCCGGTACCTTGCATAGTGTCTCCTGAGAACATCTTCCCACCTGGAACCTATCTGTCCCAAAGCCATCTTCACTTGAGATCCTCACTCCCCCACCTCTCTGCTCCTGAAGCAATTATTCACCAACCACAGGGATTTACCATCCAGGAACAAAGAGGCTGCAAGGCGCCATCTGTGCCTGCACTTCTCATCCAAAAAGCACAGTGTGCACCAGCTTCTCCCTGGAGCCTCACTCCCCAGGGCAATGTGAAAGCTACCAACAGCTCCGGAGTTAATACCTACCTGTTCAGTCCCCTCATCTTACAGAAAGGGAAACTGAGGTCAACCTGTGCAAGTTCATAAGGCTAGTTCCTAACAGTGGCTTGGAAAATCCAAGTGTGATTCCTAAATCCATGCTTGCCTCAGGTCCTTCCCTTCCTCTAAAGATCCTCCCAAAGGAACCTGCTCAGTTACTTTTCCATTCCCACCTCCAGGTCACTGAGTAACCAATTTAGAAGGGTCACTTAAGAGACCTCACTCCCGAGATGGTCCATGTCCTGGGCTGCAGGCTTCTGAACTGCAGGCAGTTCTGAACTCTCCTTGCACTTATTACTGTCAGCCTGAGGAGCCAGCGGGAAATTTCCACACCAGTGCTCAGGAGGCCAGTCGGGGGACGGCCTGCCTGAGATGCTCTCCACGTGGACCTTCCTGGAGATGCAGACAAGTGACTGACAGGATAAGAAGAGGAACAGCAGGGGACTGACTTCCTGAGTGCTAGCTTTGCATCCCAAGCCAAGCACATGCTCAGGCAGGTGGCTGCAGCCAGGTCACAGCTTGTCACATAGGTTACATGGGAAGTCCAGACAGGCCAAATTGAGGCAGGCTAGAATTGGAGAAAGTTTGGGACGCTTAGAAAGTATATGACTTAATATGGCATTTCCGGTTGAACATTCCTCTCTTTCTCTGAGCCTTCTTTTCATGTGTAGGTTATCCACACCTGAGCTTAAGGACAACTGTTGCTTTCTTCACCTAGCCCAGGGATCGCCCATGCTCTCCCCACTCATTGATTATTGGGTGGGAATCACCAGGTTCTTCCCTTCCCATAGGTTAGCATAGGTTTTAAACAAACCCGGGAAAGAGAACTGCTTGCGCTCTCTGCTTCCAGCTGGTCCCACCATGCATCCTTTTGAAATTTCCTTCCCTAAATTTTAATAAACTCCATTTATACCCACGTGTCCTGCCATGGATTCTTCTGTGTGAGACACAAAGAATTTGAAAATCTTCTGATCCAATACTGCACGATTGCTATTAACATGATGAGGACAAGGTCATCAAGTTAGCAGGAGTCACAGAAAAGTCAGGACATGGGGGGAAGGGGGGGAGATTCCAATTCCAAGGCCAGGATCTCCAGCCCAGCAGGTGAATTCCCCAGGCTGTGTGTGCCCTCGGAGAGAGGCTGTTCCCAGGATGCATGCTGCAGAACGAACTTCTATACTCAGCACTTCGGTTGTGACAACAGTCCTTTAGAAAAAGGGGCTGTGCTCCCCTTCATCCCAGCCCCTCGTCCAAAACAACACCTAATATTACCACTGGACCCCACTCAGGAAATGCTGCCACAAATAAAGAAAAAAAAGTACATCCCACCACGTGTTCCTCAGCTTTCTCTCCATTTCAGACTCCACAAGGGGCAGAACTGTAACCTGATAGCAGCGCCTCTGTCTGCTTTGGGCTCTTTCAAAACACAAGGGACCTAAATGGAAGGCAAGGCAGGAAACTGCAGTCTGGCTGTCCATCAAGGAGAGCCCTGAGCAGGGGACTCCAGGCCATGAAGCATGTTCCCCCTCACACACAGTCCTGAACACCAGCAAACACATCCCCACCGCCGCATGGCTTCTGCACTCAGTGTCACTTGGGAGAAGGTGTCTCTTAAGGCCAGTTCTGGCTAGGAGCCAATGAAAGCTAGGAAAGTGTGCCACACAGGAATGGGTTGTCCCAGTGTTCCACAGGCTACAAGTGGCCCTCTTACAGCAGCAGTGGAACTCCACAGATGCCTTGACAAGGCACCAAGGTGACAGCAATGATGAGACTAGCAAAGGAGGACGTATGGGTGGACTGTGGCCCTCAGGGAAAGGCAGCTCTGTGTGCCTAAAAGCCTCCTCCACCACCAACTGACTCCCAGGGGTCACACCTTCCCAGATATCCTGTGTTAAAGGACAGATTCAGGGCATACTAACACTCAGCCACTAGTGACACTGTAACACAAGGAAAGGCCCTGGGTTAGAAGTCAAAAGTTCCAGGTCCCCTTCATACACGACTGGTGGGAGAGTGAGATAGGCCACTTTGGTGATCAAGTAACCCAACAATCCCACTTCTGTTTACCCAAGAGAAATGAAAACCTATGTTCACTAAACACACAGGTGTCACATCAGCTTTATTCATGGAATAAATGGAAATAGAAATAAATAATGAAAATGAATGGAAAACATGCGGTATATCCATTCAGTAGAACACTACTCAGCAATGAAAAGTAGTGAACTGGATGCACAGCCACAGGAAGGAACCTCAGAAGCACTGCGGTGAGGGAGAGAAGCCAGATCTGAATACCTACAAGACCAGCTTTTTGTTTTATATTTGCTCTGATCTGTTTTCCTGTTTCACTAATTTTGACTTTGTATCTTTACTAATGTTCCTCTTCCAGCTTCATGTGGCAGCCTTTTAAATAAAAGAGACAGCCAAGTGCTGGTGGCTCACGTCTATAATCCTAGCTACTCAGGAGGCAGATATCAGGAGGATCGAGGTTCAAAGTCAGCCCAGGGAAATAGTGTGTGAGACCCTATCTCAAAAATACCCAACACAAAAAAGGGCTGGTAGAGTGACTCAAGGTGTAAGTCCTGAGTTTAAGCCCCAGTACTACAAAAAAAAAAAAAGAAAAAAAATTACATCACAATAAATCAGATTAAAAAATATTGGGTTTCTGCCAGACACCAGTGGTTCACACCTGCAATCCTAGCTACTTTGGAGGCAGAAGCAGAGATCAGGAGGATCATGGTTCAAAGCTAGCCCAGGCAAATAGTCCATCCATGAGACCCTATTGCAAAAAAGGGCTGGTGGAGTGGCTCGAGGGGTAAAAGTGCCTGCCTAGCAAGTGTGAGGCCCTGAGTTCAAAATCCAGTGCTAAAAAAAAAAAAGTACTGGATTTCTTTTCCTTAGCATCCTGAGTTCCTTTTTGCTTCTGCTTAAAGACATGGCCCTGCTGGCTAACACTCAGTGAAATCACCAGAACTTGCTAAGTCTCAACTACCTCATTTGCACAGGGGGCTGCGTCACAAGGTTGACCGGGTTTCTGTAAGGATGAAATGGAGGCTGGAAATGAGTATAAGCCCGGAGCAGTGCGGGGTGGGGGTGGGGGGTTCAATAACTTCACATCTGTCCCTTCCTCAACGTAAGTTAGTGATCCTAGTGATCCATCAACCTTCCAGCCAGTAGAGTCAGGATGAGCTGAAGGACTCAGTAAAGCCCTGACATCCCAGGAGCACCAGGAACAAAGACTGAGCACAATCAGACCTGAAGGGAAGCCTGGGCGGGGCAGACACGAGACCAGGGTCAGCACAAAGTTGGGGGAAAAGGACTGCAACTGTACTCACCTGCCCATTCTGCTCAAGGCCAGCCCCATGTAGCCTTGGCCCCACTTTTTCTCCACCGTAACAAGGGGCCATACAAGTGTCTTCTCCCAACTGCAGCATCTCCCACACACTTGGGCTCAAACACAGAGCACAGCCCAAGCAGGACAAAGTCTCCTTTTTATGACTCACTGTGATCTGCTCCCCTGACGTTTGAGCCTTGGGGCTCTATGACATGGAACACAAGCTTCAGCAGTTCTCTGTCACTTCCCACAGGCATGGGGACAGACAGAACCTTTCTTTGCCTGTACTTGCTTGGGTGAAATGCTATTTTCATTCTGTTTAGGGGGAAGGCAGAGACTTCTGGGGGAGAGGCCAAAAAAGAGGATGAATCCAAAATACTTCCAGGAACTTGAAAAGGCTGGGAGTTCATGGTGCCACTTCTTGGATATGTCTAATTTTACTGCAAAAGTTCCTCTTAGCACAATGCAACTTGCCAGCCAAGACAGCCATAGATCTTGGCTCAGAGACAGAAAGGAGAATTTCCTCAACTCACTGTAAGAGAGCTGAAACAAGGCAGAAGGTGGCCTTGAAGACCATCGAGGTGACCAAGACTGCCAGAGGCAGAGGCAAGAGAGTCATTAATGGTGAGATGACGAGGAAGGCAGAAAGCTCAGCTGAGGTGACACAGGCAGCTGAGGGAGCAAGTTCAGGTCCCTCCAGGCTGGGCCAGCATCCAACCAGGACATCTTGCTGGCTGACACTGTTCTTGCTTGTTAAATATCTGTGTTTCAAGGGACATTAACTCAGGTAACATAACCATCCCTCCAAATGGTCCCCCCTGCCCACCACCCAGTGATAAAGAAGGCTTTTCCCCAGGACACCTCAGACACAGCACCGGATGTGGGATGACGTCAGCGCTGCTCTCTGTATGTACAGGGAGAAAGCCAAACAAAGGAACTCCTACAAGCAGACCAGAGAAGAGCGTTACTGATAAAAACCAGAACCTGAGCACACAGAGGAGGGTGGAAATAAAATGGGTTGAAGTTGAGGAGACACTTAGAGGAACGGTGTACAGCAGTTAACAAAAAAAAGTGCAGCTGAAGGGTGGTGGGAGAGCCAGGGCTCTGAAGGTGCTTGCATTCAAAGACATCCAAGGCGTGGTGAACTGATTATGGCCAATGGCCTGAAAATTTCTGGAGTCCAATTACAATGGTCTCATCAAGACTGAAACATGAACAGCAAGAAATCCTAAGGGAGGTGACAATGTGATCCAAAGGTCATGCCTTCAGGCTTGAGACTATATACTATGGCATAAATCCAATCTCCAAATGGTCACGCCAGGTCTGACAACCTGTAGGGAGCCAGCCGAGCAGGGTGGCAACAATAATGACACCTATCATTTACTGAGCATGTGCCGTGTGCCCGGCCCTGTGCCCAGGGCTTTCCTGGGCTCCAAATCATTCTCCCAGTGACCCCAATGAGCACCTCCTGTGACCTTGCAGATGGAGAAATCATATCACTGGCTCAGCAACAACTGTTTATTGAATGTTAGCTGGGTGGACAGATGGATGGATGACCAGGAAGACAGACAGACAAATGAAAGGCTAGGCTGACAGATGGCTCCAGTATCATCTTCTCCCTGGGATTAAGCCCAGACCTTCCAGGCCTGGCAGGAAGAAGGGTGAACAGTGAACAGTGTGTAAATGAACAGAATAGGGACAAATACTGAACACCCCAGTTTTGTTAAAAGTGGAGACAAAAAAAAAAAAAACCTCAAACTCTCCATTAGAAAGAGAAATGGTGCCATCATCTCCGTCTCGAAATTTTCAAGCTCAGAAAGCAACAACCCCCCGCACACACACTGGGACTGTGTCTCAAATCAGAGGGGTATTTGTGGAGTCAAGGTATCAGCTGGAGAACAGGATGCTGTGCGGTTTCACACTCACAGCAGGAGAGGGTCCAGGACACCTTTCCCATGCCTCCAACTCTGCTTTGTTTAAAACTGACCCACAAACACACTCTACTCGCTGCCTGATGAAAACCAGATGCCAAATACCTCCTGGCACTCATAGGTCCTCTGCCCTAAGGAAAAATAGTATGAGTCAGACAGACAAAATGACACTCCACCGTAACAAAGAATGTGCGGATAGTCAGTGCCTAGCTCCAGACATCTGGGTCTTTAAGAAAAGCCACATTCTGGATCTTCTGAGAGTAGGAAAAAATGAAAGATAGGGTTGACACCTCATTCCTCATCTAGTCAGGGACCTGGTGCTTTTCCTGAGCTCCATATTAGCTGGATGACTGAGACTCTCGGCGTGGTCACCGACCACTGAAACACTCCCCTCCACAAGCCACTTGACACGCTGCTGACCCATGAAGAGAGCAGCTGTCTCACTAATGAATAGGGTTCACTCCCCTGGAAAGTTGAGGGTCTTGGGAGGCAGGATGTACACCTGCCTCCAAAACCCTACCAGTCCTAGAGACAGAATGAATTTGGCCAGCCAGCTCTAGCCTGCTCACTGAAGAAAATAAAGTGAGAAGGAAGACGACCATGGAGTAGAGATGACATGCCACCCAGACGCTCACAAAAACCACCAGGGCACAGCCCACTTTGGTGCCTGCTTGTCTCGTGAGCTGTGGCCTATACCACATTGTCGTAAACCCTGGCCTCTCATTTCCAAAGCCTAGCCCATATTTTCAGTAAGTTCAAGGTTGCATGACTTAGATCTTCTGTCATTATCTCAAAACCCCAATGGCAAGAAACAAACAACATATGCCTAAGATCCACCTCCTCTCCCAAATTTCTACTGCATGTCATTTTCCAAGTCATCACACTTATGTGCTTGGAGTCAGCAGTGGGGCTTTGCCCCACTTCCCACCTCAACATGCAACCAACCTATTCCACCTGCAACTTTATCCCTTTATAATCTTCCTTTGCCTTCGTCACACCCCGTGCCCCATCTCCTACTGACACCAATTGAAATCTCACCGGCTACAACTCAATTACTCCAGCAGCTTACACTGCTCACCAGGCTTTGACTTTCTTCTCTTTCCAGTCAACCTGGTTGGTACACAGACAGCAACTTAATCCTTCTCCTATCCCCAAGGTCTGCTTTATTAGTTGTCTCCCCTGCCCAAGGGCCTACAATCCTTCTCCCACTGCACAAATCAGATGCCAACTTCTACACTGGCAATTTGAGGTGCTCTAGAATCTACCTGTGGAAACAGTACGTAATGTCGGTGTTCCCATAGGGTGCCACGTTCACTCATGCAATTCCCCTTCTCAGAAAGCCCTTCTACTCTGCCTACGCAAACCCTAATCCTACTTCAGGATCCACTCCAGAAACCATCGCCTCCCTCGAGTCTTTCTCCCCAATACACTCTCCTCTCTCCTGTTGGGCTTACCCCAGGACTAAGCACTGGTCCTGAGTAGCCTGGTTTTAGATGATAATTTGAATCGTACTGTTTTATAAGAAGAAATTTCATTTCACACTCTTTTGAGGGAGGTATGTATAGTATAGGTTGCCTTCAACCGTAAGTAGTAAAAAATACCAACACAGTCAGCTAATCAAGAGGACAAAAAGTTTGAAGGTTGAACTGCTCAGTCTCCAGGGGCTAAGCTACCAATGACCCTGGTTCTTTCCTTGTTTTCCTGATAGCCAGCAAACTTGCTATCCTCATGGGTGACAACAGGGCTGTCTCATTTCCAAGAATCTGTTGGAAGGAGCTTTCCCTTATTCTGCGCTGTTTTTAAAGAAAAAAGAGGTCCTTCCCAGCAGACTCATCATATCCCATTGGCCAGTCCTATGTCACAGGCCTTTGTCTCAGCTATGAGATGGCTTGGATCAGTCAGCATGTACCCTAGAGCTAGAAGCAGGGTCACCTTTCCTGGTGTGTGTTGAGGGTAGAGGGTGCCTTCAAACCTAATTGGCTCTGCCAGGAAGAAGAGGGAAAAAAAAATGGCTACTGCATAGACAATCCATTGTGTCTGGCACCAGCAGGGGCCAGGTCACGTATTTGCATTTCCCTTCATGTGCCACCCCCATCCTGTGCTGGCACGTGAGGATGCTCAACAAATAGCTATGGAATTGAGCTGAACTAGAAATTATCCCGTGGGTGTGAGAAAATACTGAGCATTGTAATATAGTGGCACAATTGGACATTTGTGTACGCAAACTAGAAAGGGAGCCATGAAATCCAAACAGATGCAAAAGAGTTCTGAGCAGAGAAGGTTTGGGTGGTTCTGGTCCAAGCCCTAGCCTGGGCCCAACTCCCATTTCCCCAGATAGGGAGCAGGACTCAAGCCAGAGACTGGGCTTCTCCAGCAGGCCAGCTGGGGATTCTCCTCAGCTCACCTCTTGCCTCCCATGGGGCTCCAATACAGCCTACAACTCATCACACAGAAGTTCCAGGACCATAGGAGGCTCACGGTGAGGAATGTTAGTGCCCAGCAAGTAACTGAGCTTTCCATGACTATGACAAAATACCTGAGATAGTCAACTTAAAGAAGGAAAGGGTTATCTGGCTCACGGCTTCAGAGGTTTCAGTCCATGGTCACGTGGCCCCATGGCCTATGGTGAGGCAGAACATCAGGGTGGGGAAGGCATGGAGAAGCTAAGCTGCTTGCTTCATGAAGGCCAGAAAGCAAAGAGAAACAGGAAGTAGCTAGGGTCCCAATATCCCAAGAGCACAACCTCAGAGACCTAACTTCCTCCCACTAGGCCCCGCCTCCTAATGGTTTCACCACCTCCCACAGCACTACAGGCCAGCAACTAAACCTTCAGCACCCAGGCCTTCGGGAAACACTCAAGATTCAAGCCACAGCTCTGTGGGCACACACCAATTTGTCAAATGCATATGTGAATGTGCAAGCACTTGTGTGACAAAGTAAGTGTTCCCATCACTCAGGCTTAAAGAGACAGACCCTTCTGCTGTCCCAATCCTCCCTCTCCCTCTTTTCTCTTCAGGGCCCTACCTGGGCCTTCCAGCACACTCTCTCAGGTTCTCTGGGCTATTGACAGCATTCCAGTCTCCAAAACACATGCTTCCACCTGGGGCTGGGAAAGGTACTAAGAATGGCATAGGAGATATACCTTACACAGGGCCTGGCCCCACTGATTGCTTTCCACCCTGTCTGCATCAGAGAACCACAGGTTCTAGCTATTTGAAGTTTCAGAATCTCTTTTCAAATACTATAGCTGGCATTTTCTTAGCTAGAGAAAACTGTATTAAATGCTAAGACCTCACTGATTACAATGATTCAATGTTTAATGCATATTAACTGAGCAGCTATTAGACCAAACCCTATGACACTGCTGATATCTGACAAAGGAAAGTGGTAATGTCACACAGTTCAACCTAGCACTGACTCTATGTTAGGCAAGGGCTGAGGAGGGGACGCAGGACACCATCACTAACAAAACAAAGAGAATGCCTGTCCTGACCAAACATACGGTCTAGTGAATTAAACCATTACAAAAGCAATGCACAGGCTAGCTTCACCACTGTAACTAACCACACAGACACCACGGCTTGCTTGTAAGCTACATCCTATAGCTTGTAAACTACATCTTCGTGGACATCTCACTACACCAAGGATTAACAGATTCCAGGCTAGCAAAGATGGTTGTCTCGTCCCTATCAGACACGCCAAGCAAGCACACAAGAGAACACATTACACAGCCATTAAATTTAGTGATTTGTGTTATATCATACAAATGCAGGTGCTGTGGAAGTACCTGGCAGAGAAAGCCAACCTAGCCTTGGGAGGTAAGGATCACGAGCATCACTAATTTGGGATTTCTGACATTGCTGATGTGTTTGAGTTAGGTCTTCACAAAACAGGTCTTTACTGGGCATATCGACTATCAGCGGACCAGAGGTTTCATCGGGACTATTTAAAATGCTTAAGAGAACAAATAGTTTTCAAGCACAATCTACGATTTCAGAAACCCCATTTACATAAACAATTGGTAGGCTAATTTGCAAATCATTCTTATTTCTCTCCTAAAGCGAGTCCCCCAAGGACCTTTATTAGGCACTCGATTAGCCTGGTTTGAGTTACAGTATTTACGTAAAAGTAGTAACAGTGAAGTTCCTGAAAAATACTTGGCAATTCAGGCATTTTAGTAATTTGAACTAATCTTCCTCATTAGTCGACATTGTTAGAGATTTTATCATCCTATCAAGAGAAAGTCACAAAGGCTGCAGTTGGAGTAATACTAAGTTCTTTGGAAGAATAACTTTGGTAGCAGGAACCTGAGTTAACAGAAGTGGGTAGAAATAGAAAAATAAACAACACAACAACATGAAGAGCAAGTGTAACCCAATTTAGGCCAACAGACAACAGACATATGAAGTCACATTTAAATTAGAAGCAAAGAAGGCCAGGCATAGTACCTCACGCCTATAATCCTAGCAACTCAGGAAGTAGAGGTCAAGTGAATCAAAACCCAGACAAAAAGTTTGCAAGACCCCAATCTCAATCAATAAAAGCTAGGTGTGGTGGCTCGGCCTGTCATCCCAGCTATAAGGGAAACATAAACAGGAAGATCTCGGTCCAGGCTAGCCTGGGTATAAAAGTGAGACCCTGTCTTAAAAATAATCAAAGCAAGTCAGGTACTGGTGGCTCATGCCTATAATCCAGCAGGTAGAGATCAGGAGGACCACAGTTCAAAATCAGTCCAGAGAGACCCTATCTCAAAAAAACCCATCAATAAAATAAGCCTGTGGAGTGACTCAAGGTATACGTCCTGAGTTCAAATCCCAATACCGCAAAAAAAACTTACCAAAGCAAAAAGGGCTGTGGGTGTGGTTCAAGTGGTAGAGCACCTGCCTAGCAAGTACAAGGCCCTGAATTCTAACAGTACTGTCCCCCTATATATATAAATATATTTATAGATATTTGCATATATATATATATGCAAATCATGTAAAACTTTCAGATCCTGGACCCCCAATCTTTTGACACCCCAATCTACTTTGCAGCCCCTCCACAGAAGCCGGCCCTGGACACCCTGCAGAGACATGAACAGGCTTGGATGGGATTTTCTTGCAAGTCTGGTCTGTCATTGTTCTGGTACCAGCATGGAGGTTTAGTAACACACTGGTCGCACTCACAGAGCATCTTAAATGCTCTTGACATGGCAAATGAACAGCAGGCCTTGTCCTCACGCCAAAAGCAAACAAAAACCTGTCGCCAGCCAGAAGGACACCCGGTGTCTCTGAAGGATGCCAGTCCCCATCCAGCCTCTTCTGCAAAGCCTCACAAATCTCCCAGATGCAGGCAAGATGACCATGGGCTTGGGGAGTTTATGCTCTGAGTGTCTTAAGAGATTAGTTACTTAAAATCCTCCACATGACTTCAGTCATCCCAGCTACATCACAAAGTAAAAAGCCTACTTGATTAAAGCCGAATGCCTCTAAGTCTGCAGAAGGGGACACATGCAGGAGAAAACAAGAGTCAGATCCCTGATGGACACAGCGCCAGCTCTAAGAGAGGAGTGATGGCTGAATAACGAGCCAAGGAGGCACATGGAAGAATCATTTTCCCATCCTAAATGCTATGGCCCTCAGGCCCTCATACGCACTCACCTCCCCCAAAGCAGACGCCGAATCTGGCCTTATCCTCAGATGAGGCCTTGCTCTCCCCACATTCCAAATATGGGAAATTACAGCTCCTCTGTGGTGAGGGGAAGAGAAGAAAGGCAATGTCTGTAACATGCAATGTTTTAATTAAAACAAAGATGACATGCACCACAGTCTCTGTGAGGGGCATTTCCCAGTCTTTCCCCTCATTCCTCCTCTCCCCACAAAACCACCAGTCTTTCCTTCACATCTAGATAAATTCACCTTTAAAATAAGAGAGTTAAACATGAGACCTTTAAGGATTCTTCCAAAATAAATTCAAGTCTAGAGGCACATTAGGTCTACATTCCCCCACACACACACACCCCAAGCCCACTGCTCAGAGGGCTCCCAGCTGGAGGCCCTCATCCATTCTGACAGAGGGAAGAAGAAAGAGGCAGGCAGGGTGCTCAGAATGGATCTTGCTTTTCTTTAATGAAACACCAGAATACAGATTGCAAAACTGTTCAGCAAGCTATCCTTTTTGTACTGAAACACGAGAAGACATTATGAAACTGTTCAGCAAATCATCACTAAACAGTGTCATAAAGGATTGTCTAGTTTGGGGGTGAAGCTGAAACAAATCTATGTGCACAATCACTCCTCTAATACGATAACCAATGGGTCCATCTGGGAGGCAGAATTCCCAACAGACCAGCCCTCTCCAAACCAAGAGCAAAACCACTGCCAAACAAAACCGATGAGGAGAACCAGAAAGGCCTGTGAGAATCGCGTTTGTAGGGAAACAGAAGGCCCCACAGAGAGACAGGAACATTATACAGCTTAAGCCTGGGGACCTAGGGACCCGAGGAGGAAAGGAGCTCCTGGGAGATCAACAGTGACGCATGAGAAAGTAAAGATCAAAGCCTTCTCTGGTTTAACCCCAGGTTTGCAGGCCCAGACAGCACCTGGCAAAAGTGGGATCCCACTGAGGTGATATAGCAGCTTTGGAAAAGGAGCCCAGCCATAGTGGGAGCCCTGGGCTATGTCCTCACAGTCTCCTTCCCATATGTCCCTGAGAGGAGTCAGACAGAAGTGAGGCAGGTTGGGGGAGGGTACAAGATGAGCCAAACCTCACTACCACCACAACCCCAGTACCGTGAGAGCCTGGAATGGATTCTGTCTCCTATCTGAGGGGAAGTGTGTAATTTGTCTATTTCTCTTTTGTTCTGGCTTCCAGAAATTCAGAGCTAAGTATAAAATGCCCAATTGCCATAGACAGTCAACATCCCAGAAGTTAACAAGGACATTTTGCATATCTCACATACAGGACACACTCAGGATATTTTTGAAATTTCAAGAGAAGGAATTTTCCCTTCACCTCCATCTTCCCATCATTGATATTCATGGTCTTACTCCTAAAAGCCCCTCCACCGGGGCAGCCCAGGGTACTGGCAATTCAAGAGCTGAGAACAAAACAGGAAGAAAGGATGAAGTGACAGCAAGAAAAAAAGACCTACCTTAGGGATGAGAGAGAGCTCCAGTGTCCGAGTGTTTTTAATTAATCCTTCTATTTTATTAAAGATTTAAAATACTTACTTAAAATGTTCATCATGCTTTTAACTTTTAATTCTGTAGCGCTCAAACATTTGCTGAGTGAACAGATAAAATGTCTCTTTAGGAAAGATTCTAGCAGAAGTGGGGATAACGTCAGTGGTCTCGGAAAGGATGACAGGTCAAACTTGATGTTTTGAGAGCTTTGACTGTGAGACGTGAATCCAAAATGCAGCTATTTAAAAACTCAAGTGTCAAGGTGAACCTTCCAAGGAGGATGCTTCAGCTCCGGGATTTTAGGAAAGTCAAAGCAGCAAACCTAAAGAAGTAACCCATCACTTTCAAATGATAATCTCTTCAGCAGTGGTTGATCTGCAGGGCAAGATCAAAATCTTGCGTGTCAAGCTGGTAGCAAGCAGCTGGAAAGGTTACACCACTCCCCTTCAATCTAAGGGGAAGCTGAAAATCTAGAAAATCTCAGTTTTTCCGGTCTCATGAACAAACAAGAACACTTGATTGAGTCAGACACAAAACCCAGTATTTATGGCTATCCTCTTAACAAGTTTTAAATAGGCTTCATTTTAATTTCACCATTGTGACAAAATGGTCAGTACAATATGAATGTGCTCCATTTGTCAAATTTGTGTTTTTTTCAAAGAAAATATTTAGAATAAACAAGTCAACTGTTCTCATTAAATACATTAAAATGTAAGGATAGTCTTTTTATTATGTCTGTTGTTCTCCTGATACAGCCAGACAAAATTACTCTGTTATATAACTATTGAGTGAGGTTGACCACTCCCCAGTGAGCTCACAAATCACAGCTCCATCTAGCTATAAAATAACCAAATCAGCCTAGAAAAACAGTAGGAAAGTCACCCCCTTTAAAATCATGTTTAACGCTATGTCCTGTACAACCCTCTGTGCATATATTCAAGTCTATTGCTTGAATATATGCACAGAGAAGCAAGCGTGTGGAAGAACAGATAGTAAGCCTTAAAGGATAGATATCAAGTTCTATTAAGAGGCACAGGACAAAGAGGAAAACTCTGAAATTTTACTTTCTGGTTCTCTGGCTTTTTTTTTTCAGTGCTGGAAATTGAACCCAAGGCTTAACGCATGCTAGGCAAGCACTCCACCACTGAGCTACCCAATGCCTACTTCCTGCGTATCTTACACCAGAATTACCTTTACTATTGCCTGGTGAAAGATTTAAAAAAATATATTAGCTACTGTCTAAATCAAAACCAATATGTCATCATCTTACCTTTTTTTTTTAGTGTATTAGGGTTTTGAACTCAGAACCTCATACTTTCGAGGCAGATGCTGTACCACTTGAGTCATATCCCTAGCCCTTGCTGCTTTAGTTGTTTTTCAGACCAAGTCTTGAGCTTTTTGCAGGGGCCAGCCATGGACCATGACCCTCCTATACTAGGCCTCCTGTGTAGCCGGGGTTGTAGTTATGTACCACTATGCCTGGCTTGTTTGCTGAAATGGGGTCTTGCTAACTTTTTGCCCAGGCTGGCCTCAAACAATATTCCTCATCTCTCTGCTGGTATTACAAGTGTGAGTCTCTGCACCCAACCTCATCATAACACTTTTACATAACACTTTACCCTGAAGCATTTTATTAGTTGTTTTAAATTATGACTTAATCCAAATCAAATATCCAGTAAAAAAAATCTAGATTTCCTGTTGGGATGTTTAAGGGGTTATAAATTTTCATACTCTAGAAGTTTCTCTACCCCCCTCTTCCTCTCTTTAGATTGATATGATACTTGCACTTTTTTTATGGGGTACAACATGGTGTTTTGATTACACAATGCACACATTCTCTAGAAGTCTTTAAAAATAAATAAATAAATAAGGAACTATCCCAGGCGAGAGCAGGGTAGATGTGTTTTGATCTTCTGTACAGGCGGTTGCTCAACGCCAGTCTCCTTTCCCTCTCCCTGCTGAAAGTGTTTCCTGGAGAAGTCAAATGAGGTCACTGATGCAAACAATTGAAAAGCAAACACTACCTAGGACACCCCAAGTCTCTAAGACCCAGCACTTGGGTTTGGAAGATTTCAAACCAGGTGGCAGTGAGTGACACAACTTGTCCCAGGCTACAGCTGCAGGGCTGAGAAGCTAACACACAGAGTGCAAGCCTAGTTTGGCATGTGTGAGCAATCAGACCAGTTATCGCCTACAAAAAGTAGATTAATTACTATTTAGTAAATGCTGTCTCTTGAAAAAAAACCAGAAGATTTCAAACTGTGGGACTCCTGGGGGCAGAGAAGCCTTGAGAAGTGGCGACTGGAAGCCTGCCTCTTGCCACAGCACTGCTCCCAGCAATGCCACAGGTGGAGCAGGGATGCTGTTTTCAGAGGTTCCCCTGCAAGCAACAGCAGCAGACTACAGATACAAACAATGGCTGATACAAACAAAAATGGATTTGATACCCAAAAATAACACCAGCACAAGCCCAGCCTGGCACACTCAGTAGTCAGAGAAGTATTGTGAGGAACGGCCCACAACTGGAGTCAGATTGTTTTTTTCCTGCTTTAATAAAAGGAGCCTGGGGGTCTGAAAGTTGATGAGCAGAGGACTAGGAGACTGGGCTAATTTTTCTGAGTTCTCAGTTTTGTGGGAACACCTTTGCTCTGGTTACCTTATGACAGTCACACAAAAGCTCTGCCTTCTGTACAGGAGCAAGCAGCCACACTTCCTCTCTACCACTGGACTCCCCACGTCCAGCGACATCTATGGTCCTCCAGCTTTCTGGAATCTTTCACCCCAAAATCCTAGTCCTCGTGTGAACTGACTGCTCCAATTCTTAACAAGTAGGATCTTTACAGCCTCAGGCCAACTGATGTTAGGGTTCTAGAAATCTTTCCAAAGCAGCACCCTCTGGGCCCAGACTGCCCTCTACCCCACAATCCTGCCAGAAACTCACTCTCCTAGTATTTAAAAAAATGCCTCAAATTCCAGCTCTTCCAGAAAGCCTTTCCCAAATGACCACTCACAAATTCCTCCACCTCACCCCTCTCCTGGACAGTAATTTCCCTTCACCCAGCCTGCTGAGCAGAAAACGAACACACTTGCCTCCTTTCCTCCAATACACACCCATGCTCAGAGCACAGGATGCCTGTCTCTGCCAGGCCACTTGCAAATCAGTTTACTGTTTATTTCTCAGGTGGCCTTAGATTTCCACCTCCTAGAGGGACAGGGCGGTTTCAGCAAAGCCTCATGCCCTGGATGGTGGGGAAGAGGGTATCCATCCAGTGAATTTAATTACGGGGTTAGGCAGAAACTGTGCTTGAACTCTCATTGTTATAAAGCCGATAGCAAAGCTTTTAAAAATGCATCTAACCACTTTCCAGCCTGGGTAGAGTTAATATAATTTAATCTTTGATTTAGGATCTTACAGGGCCCCAGGCCCTCACCATTCTCTCCTGTTACTGTAATTATAGATGCAGAAGATATAGAGACTGGGCAGAGGATTGCTCGGAAGCCAATTTCAAGAACAAATCCTTCCTACTACATCCTGTGACTTTTGCCCTTTAGAAGATAGAGTTGAAAAATAAAAACAAAACTCCACTTAACTGAGGATTCCAGCTAAGGGAGGTCCACTGCGAGGGTCTTTGTTACAGGCCTGCCTTCATGGATCACGATTAGTCACTTAATAAAGGGTTCTTAATGAGGGAATTTGGCAACCTGTGATTTTCTACAACTATGAGCTTGATTTTGATGCAACTGCTCATTTCTTTGAAAATCAGGGGACATTCATACACAGGTGTCCTAAATTTCCTTAAATTAAAAACCAACCTTTTATAAGAAGTAGCTGCGCTTACTTTGAAACAGCCAAGAAACAGGTGTCTGCTCATAGAAAATGAGGAACTCCCAAAGGATCCTAAAAACACTAGTCAAAAGGAGTCATTGTTCAGCATCTATAGGGGAACACTGCAGTCCAGTTCCCAGGCCTGAGCTCCATGGAAGGAGTCTGGGTTCTAGGAACCCATTCTAAACCCAAATTCCAAATTCACTATAATCTAAACCAGTTCTCCTGCCCAGCATCATCCCAACCTAAACTGAAAGTTTCTACCTCAACTTCTTCAGTCCCTAAAAAGTCACTCCACTGCCATTGTGACTGCTGCCTTGCCAGGACTCCATTGGGAACACAATGCCTTCCCCATCCAAAATCTGCCCGTTCTGAATGCTCAACCCAAGTCCTCTAATGCAGTACCTCCCCCAACAAACATCACCCACATTGAACTTGACTTTGAACTATGCCAGAGTCGGTGGAAAGAATTCAGGAGGTATGTGAAACTGAATGGGAAAAAAATTATATCTTGATTGTCACTAACCTCTAAGTGAACTTGAACCATTCCTTTGAATTATGAACACAGGTGATCAACACAGTAGTATCTCCAGTACCTGGTTCGTCACAAGAGAAATCACACACCTTCATATCAAATCACAGTTGAAACATATACCTCAAAATACCATTTACACTCATCACTATACCAAAATTACAATAATTGTTAGAACTACTGTTAGATGTTATTTAACTTGATGTATTGTTAAGGAGGCATACTGCTATATCATAAATTTGTTTTTAGTATTTTGATAGCTATATTTCATATAGTTGATTGCCTTTGTTATTCTATGTATTTTTATTTATCCATTCTAAAATGTTATGCTCAGATTACATCCATGGGCTTCCACAGACTGCCAAAAGAATTGATGCATGGCACAAAAATGGTTAAGAACTTCTGTTTGGTAGAATAAAGGCTCCAATTCTTCAATTACAAAAACCTGGGACTCAAAATCAGATTCTATTAACTTCCAGCTCTTTCCCTCTAAGCAAAATTACTTAATATCCTTTAGCCTTGAGTTTCCTCATCGCAATCAAGGAAGCCAATCTGAAAACAACATTAACTTTTCGAGGGCCGGGGATATAGCTCAATGGTAGAGCCATGCCTAGCATGTTCGAGGGCCTGGGTTCAACCCCCAGCACCGCGAAACAGAACAAAAAACATGTGTTTACCCTGTGAAGCCATTCACTCACCAAAAAATTAACCGAACACCAACTTACTTTGTGTCAAGATCAAGGCTGAATTCTGGGACACCAGTAGCAAACTTGACAGATAGTCCCTAGGCACTTTACACCAAGGTTATGCTAAGTAAAGTGACTGTCACACAAACAGTCTATACACATCACAGTACTCACTGCCACCACCACACAGGTAGTGTTTCATCACGTGCTGACTTATGTCGCTTCACAGGTAACAACTATTGGTTCATTTTGCCTTCCCAATAGGGCTTCTTAAAGGCCAGAGTTTGGGCCTCATACAATGGGTTCTGTTGCTTAGATAAAAGAACTTGAGTTTGGGAAACAAATGGTCTTGGCTTTAAAACCTCACTCTGCCACTTGCAATCTTTATGGTTATGGCAGAGGCTACGAAGTGTTCTCCCAATCTATTCTCTTTTCTTTCCTTAAAGCAATAGAACCCCAAGTTTCAAGCACAGCACATGGACACTCAGGCTAAAGACAATGCTTGCCAGCATCCCTTGCAGCTAAGAATGTCCATCTGGCCAAGTTCTAGCCAATGGGGATGTAAGCAGAGTGATGTGCAGGAGGTGTCCTTAATTTAAGAGGGCCTGCCCTTCACCAGCCCTTTCTTTCTTCCTGATTTCTGGGGCTGGCACAGCCTCACTGATTGAAAGGTCTTTGGAGTGGAGGCCATGCACACAGAACGAGACAGAAGGAGTCTGGGTCCCTAACACTGAAGCACTAATCTTTTGAGCTTCAATAACCCCAGGGTAGTTTGGAGGACTGAATGATAGGACAAAAGAGTTAGGAGAGCTGGTATTACCGCTGTTGTAGTAATAATAGTAATCTTGCTGTCATAAAAAATGTATCAGATGGTGCAGCTTAACACAGCCCTGGGTGCCCAGAGGGAACTCAATGATTCTCACAGTTGAAAGATTCCATTGTTTGGAACTTAAATGTCCCACACAGGCCTATGTATTGAAGGCTAGGTCCCCAGGGACACCAGTAGCCACCACCACACAGGTAGTGGCAAGTGATGGAACCTTTAAGAGATGGGGTACTGGGAAGCCCTCAGGTTCTCCTTCACTTCCTGGCAATAAGGATATGTTCCACCATAATGACCTGCCTCATTACAGGCCCAAAAGCCAGAGGATCATAGACTGGAACCTCTAAATTAGGAGCCAAAATAAACCTTTTCTCTTTATAAGTTAATTATGTCAGATATTTTGTTAGAGTGATAGAAAGCTTACTAACGCAAAAGGCACCCTAGCCAATCTAGTTCTGAGAATTCCCTTCTCCAGCATCCAGCAGATGGTCCCTAGTGGAAAGTGTCCTGCCACCTCTGGAAATGCTAGGACAGCGGTGTTTATTCATCCATAAATCACGAGCCCATCCCTTTTCTTCAGGACACTTCCCCTTGATGCTTTAAACCATCTCACTTCTCTCCTCGGCCTCTTCCTTCTCTTCTGCCTTTCATCACCACTGTCCTGACGCTGAGCTTGTGCCCATCAGTACATCAAAGTTCCCTTCAATCTCTTTTGGAAGCACCCTCTGGCCTCTCCCCTAGGTGGGGAGCGAGTGATCACTTAGTCCCATCTGTTCAAGCAAGAGACCTCCCCAAGACTGGAAATAAACTTCTCTCCCATGGGGAATGAACTCAGAGGATCATTGGTTATCCACAGGCTCACCTGTGTTGATCTGGAGACGGCACACCTCCTGCAGTTCTCACTTGTAAAGCTATTTCATCTTGCTTACCATATCAGCACTGGTCTGGGAGGTCCAACTCTTCATGCACACAAAATTGAAGTGAGCTTTCCATGTCTAAAGCCTACATTCATCTCGCCTCATTCTCTTCCTGTTCATGCAGACACAAATCCCACTCACTTCTCCCACACTGTTGTCATCTTTCCATGTCACACAGGCTATTTCCAGGCACAGACACAGCCGCAGGCACCCTCTCCCTCTCTCTTTCCTTACACTCAGACCAGCCCTTTCTCTCTCTCTCTCTCTCTCTCTCTCTCTCTCTCTCACTCACTCATCTTCTGCCCCCCTGGCTTCATCCATTACTGTCCTAGTGGCTTTGGAATTGGAACAAGAGTTGTGATAGCAGTCAATGGCACCAAGCTGGGTGGAGCACTCAGAGCTGTGACAGAAGAAAACAAGACAAGAGGGCAAGCACGAAGCCAAGTAGCTAGAGCAGGACAAAGATACATGCAGGATCAGGACTCCAGCAGACAATGAAAAGAGGAACCAGACCTAAATCCTAGACACTAGCAAGGGAAGGGAGTAGAAGAGCAGCCCAGGGATGGTGATGGGGAGAGTCACACACATCTCAGAGATTCACCCGTGTGTCCCACCACACACAGCCACAGATTTTCTAACTCAAATTACCATTTCTGGAGACTGGTATCTATATATCGGTCTAACTTGGCAGAGCACTTAGCCCTACCCAACTTTTTACAAACAAAATTTTATTCCAGACACGTAACCCACGTGGGCTGGAAACCTTGGAATTCTTTACTGTTTTAAATTCTCAGTACATATTAGTTCACATTACACAGCAAGAATGCTGACACATGAATCAGACCACACCAGACTGCAGGCAGGAAATAAGGTGGGTTTTGTTCCCTCCCCAAACGCCTTCTCCTCCCAGGTAAAGACAGTAGTAGCCAGGCCTCCTCCCCTGCTGTGCTGACAGCCACCAGGAGAGGAGGTCCCTCCAGTGGGGCTCAGAACCTAGCAGACGTTAGCACGCCTGTCCACGGTTCCAAATGTCCCACTTCCACCATGCCTGGCCTCTGCCACTGCTCTCCTTTAAAATATCTTGATGCTCACTCTCCTCCACAGTACCTCTCCACATGAGGGTGGGGGCACAGGAGACAGCAGCACCCGCCCAGTGCCTGGTCCCACTCCACAGAGCGAGCAGCAAGGCACCAGCAGGCAGTCTTACATTTCTTGAGCAGCCCAAACAAACAAAAGACAGAAATGTCACATTCCCTGTTTTTCCTAATGGTGGCTCCTTCCTGCCCTGGGCCCCACCCTTCCATTCAGGCCTCTTTCCTGAGTCAGCCACTCCCCCCTACTGCACACCCAACCCTCTTAGGAAAGTCCTCTGTGTGCATCTGAATTCACATGAATCACTAATAGCTGATTCAAACCCAGATACTATGTGAATGGCAAACACAGTATAACAAATACAAACACAAGTGGAGGACTACTTGCCTACAACTCACACACTCGTTCCCTGGCTCAGCCATGCGTGGGAGCAACCTAGGACAGCCCAAAGATTGATAACCTGGGTTGCACTCCAGAAATTCTGATTTCAATGGCTTGGAGTCATTTCCTCAATATCAAGATTTTTTAAAGTTCACTCAATGACACCAGCATGTAACCCAAGCTTGAGAGGCACTGACAGAACGCATTTATTATGTGTTTCAAACATTACACAAGACAATCAAGATGTCTGGAACATCTTATACCCTTTAATTGCTACAACAGCCTTAGATGTTTTATATCAATCGTGGTGAGGCTGAGGTTGGAACTCAGGTCCAGGTCCTCTAACTCCAAAGTCCATCCACATTCCACACACCTGTTAACTCTTGCAAGGGTGTGGACAATGCCAGGAAGCAATCTCCAGGCCAACAGAGCATGAATAAATCCCTAAGTGCAAGACACCAAGATTTGGAAATGCAGGCACCATTTCAGCAACGATAACCCCTACAGAGCCGGTAGGGGGTGTGTCCATTCCTGAGATTTGAGGAGATAGGGGAAGAGAAGGCAACAGATCCTGGCTAGTGAGTTTATTCCAGACCTCAGATGTGTTGTAAGGTGCCACACTTCTGGTGGGCTCAGTGGTCTGAAAAGAATGGGGGGAGATGAAAGATCCTTAAGAAAAGAGGCAAGGGCTCACTTCTGGGGGCCACAGTTTCTTCCTCCTACTGAGTATTCAGATATTGAGGGTACAGAAATCAATCCTAACACACCCCTTCCCAAGCAGTTTCAATTTTTCTAGTCTCTCCTCCTTCCAGGACCACGAGCTTAGTTAGCTTCTTTGGTGTGGAGACAGAGAACTAGCATTCCCCAAACACTTTTAGCCTACTGACCTCTTAGGTAGAACAAAGCATCTCTTCAATTCCCATCCCACCCACTCCCACTTCCCCTTCAAAACAAACAAAAACACATCATCATCAGTGCACTTCTACCCACAGAGTCAGAGTCCTGTCACTAATGAGAAATCAAGACAAACCAACAAAAATGTGAAAACACTGGTGCATCCATGTTGGTCAGACCCCATAACCCACTTTCAGTCCCTAGACCACAGATATGCAAATGAGGGGCCTCGCCCCAAGGCCCAGGCCAACAAATGCTTCCCTTTAAGAAAAGACAAAATCCCTGGTTAAGAAATGGGCCTCTTGGTTCTGTATTCCAATGTGTCACACACCAGCTGCCTCCCGGTGTCTCCCAAAGCCTAGCGTTGATGGGAAAGAATCACAAGAATTACAGGAACCACGAGCAGGTTAAACTTTCACATCGATTGAGCTGATATGCAGCGCCACTTACCCAGCACAGCCAGACAGCTCAGCACTGGGAAAAAGCACTTCATGTCGGCAGCACGGGGGCACAGCACAGGACACTCGCTTCCTCTTCTCCCAGCACCTAATCTCTCATTTCTGGCAACCCATTTATAGCTCCGGAGAACAGTTTTGGAAATAGAACTTAACTCAGAAAATGAGAATTGGCTCAAGAGGAGCCATCAGAAGGACAGAGCTGGGGACAGGGGAGGAGTGGCGTGTGTGAAAGGTCCCCTATGCTAAAGGAAGAGTCCAAAGCAATTCTGAAGGCGCCCTAGGCTTCTGCTACATTGTGTGCCTGGTGGTTTCCACTGGAACTGTAGCCCGTGGTGGATTAATCCTCAAGAAAAGGGGGGAAACGGGGTCTGAGAAAATCCTTTCATCCACTGATTATACAGAAATGTCCTTGGCTTCCCAGTGAAGGTGTTTGTGATCTCCTCATTCGGATTCCCCATCGGGAACAGGGCGGGTTTTGTCAAAACCTTGGACAGCCATATCACGCTGGCTGGTATCGACTGTTTGGGTTTCTTCATCAAAAAGTCCGTCTCCATCCATGGTGGTGGGTCACGGAACTGTCACTTGCCCCAGATCTGCCCAGGACGCACGAAGCAGGGTGGCAGTTGGGCAGCCAGGAGCGGTGGGCAGATCTCTAAAACAAATACAAGAGGGATTTATCAAAGGCAAACACAACCTCCACGAAACCTAGAGGGACTGAACGCTGAGCTGCTGCAAACACCTGGGTCCCTTCCCTGCGCTAGGACAGCCAGTCTTTGCAATTCTGACCTTGGGCAAGTCGCTCCCTTTCCGTCCGCCTCAGTTTCCCCGCCCCGAGCAAAGCAATGGTGGGAAGCTCGATTGTTGCTGAAATACTTTCACCTAATGCTCCACTCCTGGTATTGCCCGTCGCCTCCTACCGAGCCGGGCGTCCGGGTGGGGAGCCCCACCCTCCGCCGGGGCAAATCGGGAAGGGACTTGCGGGGGAGCCCCCGCCCCAGCCGTGGGAGCGCGGAGCGCGCCGCGTCCCAGGTGGCCCCGCTATTGTTTTACCTTCCCGGGTGTTTATTTTTCGCTGATTGGAAAGAAAAGAGACCCGGGAAGAAGGGAGCCTGGGGCTCCACTTTCCGCTGCCGGAGCGCGCTCACCACGCGCCAGACCGGCCAGGGGAAGGGTCTGGGGCCCGGGCCCGACCTGGAGCTCGCTGCCACCGTCCCCGCCTCCCCGGCCAGGCTCCCGGTCCCCCTGCCGCCCCCCCTACCCGCCCGCCCTCCCGTCGCGCCGGAGCCTGACCTCGCCCGGTCCCTCTCCCTCCGCGTGTCTGTCCGTCGGTCGGTGGGTCTGGCGCGCACACCTCCGGGGACGCGCGGCTTCCTCTTCTCCTCCCACAGCGGCTCCGGCAGCCGCGCTCCGGCCCCTCCCGAGGCCCCGCCCTCCAGCTCCTGCCCGGCCCGCTGCACCCGGCGTGGCGAGCGCGGGCCGAGGGCGCGGCCTCGGCGAGAGGACACGCCCCCTTCCCTGGTAGGACACGCCCCTCCCGACAGGACACGCCTTCGGTCCCGCCCACGACTCGCCCACTCCCTCCGCCCAGAGACCCCCAGGCTCTGTGCATCCGGGAGCGGCTGTTGGAGGGTCTGGGAAGAACTGGCGGATGCAAAGTTAATCCTCGCCTGCTGGCAATATGCACAGGTATCTTCCCAAAGGTCAGCAAAGGACAAGGGACAAACGCAAAGCCCTTCGCTGAAGACCGGAATCTGTTCATATAGCGAAACCCCCCCCCCGCCCCCCCCCCCCCGCCACACACACACACACACACACACACACACACACACACAGAGAGCTTCACTCTAGGGTAGAATATGGAAACAGCCTGGGTTTTGACCCCGCTTCCTCCACTTCCTGCCTGTGGACCTTGTTAGTCCTGTTACTTCACCTCTCTGTGCCTCAGTTTCCTTCATCTGTTATGTGGGTCATGTGGCACGTCCATGTCATATAGTAAACCACTTAAAACAGTAAAACACTCCGTAGATATAAACTGCGATGATTTTATAACTCACAGTCCTAGACGTACAAGTGCTTTTTCATTCTTTCCCTATTACCAAACACACAACGTGCTGGGTAGACACTGAGGCTGAGTGCCACCTTCAGGGAGTTTGCAGTCCAGTGGGGACACACGATAAAACAAGCAGGACAAGAAGTGTTGAAGAAACATGTGAGGTCCCCAACCCTGTGTTCCTGGGGAAGTTGGTCAGGTCAAGTCCTGGAAGGCTTCTCAAAGGGAAACCAAGTTAGAATTCAGGAGCAGAAGGTAGCAGAGGAAGAGAATGGGGGGAGGCGAAGCACACATTTGCAGGCCCAGAGGAGAGAGAGTAGCCAAGGTAGATGACCAGGAAAACTCTGTGGTGTCCAAACCAGACTGTAAGGAAGAAGTGGCAGGAAGTGAGTTGAGAAGAAATTGGGTACCAGAAGCTGGAGAGCTTTTCATGGTGTGTTGAAGGGTTTGACCTTCAGCCCAGAGCCATGGGGAAGCCCTGAAGGTTTGGAGCAGGGGATTCACTCCTCCTAAGTGCAGTTTAGAAACACCACTCAGCCTAAATGTGGAAGATGGAAGGGGAAGTTATCCAGGAGGCTGGGTGTGGGTATGGTATGGGGTTGCTATGCTAACACTCCAGAAAACAAGACGTGATCAGGACCCAAGAGCAGCAACAGGAATAGAGAGGAATGATGTCCATGGAATGCCCAGTTGAGCACAAGGAATAAGGCAGAAAACGCTGTTTCAGCCTTAACAACCAAAAATAGGAGGCTCAGGTTGGATGTCTTGAGTTTGAGATGTCCAAAGAAACAAAAGGGGAAGGGGAATTGGATTTCAGAACTCAGAAAGGGATATGGGTTTGTAAAGTGACTTTTATCCAACTGGACGTAGGACAACAAAAGAATTTGAGGGAAGGCTACACTGATAATTCGCTTATGCATAAAAGAAATTAACGTCCCAGTATACAGGGCAATGAAGAGCATGTTATAGGGACACAAAGATAAATGGACAGTCCTCTTCCCCTCTTCCTTGACTGTAAATTTCTTGAAGGCAGGGTCTACCCTATAATTATCATTTATCCCCAAATAACTCTTGGTGTTAGATCTGCATACATAATTGCACTATATATATGTATATATGTATGTATATATATGTATGTATGTGTATATATACATGTATGCGTATATATATAGTTAAATTGAATTGAATTGAATACTTATCACATATTTAAGTTATTGTACTGAAAGTCTCCTCTGGCATATTAAATATTACCTCTTTTTCCCCAGACAATCATGATTCTCTCAGCTTTTGTCTGCTGACGCCTTCATTTTATTTCTGGTGTCATGAAAAATCTCTGCTCTCTTGGAGCTTACATTCTAGTGGAAACCACAAACAATGAGACATCAAGCTTTATTTCTTTTTCCTTCCTTTCTTCCTTTCTTTTCTTCTTTCTGTGGTCGTACTGGGGCTTGAACTCAGGGCTTTGAGCTTGTTAGCAAGTGCTCTGTACTTGAATCATGTCCCCAAGGCCAAAACAACATCTTCCAAACTTTGGCATGTGTCACCATCCAGATTTGTTACAGCTGATTCCCAGCATAGCTGTTCTTTCTAATTTCCATATTTAGGGAACATCTACAATATGCAAAGAACCATGCTAACTGTTGGGTAGGGAGAGAAAAGCACAATTAAAAGAATGCCTCTGACTTCCAGACATAGAAAGGATTAAAGGCAGTAAGTGTGAGCGAGGCATTGATGGTGGTCCCTGTAGGGGTTGGCAGCAGGTGGACAATTTAATTGGAAAGAGTGGTAAGGGAAGGAGAGACATCAAAGGAGTGTAGGGTGTAGGAGTCCCCAGTCAGCAAATCTGTCTGCTGCCCCAGCCAAACGTTAGGAGCCTGCTTCAGAACATTTTACATTTGGCTAGGCCAGGTGGCACATACCTGCAATCCCGGCACTGAGGAGGCAAAGGCAGGAGGATCACCAAGTTGAGGCCAGCCTGGGCTACCTGGCCGGGTCAGACTCTGTCTCAAACAAACAAAACATTTGACATATGAATTTTGGCCTGGAATCAGAAGGATATTTTGCATGTCTTGAAGCCTTCTTAAATCTTCTCTGCCAGTAAGTTAAACTCAGAAACCTGCAGAGGCCAGGCAGATGACACAGGGACAGGGAGCCCCGTGGGGAGCTTGGTGGGCTGAGTGCCCAGCCTCATGAAGACTGCACCTTGTCAACCAAAGGCTACTGCTGAGTGTGAAGGTCCCTGCTGCCTGATTTTCCTTCTTTTTCAAGAGAACTAGGAAATTCAGATTTTTCTTTTAATCCTCCTAATTCTGTTCATTGGGAACTAGGGTTTAAATGAAATGCTATGGGGACCAGGACAAAATTTGCTTGTGGTTAAGCTACAACCAAGTGGCTCTATCGGGCTCCAGATCCACCAGTGTGTGTATAATCAAGAGACTAATTTATAAACCACGAAGACCATACAGTTACACTTTTAAGGAAAAAAAAAGAGTACCATCCATGTTCTCCCTTGTCACCTGTAAGGACAGCAAAAGATGGGCAACTCAAAAGCAATGGGTGCTAACTGCCCTTCACACACTCTGAAATGCTACCTACCTCCAAGAACAGCCAAGACAAAAGCAAGCTAAAAGTGTGTGCCCAATTGTTCTCCTAACAGCCAGCTTTCTTCTTGACGATTGCCCTCCTACGCAGGCAAGGATCCCCAGAGCTGGAGACTAGGAATATTTAGACAGGATACCATCTGTCTTTAAAAAAAACAGAGGTGACTATTACATCTTGAGACCAGAGTGGCAGGTAGTCCCCAAAGACTTTATCCACAGGTGGGTACTCAGATGTGGGGACGCCATCTAGCGTTAGAAAAGTGACTAGGTTTGCCCCGAGGGAGCTCAGAGCACTGATTTATCCCAGAGGGAAAAATAAAATTCGATTCAACTAACATTCTCCTTTCTCCACAATACCCCAGAGCTGTGCTCACTTCTTTTCTTACTGACAGAGAACAATGGATCTGAAGGAGGATTCCTGGGTTTGTGTCCCAGATCTGTGCTTTCCTTTTTGACACTTAATTCTGGTCAAGCTCTTGCCTGAGCTTCCTCGTTCGCAAAAGGGAGTTAAAATAGCGCCTGCCTACCACCAGTTGCCCATGCCTGTAATCCTAGCTACTCAGGAGGCAGAGATCAGGAGGATGCTGGTTAGAAACCAGCCAGGGCAAATAGTTCAAGAGGCCCTAGCTCAAAAAATACCCAACCAAAAAAAGGGCTGGTGGAGTGGCTCAAGTGGTGGAGGACCTGCCTAGCAAGAGTGAGGCCCTGAGTTCAAACCCCGGTCCCACCAAAAAACAAAACAACAGCAAAAAAAAAGTAGCACCTGTCCTCAAAAGAGGTTGTAAGGATTAAATAATGTGATAAATGGAAAGGACTTAGACTGGTACTTAGTTTTAGGACCCATTGGCTGTTCTCATTACTAATTGTACCAAGGAGCTAGGGACCAGTGGTCAGAAATTCCAGGTTCCAGTGCAAGTTCTGCTGCTTATGCGGTCTTCTAACTTCTCTACCAAGTTCCTTCTGTAAAATGAGAAAGCCCTAAACTAGCTGTGCATGAGTTACTGTGGAAGTATTTAAAATGCAGTTTCCAGAAGAATCTATTTCTGAATATCTGTGTGAGACTGGACTCAGGTGACTTTTTATTTTTTCAGTACTGGGTTTTTTTGGGGAGGGTGATGCTGATGGTGGTACTGGGGTCTGAACTCAGGACCTCAATGCTTGCTAGGTAGGTGCTCTACCACTTGAGCCACATCTCCAGTCTTTTTCTGTTTTGGGTATTTTCGAGATAGGGTTTCACAAACTCTTTGCCCAGGCTGGGTTTGTAACGAAATCCTCCTGATCTCTGCCTTCTGAATAACTAGGATTACAGGCGTGAGCCACCACCTGGCTTCAGGTGACTCTTAAGAACCTCTTCCACCCCAAACTTTTATATCTGCTACGGTGGGTTTTTGTTTGTTTGTTTGTTTGCAGTTACTAGGGTTTGAACTCAGGGCTTATACCCTTGATCTACTCCATCAGCCCCTTTTTGTGATGGGTTTTTTCAAGATAGGGTCTCAGTAACTATTTGCCCAGGGTGGTTTGAACTGAGATCCTCCTGATCTTTCCCACCTGAGTAGCTAGGATTTCAGGTGTGAGCCACTGGCACCTGGCTCTGCTATGATTTTAATGTAGCTTGTCTTCACCAAAACTCATGTTGAAATTTGTTTGCCAGCATAACAGAGGTGGTAAGACCTTTAAGAGGTAATTAGGTCATGGGGCCCCACCCTCGTAAGGGCTTAAGATCACTTTTTACAAAGTGAGTCTGGCTTCCTTGGCTTGCTCTCTTGCTTAACCTCTCTCACATGTGGTCTTTTGCATGTGGCTGCTTCCTTTCCACCTTTCCACCATAGCTCATATAGCTCAGCTAGAGCTGAGTGGACACTGGTGTGTGCTCTTGAGCCTCAGAACTGTGAGCCAAATAAACCTTTCATTTATAAATCATCCAGTCTTCGGTGTTACATTACTGCTACAGAAAACAGTCTGAAATAAGATCTTCACAAATTCATGATTGCATCCCCCTTGCCCAAGTCCCTTTCTGAGGTTGATTGTAAAACTACACAAGAACACAATGGTCACCTAAATCAAAAGAATCAGATGAGCTGATGCTAAACTTGGCCTTGACCATGGTCAAGAAGCTGTTCATTCTTCCCAGCCCTGGACCATCAGCATTTAATTGTTCTTTGTTCCCATTCTTAGCAAATCCTAATTTTTTTTAACCAAAATATTTAGCCTTGGATCTGCCTTCTCTTACACCCAGCTCTCGCTCATGGCTCCTTCTAGGAGCCCCTTCCCTTTGCTTAAATGTTGAAGGAAAAAAAAAAAAAAAAAAAAAGGGCAGAAACTGTGAGTAGGCTGACTGCCATGTGCCTGTCACGTTGGAGTGACTTCTCTGAGTTAGACTGGCTGATCCCCAATCTTTCTTCCTTTCAATGCCCCAGGGCACCTGGGCTGTGGGCCCAGGCTGGCTGCCACTTTCAACCATGCTGTGGGCCAGGTGGAGGACTTTTAAGAATTTGTCTCAGCCCCTCTTAAAAATAAAAAAAGAAAGAAACAAAGAAAAGTGAGTTTGATCACGGAGTGTCTGTCCTTGCACAGAGAGAGGTGTGTCACCACACATTTAAGAGTCTAAGAATCTCAACTATCGTGAGCTTAAAGCAGAACAGAGGCTTCTAGATGGGGTGCTTTTTCTGAGACATCTGTTACCCCACCGATCGCCAGGGCTGTCTGGCCTGATCTGTCTGGCATGGTGCCTCCTCCCCATAAAACAGTGCAAAGATACTGGCAGATCTCACCCCAACATACACGAGCCTGGCTGACAGTTTCAAAAGTTCACTTGCAAGTTAATTATTTGGAACTCAGAACATATTTTCCCATAATGGTCTTATAATAAATGCTGATTATATTTCCAGGCTGACACAGAAGTGTGCTTAACCCTTAACATGCCTGAAATGCTACATATTTAAGAGGAGAGGAAAAAAGCAAACCAACAATATAATTGAAATACCAGGGATTCAATGATACTGAAAAATAACAATGGAACAAGACATTAGTCTTTTTTTGTTTTTTCAGAAAAGACAATGAACAAATATTCAGTTAACTTAAAGCATTATTTTATGTCCAGAAGTGGTAAGAAAGAAAGTAAGCAAGTTTCCTATCCTCATGGGATTTGTTTCTCTGGTATTGTCTCTGTCTTCTCCAGGAGTAGCTAAGTTACTTGTGGGCTGGAATCTGGTCTGTCTTGTTCTCTAGAGTGTACTCAATGGTTTAGAATAAAGTCTAACACATACCATGTGCTCAATAAAGACTGCTTGAAAGAACGATCAATAAAATCTAGTTGGGGAGACAGACAACAAACAAATAAGTATACAATCAAATGTCAGATGGTGACAAGGACTATGAAGAAAAATAAAGTAGCTGGGTGCCAGTGGCTCACTCTTATAATCCTAGCTACTCAGGAGGCAGAGATGAGGAAAACTGGGGTTTGAAGCCAGCTCCAGGGCAAATAGTTCATGAGACCCTATCTTGAAAAAAAATCTATCATAAAAAAGGGCTGGTGGAGTAGCTCAAGTGGTAGAGCAGCTGCCTAACAAGCATGAGACCCTGAGTTTAACCCAGTGCTGCCAAAAAGAAAAAGAAAGCAGAGTACAGAGATAGAGGCTGTTTTCTATTGGGTGGTCAGGAAAGGCTTCTTCGACGAAACGACATTTGGGGTGGGGGTGTCGCTCAGTGGTAGAGCGTTTGCCCGGCATGTGCAACACCCTGGGTTCAGTCCCCAGCATCACAAAAGAAAGAAAGGACAGATGCACAGAGATGAGTGAAAGCTAAAGTCATGGAAGATCTGCGAGAAGAAAGAATCCCATTTTTGGTGACACCAGGAAATTGGACGAACTTTCCCATTAAAGTTAACTAGAATACCTGGGTGAGATTTAAATATTGTGGTCTTGCTATGTAACTCAGATTGGCCTTGATTTCCCCATCCTCCTGCCTCCACCTCCTGAGTGTTGGGATTGAAGGCATGTGCCACCATGGTCAGCATAGATTAATAAATTATTCAAGTGGAAAAAGTAATTAAGATGGTGAGGAACTATCAGACAAAAAAATTGAAGAAGAGGACCATCCCTTAAAGTCATTGCTTCCCTGAGGACCAGGGCATTGGAATCAAATTCTGAAAAACCAGGATGATCTTCGGTCCTCACAGAGGCTAATGGGAACCAGAAGTAAATCAGTCCATCCTCAGGTTTCAGACCTAGAGACCTTGAACCTAAAATGTGGGTTAAAGAGGTTCCAGACTGGAAGCAGTACCAGGTACCTGACAGAAGCCAAGGACAATCCTTTCAGGAAGAAGACTCTATCACCCAAATCTCAAATGACTCCAAAATGAAATTTCTATCGAAAGTCAGATGTACTCAGGAAATAGTACAATATGAGTGAGAAGAAGCAGAGACAAAAGAAAACTGAAACAGGCCCACAAAACCTTGAGAGACTGGAATTACTTGATGGCCAGCCAATAGAACAACTAGACTTAATAATCATAAAGAAATAATGTTGAAACTTGAAAATGTTGGCAGAAACTCAAAATCATATCAAGAGCTAGGGAAGAGCTTTGCAGACTAAGGGGACAAGTGCAAAGGCCCTGAGGCAGGAGCAAGCTTGGCACATTAGAGAGAGAAAGAAAGTCAGTGTGGCAAGAGAGAGAGGTGGAAGGTGAGTTCAGAGAAGAAGACGAGATCACGTGGATCTTAGGGGTACTTGGGTTTCATTCTGTGTCAAGGGAAACCATTGGATGCCTTGGAGAATAAAGTGACATGGCTTACTTCACATTTTAGGAAAGTCAATCCAGCTTTTATATAGGAAATAGACTATAAAGAAGCAAAATAGAAGTCAAAGATCGCATGGTCCAGGTGAGAGATGATGGAGGCTTGGACTAAGGTGACAGTGATGTGACATACTTTCTGGATGGCCCATTGTCCCCTCAGCTCATAGCTTTCTATTTCCATCAGCAGACATTTTCAGCTCAGTCCCTTCTAAAGTGTTCGTTCCATGTGGATGGTGCCAGACCTTAGAGTAAACATGTTCCAAACTCAGCTCATCCTAAACTGTGGGTTTTCCCCCTTAATTTCCTGTCAGTTAAAGATATCACTTTTCACCCAATCACATAAGCTAGAGGCTTTGGATTAATTTTAGACTTTTCCGTTTCCCATACCTGTGGCCTACCAATTCTGTGTCACCTTTCTCTAGACTATTGTCATGGTTTCTGGCTTACTCTCTTAGGTCATCTCCTTCCCTCCCATCTTCCCTTGAACCTTGTATACCTTTCTAAAGTGTAGCTGGTACCCTTCCAAGACTGTCAATTGCGTCTATAAGGTTCAGACTTCTTAGAACATGTTACAAAGCCCTCTCACCCCTTCCCCCTTGAACTTTCTCCAAGTTCCCTATGGTCTTAATTCTTCCTTTGATCTGGTGTTGCCAGTTGTACGTGGTTTCCTGGATGGGACTCGAAATATATACAGGTATCTACCTAGGCAAGCCCCCTCCTACTGCCCAATAACTAGGGAAGTCCCCCTTCCTGCAGGAATAACAGGAAGTATCTCTCCTCCCATTCTTCAGGAATTGTCTAGGAGAGCTCTGTGCTTGGTACAGACCTCCAGGGCAATACTCCACTGATTTCGGCTCACTGTTCAATGCACATTTTACCAACTGGATTCTCAAGGTCACAGACTGCCTGACATGGCTGTGTTCATCTCCCCACACTGTGCCTGGCGCAGAGCGGGTAACATAAGATGTATTCTAGGGTGATGGAATAAATGGATACAGAAGTGATGACTATGTCCTTAAGCCCGCAGAGTGGCTCCAGCCCTGGGGCTCTAGGGAGCTTCAGCAGCCATTTGCTGGGGACATTTTGTAGATTTCATCTGGGAGACTGTCCACCACATCTGCCTCTCTCCTTAGCTGCTTTGGGTAGGTGAGTCATCCAAACAGGTAGATCAAACTTTTTGTTTCAACTTGTACCAAGAACCACAATTACTGATCACTCTCTTTAGTTCCATCCACAAAAGCTGGCACAGACCATCTGCCTGGGATCTTCGAACCCCACACCCAGCCCATTCCCCAGGGCCTTGGGTCTTAACCAGTGGCAGTGCCTCCTCTGGCTTCTGATGACATAGAAGGGAAATAGGAGCCCATAGGCTTTAAGTTCACAGTGTAAACTACCAAATATGGATGCCAACATGCTTTTCCTAAAGTCACTTGTAATTTCTACAATATTCTATGACCTATCATTTTTCCCTTTTCCCCTTTACTTAAGTTTGCTATTTATAGACCAAGAGACAGGGAGGCACAGAGGGGGAAGAGCTAGGAAAAGAAAGGGTGAACCAAAGAGGGGGAAACAAAGGGAAGAGAAAGAGCAGAAGGGAAAGAAAAGATAAAGGAAAGAGACAGAGAGAGAGAAGAAGAAAGGAAAAGAAGAGACATGGCACATGTCTGTAAGCCCAGCACTTGGGAGAAAGATGTGGGAAGATTGTGAGTTCCAGGCTAAACTGGGCTTCATAGTGAGAACCTGTCTCAAAACTGAAGGAATGAAAGAAGGAGGGAGGGAGGAAGGAAGGAAGGAAGGAAGGAAGGGAGAGAGGGAGGGAAGGGAGAGAGGGAGGGAGGAAGAAAGGAAGGAAAGAAGGGAAAAATAAAGGGGGAGAGAGAAAGAGAGAGAGAGAAGACCTTTTAGTATTCACACATGTGTCTGAAATAGTTCTACTTACCCAGCTGGGACCTCATGGCAGCTCTTACACAGAACAGAACAAAGCCCCTTTCTTTGTGACTTCTCATATGATAACCCAATTGCAAGAGTTGCTATTTTTCTCCAGACTCTATCAACCACAGCCATCTGTCTTGGTCCTGGACTGTTGAAAAACATTTTTTTTCTTTAAATGTGTTTGTGTGTGTGTCAATGACAGGACCAAAGTAGCCTTTGTTGCAACAATGTCCAGCCTGTGGAATTCGACAGGAACTCCCCCAGCCACTCCTGGCCACCAGATGTCAGAGAGCCAGCGGTTCCTTTCATCCTCACCCACCGCAGAGCCATTTCAGCTGCGTGGTGGTAGGGTTCACAGGCGTTGCTGAGCCCCACCCCAGATCTGAGTGAGGCCTGCTCTTGCCTGAGGCCAGCTGTGGGGGCCGGGGAAGGGCAGAGCCACCTGGGAGCTGGGAGTGGGGCTGGGGTGAGAGAGACTGTGCCAAAAGCTCAGCAAAAGCTGCTATTAAAAGCTGGTTTTCAGCCAGGGAGTCCAGTGTGTACCACCTGGGAAAAAGAGGACATCGTATGTAATGCCAGGGCGTGAAGGGTGTGGAGGGCGCCCGCTGTGTGGTCCTTCCTCTACTGTTGGCTAGGATCTGCATGGTTCCCTACCCCATCCTCCACCACCTCCTCCATCTTTTTTCTCTTCTGGTTCTTTCTTCTTCTCTTTCTCTTCCTCTTCCTTCTTTTCTTCCTTTTCCTTATTTTTTTTCATAAAAGCTGATTTTCATCCTCAATGGAAACACAGCAAGGCTGTCAGAGGTCACACCATACAAATATGTTTATTGGAGGGTCCCAGAGATGGAAGTTCTACCACCCAAGACATGAGGGAACATAAGGATGACAAATGACTTCTGCTTGCCAGTAAATCAGAGCTCAAATTCCATACTTCCTCTTTCACAGGTGGAGGGACAAAGAGAAGACTTCTTTTCCTCCTTAAAGATACACCAAAATGAGTCAACAATAGGCAGATTAGTAGGAGAAAAAGCATAAAATTTCATTACCGTGCATAGAAGGAAAAAAAAATCACAGCATGGAGTCACACACAAAGTATGAGTCTCCCCAAGACCCATATGGTCAAGGCTAAAATAACTTCTGGGCTAGAATGCAAGGTGGAAGAAAGGTTGTCTTATTATATAGATAAAGTTTCTTGTGTCATCTCTCTGAGTCATCCTCAGTGGAAAATTTTTCTAGGCACGGTGTCCTGGGCTTGGAGTTTTCTTTCTTTGTGTGTTTAATCTTTCCTGGTAATTTGATGACATTTCCAGGGAAGGGGCTTAAGATAATGCCTTTCTTGTGAAAGAAATGTTCCTTAGGTAGACAAGGGAATTCCAGAGAGTGCCTCCCTGCACATGGTGGAGAGGGGAGAGGAAGACAAGGTTAGTGGGATCTTGATTGGGAGGCAGAGTCTAAGGTCTCTAAGCATGTCAAAGTCTTTGAGGAGTCATTTTCTGGCTTCCCAACACTGGTTATGTGATCTCAGTTAATTTTTTAATCATCTAGTCTCATTTTCCTCATTGCAAAATGGAAATAATTGCACCTGCTTTATATGAGGAGTTGTTGTGGTGCTTTTTTTTTTCCCCTGGGGACACAGGGATAACACACAGGGTAAAATACATAGATGAAGTAAATACTCAGAAAATTCAGTCACTTAACAACTATGACTAGATGCCTACTACGTGTCATGTTCCAGAGCACGAGAACAAAAGAAATGAAAAGAAAATCCTGATTTCATGGAGTGAACAGTTTTCTACGAGGGAGAAACAAACGATATCAAACAGCAAAATATACAGCGCACCAAAGAAAACACATCAACAAAAATAAAGACAATAGAGATTTCAGATGATGAAAATGCTATAAAACAAAAACCAAGGAGAGTGGAGGGAAGATGGACTGGTGCTTTAATTTAAAAAGCTGCCAGAGACTTCCTACAAATGTGACCTTTGAATATAGACCTGAAGTTGGTGAGGAAGCCATGTATGTTGAGGGAAGAGCATCTTGAGCCAGGAGTGCACCAGATATGACAGAAACATCTAGAGGCTCAGTCCAGGTGTAGCTGGAGCTCAGTGAAAGAGGATGGACAGGAGGAAGTGAGGTAATAAGAGTGATAGAATCTGAGTAATGTTTTAATAGGATTTTTCAGGCTGCTGTGTTGACAGTAGTCTGTGGAGGTCAAGTGTAGAAATAGGAAAACCAGTTGAAGGTCAAGGTAATGATCCAGGTTAAAGATGTTGGTGGCTTGGACCAGGTGGTAAAAAAGGAGTTGGTGAGACGTGATTGGATTCAGGATATTTGGTTTGTTTTTTTTTTAAGGAAGAGCTGACAGAGATTGATGATGGATTTAATAGGAAGTGTGGAAATAAGGGAGGGATTCAAGAAGGTCTCAGAGGTTTGGGGCCTGAGTAGCTGAAAGGATAGAACAGCCATTTACTGACATGAGAAAGACTGTAGGTAGAGCAGGTTTGGGGGAGAGACTCGGGTAGAGGATGGTAGGTGCTGTGCATTCTGTTTTAGACATTGTGAGAGAGTATTACCTTGATATCTCCTAATGAGTTATGTATTGAGACTTGCACACTGGGGCTTACTTTCTTAGGATGCTGCTTTAGCCATATGAGGACCCCAAACCATTCTGTGGACCATCATATGGAGGACAACAAAGTGCCCTGGCCAATAGGCTCAGCTAATGGCCAAATGGACATGAGGACATCATAAACCAATCTCGGTACAGCTTCAAGGACCTCAGCTGCTTCAGTGACCACAGGCAAGATCAGAACCATCTAGCTGAGCCCAGCCAAATTGGCAGTAAGGTTCACTTTGTTATGCAGCAAAGATAATTGGTACAATCATGTTAAACTTGAGATGCCCTGTGCACATTCAAATTAGGATGCCAAGCAGAGAGTTGGGTGTCTGAATTTAGAATTCAAGGTGAAAAGACACTGTAAGAACCAGGTTCTGGTGGCTCACACCTATAATCCTCGATACTTGGGAGGCAGACTTCAGGAGGATCACAGTTTGAAGCCAGCCTGGGCAGCCTATCTTGAAAATACTCAACATGCACAAGAAAAGGCTGATAGATGGCTCAAGTGGTAGAACACCTGCCTAGCAAGCATGAAGCACCAAATTCAAACCCAATTATCACCAAAAAAAAAAGACACTGGGAGTCATCATGTATGGATGATAAACCATGAGATTTGAGTGTGAGGCCTTGAGTTCAATCCCCAGTACTACCAAACAAACAAACACAAAACCCCTTGAAAGGGAGTATCACAGAAGGTAACATAGGTAGAGAAGTCCTAGGGCAGAGTGCTGGTGACTCTGCAAGTGTGATAAAGACAGACCAGCCAGTACAATAGGCAAAAACCTAGGTCTATGTGGTGACCAAGTATAGAATGTGTTTCTGGAAGAAAGAAAAAATCAACTGTTGAATACGCTCATTAATCAAATATGATGAGGACCAAGAATTGACCATTAGACTCAGCCTTTGAATGTCTTTGGCTACTTAAGAGGAAGCAGTTTTAGTGGAGCTGTAAGTTTGGAAGGAGAGAATGGAAAGAAATGAATGGAATCACAACTACAAATAACCCTCCTGAGGAGTTCTGGTGTAAAGAAAAAACAGAGAAACCATCCATAGTGGTGGAAGGACATGCAGTTAAGAGAGTTGTTGTAAGTTTTTGGAAAGGAGCTAGTAGAGCTAGGAACATCAAGTGGTGAGGAGACAGAAAGGGGACTGGCTGGGCAGGTGAGGGGGGTGGGACCTCTGGGTCAGTGAGGACATGGATCTTAGCTGGAGCAAGGATAGATCAGACACAGAAAGGCAGAGTATGTGCACAAATACTAGTTCGTGGTAGATTTGGTAGAAGAATATGGACTTTCTTTGCTTATGTTTTCTCAGTAGTCATTGGCTGAGCTTGAGAATGAGTGAGGGTATGTTAGAAGGTTGAGGAGAAAGTAGATATGACATTTTTGTCTAGAAACTAATAGTATCCACTGTTGTGTCCCTGGAAGGGGCAAAGTCTGCCATCCTACTCACTAATGTTCAACAGTTCATGACCGGCCAGGTTTGATAGCCTATAATACAGATTGATTGTAGCTGGTAGTCTCCTGCCTAAACAAAGTAATTTCTTACTTCCTCTTTGACACAGAACCCAGTTTTGTTCAGACATGTGATGGTCAGGTACTTGGGCAATCGGAGTCTTTCTCCCTAACCACGCTGTTAATCTTGATTAATGTAAGCCAATCAGGAGAGTTCCATTTCCTTTGCCAGTGATTGTTTTAGGCAGAAACCTGTGTTGCAATTCTGACCAATAATAGATGAGAGGCGATCTGCTGGTAAAGATTTTCCTTTATGATGAAAAAAGAGAATCATAAAAGGAATGGTTTCTTTTTTTTTTTTTTGCTTGCTACTGTTGGGTGGCAAAACAGGACCTGCAGCAGCCACAGTGTGACCAGGACCAAGGCTAGCCTCTGGGCTAAAGGAGGCAGTCTTTAATGATGTTCCTGATCACCAGCTCAACCCTGGAGCCTCCCTATCTCCAAGCTTCTCTGTATGTGAGATACGGTTATATATTTTTCTCATTGACGGTGCCCTTCTGTGTTGTCTCATCTGTGATTTGCAATGGGAAGAAGAGTGATACATAAAACAACAGTACGATAAATGCAGGATTCAGTTTAGCATTATCAAGGACACAAATTAAATTGAAAGCAATATGGGTAACATGAGAACAACGTATTAGACACAGATGAATAAAACTCCCTTACCATGAATATCTTACAATAAATATATGTGTGTCTATATTGCAACCCAAGGATAATAAAATATAGAAATTACTATGATAGAGGGTAGAATGCATTAAGTGCCTTGAAAGAGATGTAGGAGGTCAAAGCAGATAGTGAGACATCCATCTGGGGGAATTGGGGTGTCTCCATCAAGGAAGCAAGTTCTAGAAATTAGGGAATAGTAATAACAAACGTAGAGGCAATTGGAAATCAGGTGATAGTTCAATTTGACAGATTCACAGCCTATGTGTAAGGAAGAAGGGGAAATAATGCTACGGAGAGTTATACTGAGTCAGGATTTGAGAGACCCGAGAGACTAGGCCAAGAAATCAGGGTTGGCTTAGGTTGGAAATGGTGGCGCCTGGAGACATCTTTTAATAGCTAAGTAATATGATCAGAGTTGAGCATGGGAAAACTCGTATTTAGTGGGAGAATGGAAGATAACTCTTTCTTATCCAACAATAACTAATTGTTTTAGACATTTGTCACACCCTCAATATGCACAGATGTCTAAGATAGATCCACCTAAAGCCTCAGTAAGAATAAACAAGAGACAGTTATATTCTCACACTGTGGAAGGGAGCAAGGAGGGCAGAAAATCTGCCTTGACTTCATACAAACGTCCTGACCCTTTTCTCTATATCCTACAGGCTTCTTTAAGGTTCTCTGCAACCACAGAGAGCCCCCATTCCAATAAGAATCTGCCCCCAGAGCCCAAACTTGCACCCGGATGGTGGTTCTCTCTCCTCCAGGTACAAGCATTTTCATAGCATGGAGTTCCTTCAATCAATTCTGAAACCCTGTACAGAACACTATGCAATATTGATATATTTAAATCCAAAATACAGACAATGAATTAGCACCAAATTACATATTTAGCGCCTTTATGCTTAAGTCGCTTAAAAATGTTAGATTTAATTAAATTTATAGACACTAACATACAATATAAAACCACAACCATAAGCCCAAACACCTGTCCAAAAAAAAAAAAAAAACCCAATCTGTCAAACTCAGCACCGTCCGCTCTGTCTGGTTCCATTAATATTTATTTGCTACTTGCTAATTCGTTCTGTCATCTGCTAGCACTGGCCAGTGAATAAGCAATAACAGGTGCCAAAGATTTAATAAAAATGTAGAGAGGAAAAAAGCTAAAAGCTGAAGAAATTCTATCCATTAACTTAATTTTTTCTGGGAATTAATGTATTTCTTTATTCATTCATCCGAGATTGATTGAGCAGTTACTGTGCCAAGTGAGGAGACACAAGGAAGGAAGATGCAATCCTGGCTTCCAGAAGAGGTGTAGGGGAGGAGATGGAGGAGAAAATACCAAGGAGCCCACAGGAAGTGAGTGCTGTATCATGGTGGAAGTAGTGCAGGGGTGGGGTGGGGTGGAGGTGGGGGTGGGGTGGAGTGGGGTGGGGTGGGGTGGGGGTGGGGTGGGGTGCGGTGGGGGGTGGGGTGGAGTGGGGTGGGGAGAGCGGGGAGAGCCTAGAGCAGAGGTGAGAGAGCTTCCAAGAAGATGACTCAAGACAGGTGACTTGTCTATACCAGTGCTTGTCAGAGTGGGGGACTTCACCAAGCAGGAAATTGCCCATGAAATTGGGGACAGGATGGTCATGACCAACTTTTACATTTTGTGATGTAACGTTCATTCAAATGATCAGGAACTATTTAATAATAGAAAGGACACTTAGTGTTTTCAAAAGACAAAATGACAACAAATGTAAAGGTGTTGTGGCTGTATTTGTGATTCTAGAATTGGGCAGCAGTGGGCTGAGCAGAGGAGGTTGGTTTTACAGTCAGAGAAAGGCTTAAGAAAGCAGAAACGAAGAACAAAACAGCACACTGGTTGATGCAAAGTTACTTTCCTTGTAAGGAGGAGAGAGATGGACAAACATTACAGAACAATAGAAAAATAACTGAGTGGTTAACGTCAGGTTACTTTTTTTTTTGGTAAGGATTAAAGCAGATAAAATTTCATTATCAGCCGGCTCAAACTGGCCTGTTTAGGAAATTTGGCTATTATCTCTCTCCTGATTTCTGAGAAGTTCAGATAAACAGCTTAGTTTCAGTTTGGTGGCTGGAACTTGAGTTCTAAGTGACTCCATTTTTATTTTTAGCCCAGTCTGTTGAGACCTCATGGAGGAGCTTACTGAAAAACAATGTCCTCATGTAAATTTTATTTTAGCAGCACGAAAAAAGAAAAGAAAGGAAGAAAAACAAAACAAAAAAAAGTCATAATCTCAGGAAACACGAGCTGCCCTTTAATTGGTGTAAATGTAGCTTTGTGAAGAACACACCATATTGAATTTACTCATTTTGCTATGGATTCCTGAATGGGTGAGCCGGAGAATGTGATGGGAAGAAGCTGAGAAAGGCCTCAATGAATGAAAGGAATGTGGGCAGAGGTCCTGGGACATCAGGCCTTAATTTTGCCCCCTGGGGTTAAAGTTCTAAGTACCCTTCGTTTTGGGAAGAGGGGAGCAGAGCCAAAACCTGTCCCTAACACACACGTGGCTTTTCACCCTAGGCACTTTGTCCTGGAGTTGGAAAGGGGAGTAAGTGTGGCTTGGTTCATAAAAATATTCAAATTATATTTTGTGACTTCATTGTATTCGGGAAGAATTTAACTTTTGTCCCCAAAAGTTCATTATTTGTCCCCTGACATTAAAAGAAGTTGAAGCATTTTTGGGGGCCCTTCAATGTAAGCTTCTTGCCTACTGTGCCTAGTGAATAATTCAGGCCTGACTGTCCTAAATTTTAGGCAGCACCCAGTGGGGTGGGGTGAGATGGGGTCCCAGCTTGAGCCTGTGTGAGACCAAGCAGCATGCTAGAGGAAACTGGGGAATGAATTCACAAGATGGTCAAATACCACAGAGGCCCAGGAATCTGGACAAGGGCACAGCCAGGCCTGGCACTTCACAGGGCAAAGGCCCCTTGCCAGTGAGGCTGCCCACTGCTGGCCCCAGACTGGAAGCAGCAAGGACCTGCCTTCTAAAAACTCTGCCAGACAGCCCTGCCTTGTGCACTTAGCCTAATTTGCATTTTATCAGACAGTCCAGACGAAGCCTTTCATAATCCAGAGCGCCTCCCTGTCCCAAATACAGTCTGTGATGTGATAAAATAAAGGTGTCTGTTAGTCTGGCTGTCCTCTCTCATTCATGCTTCAGGGGGTCATGCATGGTATGTTGGTTACCTACAGGATAGAGCCTGGCTTCTCCTAGCTTCTGCTCAGTCTTATCTAGGCTATGCAGGGCTGGAGGGCAGGAACCAAGGTCACTTAAATGCTTCTGGCATTTGAGATCACTGGTGGGAAGACAGAGAGGGCAGAAAAGAAAATAAAGGAAGGAGATGGGGAGAAGGAGGGGAGGGGAGGAGAAAGATGGGAGAGAGAATAAGGAAGAGGAGAAGGGGAGGGGAAAGGAAGGAGGCACAGCAGGAAGGCACAGCATTTGCCCAGGTGATCTTTTTGAAAGAATGACGCAGCCTGGCACATGTGTGCACTCTGCTATGTTGTGCTGGTCTCCTCACTTTAGCCCAGGTAGAAGTCTAAAGACAATTGCATCAAATACAGATTGAGAGAAGCCAGGTGCTGGTGGCTCTTAGCTACTCAGGAGGCAGAGATCAGAAAAATTGTGGTTTGAAGCCAGCCCTGGGAAAATAGTTCGGGAGACCCTATCTTGAAAAACCCATTATAAAAATGGGCTGGTGGAGTAGCTCAAGTGACAAGAGCATGTGCCTAGCAAGCATGAGAACCTGAGTTCAAACCCCAATACTGCCAAAAATAAAAAAAATTAAAAAATAAAAAAATAAACTGAGAGAATAGTCAGGTATCTATGGCTCATGTCTGTAATCCTAGCTACTTGGGAGGCTGAGATTGGGAGGATCATGGTTTGAGGTCAGGTGGGCAAATAGTTTGTAAGATGCCCATCTCCAAAATAACCCAAGCAAAAGTGGACTGGAGACATGGTTCAAGCAATACAGTGCCTGCTTGGCAAGTGCAAATTCCTGAGTTCAAACCCCAGTTCTACCAAAAAAAAAAAAAAAAAAGAGAGAGAGAGAGAGAATCAAAATGGGCAAAATGAATGCACCTAATTAGAATTGTCTAAATGAACACAGATGGCTTTGGTGTCCTCTGCAAAAGCCTCCCCCCAACTTTTTATAATGAAAAAAGTTCAAAGCTATAGAAAACTGGAAAGGCAAGTATGAAAAAAAACCCCGTGTCCTCCTTCCCAAGATTCAACACTTAATGTTTGACCTATTCCCTTTCTCTGCTGTGTGTGTCTAACACGAGTATGTATGCGTTTGCATATATATTTATTCACATACGGGCATTTTTTTTTTCTAAATTATTTCAAGGTAAGTTACAAACGTCATGACACTTCACTGTGTCACTAGTAACAGAAAGGACACTTACTTGAAAAGAGATATTTAATATTAATGCAATAGTACCCGTTACAATTTGCTTGTTTATCTTCTTAGCCTCTTTAATCCAGAAGAGTTCCGCATTGATGGTAATTATCATGGATTTTGGGGCTGTGGTTTACCAAGATGGGAGAGTAGGAGAAAGCAGTGATTTACCAGAATGCAATTAGAGGGAAAGAAAATGGCTGGCAGCTTGACAAAGGAGCATAGAGCTGCCACTGCTGCAGCTGCTCTGAGTCCTGTGGGGTTGGGGACAGGTGACGCCATGGAGGGAGACTTCCACTACACATGTTCAAGAGGCCTTTGAGGTCAGTTCTCCTCATGCTTGTTCTGCTTAGTTTATTTATCTATTTTTTTTGAGACAGGGTCTCTCTACGTAGCCTAGACTGACCTTGAACTCATGGTCCTCCTGCCTCAGCCTCTTGAGTGCTGGGATTACAGGTGTGTCCCACTGTGTTCAGCAAGTTTAATTATTTGGTTTGGTTTGGGGGTGTTTGTCAGATTTCTCCTTTGTAGACATACCTTTCAACTTTTGTAATTAATAGTTACATTGAGGTGTTAAACTCTTTTTTTTTTTTTTTCTTTAAGAGAGTATATCGAAGAGACTGTTCCTCTGGCATGGAGATTTGTGAAGGTAATAATCCAGAATGATAACATTTCCTAATGTTTTCATAGCATTTTACAGTTTACAGAACATTTTCACACATATTACAGCTTTTGATTTCCCCCTAATTTCCTTGTCTAAGAAGCGAGTTGCTTAGAATTCTTCACGCACAGGTTTGCCCATCTGTTCATCCTGAGGACACAGCAGCCACTGTGCTGGAGCAGGTCGTCATGCATGTGTAAGGGGAGGGGAGGTCAACATGAACCTCTTTCAAAACCGTGTGGCAGGGATTGTGTTGGAAAGGAGCTCTGGAGTGGAGAATGTGGGGATGGGAGGAGCTAATGGAGGAGAACCAGCCTGCCTACTCATTGTCACATGAGAAATTCCATCTCTCCATTATTAACTGGGTGCTGGGTTCTTGTTACTTGCAGCCATCTGCTTCCTGACTGATGCTCTCCATGTCCTCACACTGCAGGGGAAGGAATTAAGGGCCCCAGAAGTAAAATGAGGTTGCCATGTGATACTCAGGTGACTGTTGATCCTAAGTGTGTAATTTTATTTTATTTTATTTTTTGTGGTACTGGGGTTTGAGCTCAGAGCCTACACCTTGAGCCACTCCACCAGCCTTTCCTGTGATGAGATTTTTTGGAAATAGGGTCTCACAAACTATTTGCTCGAGTAGTCTTTGAACTGCGATCCTCCTGATCTCTGCTTCCTGAGTAGCTAGGATTACAGGAATGAGCCATGGCACGTGGCTGTAAGTGCTTAACTTAAGTTCCCCATTGTTCTCTGAACCCTATGCTGTCCCCCTCGGGAGGAAACAGGAGAAGCCCCAGAATGGAAGGCTGGTTGACTCTCCTCTTGTGTATACAAAGCAGAGATGGGTACACAGAAGGAAGATGTCCAGTGACAGTTATCAGGCAGGATGGGTGCTGGTCACTTCCCCAGGTGGCTGAGTGATGGACATTTTAATATATGAAGCAATTTCAGTAAATTCAGAACGGTTCACATGGACAGATAGTGGGCATGCCCAGTTAATCAACAGAAACAGAAGAGCATTCTATCTGAGGCCACAAAGTGCCCCATGAATAATTCCTGTGAGGACAGACCCGATGTCAAGTTTGGGAGCCAGGGCTTAGTGGATGGGAGGAGTGTATTGGGTGGAGGCCAGAGAGGAGGCTCCGGATAGCAATGAACAAGGCTGGCCAGCCTGCTGTGCATTTGAACAATGGGAGCAATTAGGCGTGAGCTATTTGCAGACAGAAGGAAAAAGGTGAGTCGAGCCTCTCAGTGCCACGTGTGCCTGGATGCCCAGTACTGTCACCCTCAAAAGAGGCTGTGAAGTGACTCCGAGGGGCATCCTTGGAGAGGTCAGGGCTGGAGTTGTCAACATTTAAAGTCCACCTCTTGGGTTTTAAAAAAGGCATCACAGAGAGAGGACAACACAAAGGTCAAGAATTCTAGAACCTTCACTGCTAATTGTCCCACTTTCTCTTAGGTAATTTCGCAGCAGAATGCTGAGGCAGCTTGTATTTGTGTGTGTGTGTGTGTGTATGTGTGTGTGTGTGTGTGACTGTAGGGGAGTAATCAGAGGAGGAAAATGTGGCATTTTTGCCAACATTTGCCTTTTTTTTCTTTTCTTTTGGTCTTTTTTTTTTTTTTTTAAATCCCTACTGCTCTCCACCCCTCCAATAAGCTGAGCTAGTGTAAGTTACAATTTATTAGCTGGTTGCCATGGGTTACACCAGCGCTGCACAGATAGTCCCTTCAGAAATAGTAACATTTAATGCAATGTAAAACAGAACTTCTGTATCACCACTTGGCTGGCTTCTGCTGGCTTGCAATATTATATCCTTCCCCGCTGAGAGTGCAGCCTCGGGAAATTAGCTGGTACCGTTACTTGCGGTGATGATGGGTGTCTGCCATCCTCCCGGTTTCATGCAAAGGAGACTTTGTGATACGAGGGCGTGTGCAGGACCTGGATCTGGGGGGTGGACTGGCATCGCCACATGCTGTCCCAGACAGACTGTTTCATCCAGTGGGTCATTATTTAAGGCAGTTTGCTCAAAGAGAGTCCCTGTGGTCCACGGCCAGTTACCATTATGAGGACTGATGGATTTTATTTATTTTGCCATCTGGATAATATTCGTGGCAGATAGGTGAACAAAAATTTGTGGGCTGGTAAATTATTAGGATAATATTTAAGTCTAAGGGTAATTTCAAAGGTTATAGGGTCACTCAGTTTGGAATAGACAGAGACTGATGTTTTCAGGTCACCTATGTTCTCTCTTCTGAGCCCACTGTCCTTGTCACCCACTCACCTCTAAGAACACACCTTTTCCTATTGGTTGGCTTACTCTTTGCTCCCTCTTTAGAAATGTGCTCTGTCTTACACGTAGGTACCTGCCTCAGTCTACAAGTCCGCACTTCCCAAGCATAGTCCTGCATGGTAGGTGTGCTGAAGTGATTGAAAAAAGAGGGGACCAGACACGGGTGGCTCATCGAGAGGCAGAGATCAGGAGGATCACAGTTCAAAGCCAACTCAGGCAAACACAAAATAGGGCTGGTGGAGTGACTCAAATAGTAAGAGTATTTGCCTACCTAGCAAGCATGAGGCCCTGAGTTCAAACCCCAGTGCCAAGCCAGACTGTCTGAGTTCAAAGCTTCAAAGCCATCCTCTGCCACTTTCTGTCTGTAACCTTAGACTAGTCACTGAATCTTTTGCAGCCCCCGTTTCTATATTGTAAATGGGAATTGTATTTATCTTGTATTCACACTGTGAGGCTTAGTTGAGGGAGAGGGGAATTGTATGTGAAATCAATTAGCACAGTGTCTTCCAAATGGCAGGTGCTTCAAAAGTGGCCTTGCTTACCCTGGGACATGGGATTTTGTCCTTTCTGACTCTTGGCCAGCTTGTCCACCTGGGCAATTCTTGCTTTCCATATGAGACTCAGCTCAGATACAACCTTTGTTGTAAAACCAGCCCTGTCACCTGCTACTTCCCTCTGCCAGGCACTTGCTCTGCAGTCTCTCAGCTGCCATGGCTCTTCTAGGACCCCTCTACTGCAGTGTGGTTGCTCTGCATTCAAAGTCTCTGTCACCATGACTTCCTTCACTGGACTATGACTTCTTCAGCACAGAGGCCTCCCTTTCGTGGTCTCTCTTTACAGCACAGTGCCCAGAACACTGAGGTCTTCAATGAAGTCTGTCAGATGTATGCAAAATAAGGAAGGAACCAGTTCATACCTTCAGTTTACCTGACATTATTCCCACTGGATAAAAGCCAATGCCCCATTCTACAAAACCAGCAGCAGCCATTAAGGGATTCTGTGATTCAAATGCCTGTGACTATAATAAAAGACACGACTCACAACGGCTTAAAAAGAAGAGAATTTATTAAGCTCCATAACAAGAAGTCCCAGCGTATGGAAGCTCAGGATGGTAACTTAGCACTTCCTGGAGGACCCAGTGTCATCACACATTCAGTCCAGCTCCCTCCGACAGGCTGGGTTCTCCTTGAGTCAGCTCCTCAGGGGAGGAACTCGGCACAGCCCTGCTAAGCAGTGAATGTGGCTCAAATGTTAGTGACAAGTTCTCTTTCCAGGAGGGGAGAACCTCTCTTTGATCCCTAGTTTGTACTTCTGTACAGAATTAAGACACAGGTCCTTTCTGAATCCAGTTATTGCACCAGGAAAGGGAATTTAATGAACAGTGTAGTGAAATGTCGTGAGTAGGACATGCTGCTAGAGCAAACTGGAGTTCTGTTGGGAAAGAAAGCATGCAGATAAAGTTATCTTGTGGGGTGACACACCACATAGTTTGCTTCTGTGTGCTTCCACACATCCATGTGTCCATCATCCATCCATCCATCTGTCCATCCATTCATCCATCCATCCATCCATCTGTCCATCCATTCATCCATCCATCCATCTGTCTGTCTGGTTGTCCATCCATCCATCCATCCGTCTGTCCATCTGCCCGTCCATCTATCCATCCATCCATCCATCCATCCACCCATCCATCCCCCCATCCATTCATCCATCTGTTCATCCACTCATCCAATCATTCATCCATCCATCCATCCATCTGTCCATCTGTCCATCCATCCATCCATCCATCCCATGGATATTGATTAAGCATCTGCCACATACCAGGCACTGTTCTGGAAGTGCACACAGTGGTGAAGGAGCTAATACCCACTGGGGAATGAGATGTGAAAATGTAAACAAACACACAGGGCCTTTATAGCTCGTACTGTACTTTGGATCTTCAATGTCCCCCCCAAAACCCCTTGTTGGAGGCCTGCTCCCCAGCTTGGCACTATTGGGAAGTAGTAGAACCTTTAAGAGACAGAGCCTTGCAAGAGATTTTAGGCCACTGGGGAGGCATACCCTTGAAAGGAATTGTAAGACACTGGTCTCTTCTATGCTGTCTCTCCTTTGCATCCTGGCTATGAGGTGAACAGTTTGACCATGTGTCCCTGTCACAATGGTCTGCCTCACCACAGGCCCAAGGCAACAAGGCCAGTCAGTCCAGGTGTGAAATCATAAGCCAAAATAAACCTTTCCTCACTTTCATTGTTGACCTCAGGTATTTTTGTTACCGTAACAGAAAGCTACTGTTACTGTATCTAACTAACAGTAAACTAACTAACACATGTTGCTGTAAGTGTCAACAAGGAAATCCAGTGTGGTAGAGAAGAGAGTGAATAGATGCTACTCTAGGGGTGGTCATGGGGGGGCTCTTCTGAGGAGGCAACATTTGATGGAATAGTGCATCAGTGCTGGCTGATACTAAGTATATAGACTAGCAAGTGCAAAGGCCCAGAGGCAAGAATGAGGCAGTTGGTGTGGCTGAAATAAAGTCTGTACCCAACTATTGATCAAAAGTTGCTCATGGCATCCAGCTCAGATCACGCCCCAGGCTGGAAACAGATCATACCTCTTTCTTCCTGAGCCTTTCCTGTCCAGACTTGCAGCTCCACCCAGGGCAGAGGCACAGCTGTGAGCCCACAGAACAATAAGCTCAGCCCTTGGAAGGGAGGAAAAAACCACCATGGTTCTGACAGCAAACCAAGAATGGGTCAAAGGCTTGTTGGGCCATTGCCTGTTTTGTGCAGCAATTTCTTTGGCCACATTTACCTGGAAATATAAAAAGACTAGTCAGTGCAAGGTAACAGTGAAGCTACTCCGTGTATATTGACACCCTGGTCTTATCCACCTCCTAGCCGCCCCCCTTGTGACACTGGGTGGGCCCAGTGACTCCAGATCTTTGGGGATGCAGGGCAATGCCACTGTCATGTGCGATTGGATTTCTCAGCTGTTTGTGTAATGGGATATAGTCACCTCTTCCACTTGCTGCAGCTTAGTTCCTGGATGGGCATAGGGTGACTAGTGGACAGGTCCCCAGGTCTCATTCTATTCCAGGGACTGGTAGTTCCCTGGCTTGCAGTGAAAACTTCTCCCAGGGTCACAACCCACTCCTGCCAGATTCGGGCAGCCATGCCCCACCACTGCCTGGCCAAGCTGGAGGGCATCAAGGCTCTCCTCCTTCGTCCTCTGTCACACAGTGGCACCAGGACTCCTTGTTCAGTTTCCTCTGAAAACTGGTCTCTTTTTCCTCCCAGTTCAGGCTACCATTTTCCCAGAATAGTGTGTCAGTCAGCTTTCCACTGCTGTGACAAAATACCTGAGACAAACAACCTAAAAGGAGAAAAGGTTTGTTAGCTCACAGTTGGTTTCAGTCCACGGTCACTTGACTCCATTGCTTTTGGGTCTGTGGTGAGGCAGAGCATCATGGCAGAGACAAGAGGTGGTGGGATACTTTTCCTCATGGTAGCAAGGAAAGATAAAGAGAGAGAGGAAGGGCCAGGGTCTTCATATCCCCTTCAAGGGCCTGTCCCCAACAACCTAACTTCCTTCCCCTAGGTCCCAGCTTCTAAAGGTTCTGCCATCTCTCAGTGGTACACAGGCTGACAACCAAACCTTCCGCCCATGGGCATCTGGGGAGTTATTTAAGATACAAACCGTAGAAATGAAGTTTTGTTATTTTTTGGTGGGTCTGGGGTTTGAACCCACAGCTCTGCACTTGCAAAGCAAGCTCTCTACCTCTTGAGCCACACCTCCAATCCATTTTTACTATTTATTTTTGAGATGGGAGTCTCATGAACAATTTGCCCAGGGTGGCCTCAAACTGCAATCTTCCTGATCTCAGCCTCCCAAGTAGCTAGGATTACAGGTGTGAGCCATTGGCACCGGACTCTGTTTTTATTTTTGCGACAGGGTCTGTCTGTGGTGCCTAAACTGGCACCACAATCCCCCAGCCTTAATCTCCCAAGTAGCTGGGACTATACGCATGTACCATCTTATCTAGCTCCAGATTCATTTTAAGTCTCCTTTTCCTTTGAAGCTTTTGTGAAAGTAGTGTAGCCCATGGAATATTTAACTGAGGTCACATCAACATCCGAACTGTCTCTCCGTTCATTGCCTGCTGGGTGAGTCTCAGCACCCCCCCACCTTCGTTCTCTAGGAGTTCTGAGGGTGCCTCACTCATATATGCAAATTGCTCAGCCTTCCGGTCTGCTTGGAAGTCAAAGAAAGAATACAGCTCCTGTCCCCAGTGTTACAATATTGCAGGACCCAAGGCACAGAGGGGCCAGGAGGTTGGTCTGGTCCCTTTCAGTGTGGCTGGTGGCAGTAGGGACACCACACTGGCCTTCATCAATGCTGCTGTGTTGGCAGCTCCCTTCCTTCTTGAGGTTGCGTTTTCTCTAGAGGCTCTGTGTTTGGTTCCCTGCCATCATCTTTTCCCACCAGAGACCCAAGTTGTGGACACAGTAAGGTTCCTTCTCTGGAGCTCTGGAAACCCAGGTAGAAGTGTGGAAAGGATTGGAAGAACCCAACCCTTTGGTTTGGTGGGATTCTGCACCATTTAGAATCACAGCTGTGCCCAACCTGCTCAGAATAATAGCAGGAGAAGGAGTTCTTTAGGTCAGCTGTCTTTTGCAGATGAGAAAACAGAGGCCAGGAGAGAAGAGATTGGATTGAGGACATGGACCTTGGAACGCACAGCAGGACTGAATAACCACCTTGGGATCTTAGTTCACTGCACCTTCCTCCCTCTCCCTTCTGAGTTTATGACAGACTGGGCACCTTCTCTTCTATTCCCTACCTACCCCCACCTTGTACAACATCTGATAAGTGGCCTAAGTCATGCATGGCATTCTTGGATTGTCTCTTCCAACACATATAGCTGCATCAGCACCTAATTATCGAATCAAAGTGGGCTATGATATCCCATTTTCTATTTATCCTATGGTATATTCATAGAACTACTGTGAAAATAAAAGTTCATACAAATTTCCTGCTCACATAATTAGGAAAAACCAGCTTAGCTAGGTAAGTGACTAAAGGACTTGGAGCTTACCATCAGCTGAAGGACAATGTGATCAGGAGCCAATAATGACTCTAGCAAGTGCTCCTTGGCCATGTTTTGGGGAAGTGCATGGGAAATCCAAGGCTCCCTGCTCCCCAACTAGTTCTCTGGGGCAGCCAGGACTCTGATTAGGGCTAGGGGCAGGGCACTATTTGGGGGCAGGACAGAGCTCATGATTGCATGTGGCAGATGGGTGGGGTGTCTGCAATGGCTGAGACCCTAGTGGCCTCTTCTCCCCACTTCCTGCAGCAGAGAGAGTGCAAGAAACCCGCAGGCTTTGGGCCTGGGAGACCAGACATGAAACAAACCTGTCTTCCGGCAGGCATTCGTCTGGCTTTTCCTTCAAGTGGGATTTTGACTGTAGAATTGGGTTGAAACACTGAATTTCAATTTTGTACACACACCCCAAGAGGCCTGGGGCAATGGGGGTGTTTGAAATGAACACCAACTCAAGTCCTCTACCTGCCAAGTGTTCGATTAAGCTGCTTACGTCTGTTTCCACCGTCCTGTCTTTCAAATATTTATGTGGAAGATTATAGACAAGCTTCAAAGGCAAGGGAATGCAAATCTCTTCTATAAATCATAGAATAACACAGCTGCTGTCTTCCTTAGAGTGACAGCTTATGAATGCCAGCATTTCTGTCTGTAGAAGGGGTGGTGAGAGGTGGGCTCCTTTGTGTGCAGTTAGGCCTGGCTTGTGTGTGAGTGTGTGTGTGTGTGTGTGTGTGTGTGTGTTGGAGGTGAGGGGGGAATAGGATAGTCTAAGAATATTTGCTTCTTTTTTCCTGCAGAATAGCAGATTTTATTTTTTGTTTTCTAGTTTCCCAGAGTTAAGAAGTTAATTTATTTTGCTAATTTTACGGACCTGAGGCATCCAAGAAAGTGGCTTTCCCTTTGGGGAAAAATGTACCTAGTATGTGAAGTAAGAGGGAAAGAAGTCAAGAAGCAATGACTTTGAGATTTCCAAAATGAATTTAATTTAGTCTGAATGAAGAAAAAATAAATTGTGCATTGCAAATAGTTATGCAAATTAAGTTCTGCCCTCAGGGTCTTCACAATCTGCCAGTGGAGGGCCCAGAGTGCCAAAGATGAGACTTTTGTGGGCTCCTTCGGCTGTTGTCATGAACACATTGGTTTGGTACAGTGGTGCTTGGTGACACATTAACATCCACCAAGACCAACACTGGAGTTTATGGTCCTTGCCACCAGCTGGATTTGGCCTGGTGTAAGCCTATGGAAGTACCCAGGGGAAGGCTTTAGGCAACAGAGTGCAGAAGCTCTAGGGAAGGTGGGTAGGACAGAAAGTGTGTTGAGGAAACTTTGCCAGGATTAGTCAGGATTCTACTGTAAGTGACTCAAACTCACTTAGGCACTAGGGGAGTTTTCTGGGTCATGGAGGGAGTGTTGAATAACGAAGTCATGGGAAAGGAAGGGATATAGCCAGGCTTGGGAACAGTTAGGACAAAGACTGGAAGACTGCCAGGGCTCTCTTCCATCACCTGTCTTTTTCTCTGCGCTGGTTTGTAATAGAGCTGCCAAGAGCTGGTAGGCTTTGCACCTGACAACTTTTGCCTCTCTCGAGTCCTATTTTGAATAATCCCAGGGAAGAAATAGATTGAGCTCAGCTGGGATCAGGTGTCTATACCAAGGTAATCAACTGTAGGGAGAAGACATGAGGCCATATAAAGACACGTGATTTTAACATGGTCGTATTGGTGAGGGGAGACCTTTTTAGCAAAAGGCAGGGAAGCTCTGGAAGAGCTGGAAAAGAGGGCAAATAAAGCAATGAAAAGAGGGCCAGAAAGATGGTGACAAATGAATCACATGTTGAATTCACTGAGCTCATCTTTGAGACTCAGAATTCTACACTACTTCTGAACGGCACTCCTTTTTTTCCTTGACAGCTCTTCTTTTGGTGTGTCCTCGATTATTCTGGATCTTCCTGTTCTCTGCGTTGAGAATCCCCTGAAGATTGAAGGCTCTTTGCTTGCTGTCTTGCCTTTTGTTAGCCAGCATTCTGATACTATAACAAAGTACCGGAGATAATCAACTTATAAGGAGGAAAGGTTATTTTGTTCATGGCTTCAGAGGGTTCAGTCCATGGTTGGATGGCCTATTGATTTGGGGCTTGCTGTGCAGGGCAGTGCACATGGCAGGGAGTACATGGTAGAGTGAGCTGCTTACCTCGTGGTGGTTGGGAAGTGAAATAGAGAGGAGAAAGAGAGGAGGCCAAGGACCCTATATCCTCTTCAAGGGCACACCTCTAAATGCCCAGAAGACTTTTGATTATACTCTACTTCTTAAAGGTTTCTACAACCAACAAATAGTGCCAAGTATAACACACGGATCTTTGGGAGACAGTAAAATCCCAACTACAGTATGCTTCTAGAAAAGACCAATAGACAACTTCCCTCCTTTGCCAGGACCCTCCCTTACTTTCCAGAAGAAATTTACACTTGAATATCCATTTGTTACTTTTCAGACCTTTCCACTGAACAAGTCACATCAGAATCACTGTTGGAAATGCAGAATCTTTGGACCTAGGCCCCAAGCTGCTGACTCAGAAACTGGATTCTAGTAAGATGATCAGTGCTGTGCTTGGGTCAGTTTTGTCCCGCCAAAGTTTCACATACTGGAAGCACGGTTTCCCGTGTCATGATGTGGAGGTGGTGGGGCCTTTAAGAGGTGGTTAGATCACGGAGGCACCCTTGGAAGGGATTAATGCAGTTCTTGCTGGACTGGATCATTCCCAAGAGAATTTGTCATTATTAAGGAGTTAGACTGTTTACTCCCCAGTCTCTTGCTTCCTTGCTCATACACACACTCCTTTTACACATGGCCTATTCGCTTTCTACTTCTCTGCCATGTTGTTGCAGACATCATAGCACCACGCTGTTTGGACATTCTAGCCATCAGAATTATAACTATTTTTTTCTTTGTACATTACCTAGTATCAGACATTTTGTTATAGTAATACAAAATGACCCAAGATACCCAGGCAGTTTTCAAGTTCATTAATTTAAAAAGCACTGCTTTAAGCAATTGTTAAGTTGAACTTACAACTTTTTTTCTTTCAATGCCTAAATAAATATTTCTTCACAAAAAAGCCACCATGTCAAAGGCAACCATATCTAAAAACCCAGGCTTGACAACCTTCAGAATTACTTTTTCAGTACTCTCTTGTGTTCTGTACCTGTAGCCAATCCAGCACCAATTTGTAGCTATTTCTTGCACTGTCCTGTTGGTCTGTTTTTCCTACCTATGCTCTCCCTGCCTTTAGCAGTCTCTAATAGATGCATTTGTCATGCTAAAAAAAGAGTCCAGTTTTCAGCGATTGTAGCATGAATGGGTTTTATTGTTTTGTTGATTATTTGAGTCTTTTAAAAAGTAGTTCATATACTCTCTCTACAACAAAATTAGAGATAAGGGCAAAATAGTTTCTGCTGGGTATTGAGGGGGGGAGCGGGAGGGGGTGGAGTGGGTGGTAAGGGAGGGGGTGGGGGCAGGGGGGAGAAATGAACCAAGCCTTGTATGCACATATGAATAATAAAAGAAAAAAAAAAGTAGTTCATAAAAGAAGCTCTTGGACTGAAAGTAGAGACAATATCTTTTTAGTCTGGATTTCTACCCTGCTTAGATTTTGAAAAATATAAGTATTGATTGCCAATTCCACTCAATGTAAACAAACCTTTTTATCCTATATATATATACGTATATATATGATAACATATTGTACCAGGTTCAGAAACTTGTGGTAAGTCAGTTTACCTGTAAACTGTATCACTTTTACTGATATTATAATTTTCAAATGTATAATATGTTTACAGTTGTGCCCTGCATTTAGACTGCTTGTTCCTACTTTTTTTTTTTTTTTTTGCCGTACTGGGGTTTGAACTCAGGGCGCATACTTTGAACCACTCTACCAGCCGTTTTTTGTGATGGGTTTTTTTTTGAGATAGGGTCTTGCATACTATTTGCCCTGGCTGGCTTCAAACCATGAGACTCCTGATCTCTGCCTCTCAAGTAGCCAGGATTAAGGCAGGAGCCACCAATGCCCAGCCCTTTTTTGATTTTTGAGTCTCCTGCCTGCTTACCAAAAGCTAAGATGCTTCAGGCCCATGAACAACTGAAAGCAGAGGATTCTTGAGCTGTGAAGCATTGAGCAAATTGGAAAATGCAACATAGCACATATGTGGTGAAAAAAAATCTGTGTTTTGTGGGGTTTTTTTAAATAAAAAGTGTCAGAAAATAACATTAAAAATGATGCATTTGTCAAAGAACTCATGATTTGTAAAATGGCTCAAGTAATACTTATAATGCCTCATTTACATTTTACACACTATCCAGCCTTCATCCAAGTAGGACCAGTTTTCAACTAGGGCACTGCAAGAGCAGATTATTAGTTGCAAAGTAGCATAATTCAGGAACAATTTGTTTTGAAATAAATTAGAAGGGATTGAGATGTTTCTAACATGACTTTCCTTTATCTGTGTTCTGGTATGGGGTAACAAGTAAAATAACAGCTAGTGGGACCACAGTCACAGCAGAAGAGTTTCTTATATATGAGATTCATCTATCATGGGAGTCAACAAACTCTTTCTGTAAAACGTCAGAGACTGAATATTTTAGGCCTCATGGGTCATAGGGTCCCTGTCCTAACTCCTCAGCTCAGCCATTAAAATATGAAAGCAGCTACAGACAGTACATCTTGATTACTGTTGCTTTAAAGTAACTCTTAAACTCAGGCAAAGTCCTCTCATTTGGAATTTCTTACTCCAAAGTGTCTGGACTATCACAGATGCTTTGCAAGTCCTGTAACCATGGCCTCTTTCAAGAGGCCTGCTGAGATTTTCTTTGGGATCACATTAACTCAATAGGTCAGATTGGAGAAAATTGACAGCTTGGCAGTATCAAGTCTTCAGTTCACAAACATGGCGCCTCTCTCCAGTTTTACACCTTTACTCTCTGCAGGTTTCTGGTTTTGCAGTGTTTGCTATAATAGGTCTTGTTTACATGTTTTATTAAATTTGTTCCTAGGTAGTGCATATCATATTTCAATGCTATTGTAAATGGCATTTTACAGTTTCTTTTCCACTTCTTTGTTGTTAGTACACAGAAATGCAATTGATTTTGCTTATTCATTTGGCGTTCTGCCAACTTTCTAAAGACATTCATTAATGTTATATCCTTTATTTTGGACATTTTTTAGTGTTTTGTAGGTACTCAACAATTCCTATGTGAATGAAAAAAGTGTAACTTCTCTTGCTCAATCTGTAAGCGTTTATTTATTTTTTCATTTCTTAGTCCACTGGCTGGGACACCAAAACAATGCTGAATGGAAGGGAAACAGTGAATGTTCTAACCTTAATCTCCATTCAATGGAAATGTTTTCAATATTAAGCATAGTGTTCAAACCTACAGACTAACAAGCAGATATAATAAAAATGTAGAGATGTGCTTCTTTGATATATGCATACCTGTGTATATATACATATATTGATATATATACACACATACACATGTGTGTATATATATATATATATATATATATATACATATTTTTTTTCTGGTGCTGGGATTTGAACTAAGGGCCTCTTGCCTGCTAGGCAGATGCTTTACCACTTGAGTCACTCTTTCAGCAAGATTTGCTTTTCTTAAAAAATTATTCTTACCAAATAGACAAAAGGATTTATTTATTATGCATTATCAAAAGTTTAATTTTTCTTAATATTTGGACTAAATATTATTCACTATTTCATTGAACATATTCTTATAACTTCATGTGTTTCTGTGTTTTGTTTGTTTGGGACCTCATCCCCAACCTATGAATCAGTGTGAAACTTACATAGTTTTGGAAATTATGCTACAAAAGCAAAATATAACATGTGGGTATTACTTTAGAGTAATAGAAAATAAAAAAAAATCAAAAGAACTGGCAAATATCACAAACATCACAAAATACTGAAAAATATGGTTTTTAATGAACTGTTTGACATTCCTCTCTGAACTCTTTGCCTTCATATTTTGACTGCTTTCTCACCGACTACTACTTCCTAAAACAATGACTTTAAATATTTTCTGTGACAAGGGTAGAAAAATAGTTCAATCTTTCCTCTAGTGTGTTTGAGCAAAATTTCTTGACATTATTGATACTGGGATTCATATCACGTGATTTCTCATTACAACACACTTATTGGTTGTGCTAATTCTAGACAGTTGAGCCCTGAAACAGAAATTATGATAAATTATATTTCCTACAATTCCTATAAAACTGAAAGAAAGAAAGAGAAGGGAGAGAGAGAGAGAGAGAGAGAGAGAGAGAGAGAAGGATATGAAAGGTTTTCTAGGGTTTTCATAGGTTCCTTTATTAGGTTAGAGATAATATTCTTTTATTCCTAGTTGGCTGAGTTTTTAAATTCATGACTAGAATTTCACCAAATGATTTTTCCACATTAATTTCAATAATCATATAATTTTTTATCCTTTATTCTAATAATGTGTTGAATTATTGATTTTGAAACAATAAATTAACCAATTTTGGAATAAACCCCAGTCACAATGTATTATCATTTTAATTATATCTCTGAATTTTATTTGGTAATATTTTTGTTGAAGTTTTTTTGTGTGTGTGATACTGGGATTTTACCCCAAGGCCTGGAGCTTGCTAGGCAGGTGCTCAATCACCTGAGCCATACTCCCAGCCTAACGATATTTTTTTTCCTAAGTTCATGAGGACTATTGGGCTGTAATTTTATTTTAGTTTTTGTCTGGTTTTGCTATCTGAATGCTAATGACTTAATTAAATGTGTTGGGAACTTTGCCTGTTAACCCCAGTATTTGGGGAGATCACAAGTTTGAGATCAGTCTAGTAGCAAGACCCTGTCTCAAAAAACAAACAAGTTGGGAACTGTTTTCTCTTTCTCTATTTCCTGAAAGATTTTGGTTGAGATTGGTATTATTTCTTCCTTTGTGCTTGATACAATTCATTGTTTGACCCATCTAGACCTTGAGTTTGCTTGGTCAGAAGATTTTAAACTCTGACTCTAATCTCTTTAATATATATATAGGCTTATTCAGATTTTCTTTTATTTTTATGTCAGTTTTGTTCAGTTGGGTTTTGAAAGGAATTGTCTATTTCACCTGGGTCATTGAATGTTTTGACATAACATGGTTTGTAATATTCCCCTAGTATTTTATTAATGTCTATAAGGTTTGTAACGATGTCCACTCTTTTATTGATATTTATAAAATTTTTGCGTTTTGCTCTTTTACCTTCATCCATCTTGCTAGAAGTTTATGTCATTGACTTTTTTTTCCCAAAGGATGAACTTTCAGATTTTTCAGTTTTCTTTATTGTTTACCTGTTTTCTGTTGCATCGATTTACTTTGTCTCATTATTTCTTTTTTTCTATTTACCTGAGGTTTGACTTGGTTTTTTTCCTAGCTTCAATAGGTAGAAGCTTAGATCATGGCTTTTTAAAATCTTTTTTTGTTTCTAATGTTAGCATCACAGTTACAAATGTCCCTCTAGACACTGACTTAGTTGTATCCCTATAGTTTCATTTATCTGTCCTTCTCTATCTTATCTATCTATCTATCTATCTATCTATCATCTATCTTATCTATCTATATATCTATCATCTATCTTATCTATCTATCCTATCATCTATCTATCTATCTATCTATCTATCTATCTATCTATCTATCTATTATCTATCATATCTTTCTCTATAGCCATCCATCCATCTACCCATCTAACATTTTGTTCAACATATTTTCAATTTCTCAAATTTTTTTTTTTTGGCAGTACTGGGGTTTGAACTCAGGGGCTCACACTTGCTAGGCAGGTGCTCTTACTACTTGAGCCACTCTTCCAGTCTTTCAAAATATTTTCTAATGTGATACATAGGCTATTTAGAAGTGTGTTGTTTAGTTTCCAACTATTTGTAGATTTCACATATTTTTTAGTATTGATTTCTAATTTAATTCCATTGTAGTCTGGTCAGAGAACAAGTTCTATGTGATTTGAATGTTTTTAAATGTATTGAAACTTGGTCTTTGACCCAGTGTGTGCTCCTTTGTCCTCTAAGTTAAATACTCTACGTGCACTTGAAAAAAGTGTGTATCTTGAGGTTGCTGTGTGGAATTTTTTAGAAATATCAATTAGAATTGATTGGTAGATAACATCATTCAAGTCCTCAATATCCTTAATGATTTCCTGTCTCTTTAGTTCTACCAATTACTGGGGACAAGAATGTTAGAATATCTAACTGCACTTCTATATTTGTGCATTTCTTTTTTGAGTTCTATGGGTTTTTTCATCATGGATTTGCAAGCTGTGTTACTAGGTGTGTATACATTGAATACCGTGTGCATTTCTGATGAATGACCCTTGTTTACGAGAAAATATTTCTCATCTCTGAAAATAGTTCTTTTAATGATGTCTACTTTGATATCAAAATACCCATTCTATCTTTCTTACAATTAGTATTTGCCAGATAAAAATACTTTTTATCTGTATGTATGAATCTTAGTTCATGCTGGAACAAAATACCTGGTAAAAGAGGTTTATTTGGCTCACAGTTCTGGAAATCCAAAAACATTACACTGCCATTTGTTTGGATTCTGATGAGGACCTCCTGGTGGAAAGGTGTTATATGGCATGAGTGTGTGGGAGTAAAGTCACATGGCTAGAGAGAGGAAACAGGAGTGACTCAGGAAGCCAAACTATAACAACCTACTCTCATGGCACCTAACTCACTCTCATGGGAACTACGTTAATCCCTTCGGGAGGGCAGAGCTCAACACTTTTATGTTAAGAATCAAATTTCAACATAACTTTTGGTGGGTCCAAACCAAGTCCACACCATAGAGATAACTTTATATTAAAAGGTATCATATAGAAAGCATGTGTCTTTTCCTTTTCTACCATGTATGACAGTATCTGCCTTTTAATAGATGATTTTAGTCTATTCATATTAATATCATCATTGATATGGCTGTATTAAGTTAGTTAATTATTTATTTGTCCTATTCTTTGTTTTATTTTCCTCTCTCTGTTCTTTTGGACTGAAAATTTTTTATAATTTCATTTTATTTCCACCATTGTCTTATTAACTATGGTTTTTAGAAAGGGTTTCCCTTAGAATTTACAGAATGTGTTTTTAAATATGATACCACTCTACATGTAAACATTCTTTCCCCTTTCCCGTGTAGCTCTCACTGAATTTTAAGTTTCACTGAACCTCTTAGATTCCTAAGTTTTTATTTGTATTTATTTATTTATTTTTGAGTAAATTTGGAAGACCATAGTCTTTCTTTCTTAAGGCATTTTTCTTTCTTAAGGCATTTTTCCTTCTGTACTGCCCCCCTCTTCCCTTTCTCCTTCTGGGAGCCCTTATCTCATAGGTCACTAAAGCCCTCTTCAGTTTCTGCTTCATATGCCTTAATTTAGATTTTTCTTTTTTCTAGTACTGTGGTTTGAACTCAGGGCTGACTCCACCAACTGCCCCCCTCCCTTTTTTGTGAAAGGTTTTTTCAAGATAGGGTCTTGTGAACTATTTGCCCAAGCTGGCTTCGAACCTCAAGCCTCCTGATCTCTGCCTCCTGAGTAGCTAGGATTACAGGCACGAGTCACCAACACTTGGCTAATTTAGATTTTCTATTTCACTTTCTTTAAGTTTATTGATCTTTCCTATAATGTAGAATCTGCTGTGAAGCCTGACTTGTGTATTTTCATTTTAGATGTTGGGATTTTGTTTGTTTATTTGTTGTTTGGCTTTAGGTGGTTGTTTCCTTGTATAATTTTCATTTATTCATTATATTCATGTTTTCCCTTAATTCCTTGAACACATTTATAATAGTTTTAAAGTCCTGATCTGCTAACTTCATCTTTGTCATTTCTAGATCTGCTTCTATTGTCTGATTTTTCCTTTCATTATGGGTTACATTTCTTGTTTTTGGAATTGCTAATGATTTTGGTTGTATGCTAGATATTGAGAATGTTATGTTGCTAGTCTAAATTTTCTTGTGTCCTTTAAAAATTATTGAGTGGTGAAAAGTTAGTTTTATTTCAGATCATTTTGATCTCTTTAAGGTTTATGATTTTGTCTTGTCAAAACTCAAATTTATCCTTCTAGGCTTGGGAAAGCTCTGGTAGTTGTTAAGCTTTTGGCTTCCTATGGTTTCTCTTTCTGTGGTAGTTATTTTCCTGGGTTCATGGGGTTTCACCTCAAATGTAGGACTTTTACTATTCAGTGAAGGACTCCAGGGGATCCAGTGCAGATTTCTGGAGTTCTCTCTGTGTTTCTCTTCCACTCTGGGACCTTGTCCCACAAGTTTCAGTTGTCCTCAGCCTTCCTGAAAGCTAACCTCAGACATGGCCGCTCAGTGACACTGCCTCCCTGCATGAATTCCCCTTTCCATTGAAGTAGAGTCCATGGCTCAGGTAGGACTCCTCTAATCTGTTTTTCCTTTTTCTCAGGGATCCCTGAAATGCCTGTTTTATGTATTTTGTGTCTTTTTCTAGTTGTTTACACTTGGTAGACTAGTTTGTACAAGTCACTCGGCTGTGACCAGAAACAGGCCTATTAAGATTTAACATCTGCTCTCTTTTATGAACACTCTGTCCTGGCCAATTTTAAGCTGTTCCCTATATACAATTTGATGTTGTTCAGTGTGTTTAGATCTTTCTTGGTTTTTCTAGAATGTTCTTTCTCCTTTCTGTGCCTCACCTGTTATAAAAGCTAGCTGGAAATTCACTTTTTCCTGTAAACCTCCTGTGACTAATCTCTCCTCCCTCTTTATTCTTCAGCCATTTGTCGTGATTATACGTAGTTTCTACTACATTAAATTGCACTTTTGGCCAGGTAGTTTTGTGAGAATGCTTGATAAGGGCTGGGGGCATGGCTCAAGTGGTAGAGTGTTTGCCTAGCAAGCACAAGTTCCTGAGTTCAAACACCAGTACTGCCAAAAAGAAAAAGAAAAGGCATGGCAATTTTTAATATGTGACTGTTTTGCTGATAATTATAAGCAGGAGCTTAGAAATAGAAAACCCAGTCTTTCGTTTATTCCCTTTGTTGCAAACCCATCCACGTCAGTTGACTGTTACAATTAGGTAGGTATTGGTGGCCCTCAGTGGTAGTTTGGTGCAGAGGCAATGTACCAGAAAACAAAGGAAACTGAATAGCACAGGTCTCATTTGATGGGCAACTTTCAGGGTCCCAAGAGGGTCCCCGGAAATCTGTTGACATAGTAGAAATAAACAAGTTAAATGTTGCAAAGGGCAGCTGTCGAACCACAATCAATTGAGGCACTCCCTCTTTCTATCGTGACTTCTTTTCAGGCAATCTCCCCTATGTCAGGTGGAGTTGAGTGGTTATAGGCATTTGGTGATCTAGTTCATGACAGTTGAGTTGGTAATACATTTAGCTAAGGTTTGGTGGGAGCTATTTGGTGGGAGCTATTTTTAGACAATTTCATATAGAGTCACCATAATCCTAGCTATTCTGGGCAGAGCTATTCTTACTGCCCTGTTATGGTTTGAATCTAGGATGTCCCCTGAAGACTTCTCATGGGTTGGGAACTTGATTGCTGTTAGACTGAAGAGAGGCAACAAAGGATAGGCAGGAAACTCAACATTATCAGCACAGGCTTTATTGATGGCACTCCCTCTGCCATCCATCCAGAGCCTGTGGAGGGGGCCTCCAGCAAGAGGGCTAGAGCCCACTGCTGGGTCAATTTAGAGGAAGCTGGTGGAAAAGTACCAGGAAGGTCACCGGGCAGGAAAATGTTCTTGTGGGTCACCAAGGAGTGCTGTGGCAGGGAACCAAAGAAGATAAGTTGTGGTTAGGTCACTTGTCTGCAGGTGGGTGTCCTTGGTGCCCGCCTGGAGATAAAGTTTCCTAACTGTCGCTTTGTCAGTTTTTGGGGTCGGGTGGGGAGTTTCCAGTAAGCCACCTATGAGGGGAAGGGGATCTGGTCCTAACATGGCTGCCCTTACTGTTCACCCTAACAGTTACCAGCTGATGGACTTTTGGAAAGTGATTGGATCCTGAGGGCTCTACCAAAAGCAATGGATTAATCTCTTGATGGATTCATAGTATGATGGCATTACTGGGAGGCAGAGCCTAGTTGGGGGTAGTTGGTCACTGGGGTCTTGTCCTAGAAAGATATCTTGTCCCCAGCCCCTTCCAGTCTGTCTGTCTCTGCTTTCTGGCTGCCATGGGGTGAGCAAATTTGTTCTGCCTCCTGCCGCCATGTGCTGCCTCACTACAGGCCCCATCAACAGATCAAGCCAACCGTGGGCTGAAGCCTCTGAAACTATGAACCAAAATAAATCCGTATGCCTTGAAGTTGTTTATCTATGGTATTTTGTCACAGTGATGAAAACTAACACACATGCACTGGCAAACTTACCAGATGGCCTATGGGATATGAACTTGCTCCATAGCACCCAGCACTGGATGTATATGGGCAGAGATGGAGAACAAAGATTTTAATTGTGCAAATCCAGAAGCTAATCTGTGGAACAGCCTCCTAATCAAAATGTATCAAATCATAAGCAAAGGATTTGGTTCTCCTTAGTTTCTAGTACAAGGATTCTGTCAGGAGTATAACCTGTATGCAATGTGTACAATTATAAACACTCCGTGTCTTTTTTCTTTTTTGAAGAGATTATGCAAAACTAAACTTATCGGAATTCCTCTGTTTGTAAGGCACAAACCTTCCGGAGAACTACAAATAGTGAACTTGTCTGTCGAAGTTGCATATTTTATGAATTTTTAAAATTAATAGCACAAAAATTTTTGATCAACCAAGTTAGAGGAAGCCTGAATTATTCTCTGTATAGAAAGTATTATAAAATGGTTATTGCATAACGAGATCATCAAAGGGTAGGCACTCAAAAAATGTAAGAATATATGACAGAGCCATTTCAGCCATTAGCGAATAAAAATATTACTTTGGATTTTTGTGGCATTTGTTAACTTTTTAAAATTTGAACTCTATCATGATTTCTTTTCTCATTCTCTATGAATATTCATGTGTGTATGTGTTGTATTTACAATTTTTACTACTTTTTCTCAAAGAAGGCTGTCAAAGTATGTAAGTATCTAAGCCTCAGAAAAGTTGGATTTTTTTTGCAGTACTAGGGTTTGAACTCAAGGCTTCATGTTTGCAAAACAGGTGCTGTACTGCTCAAGCCACTCCTCCAGTCCATTTTTCTCTGCTCACTTTGGAGATAGAGTCTCTCCAACTGAGCTGTGATCCTCCCGATCTCAGCACTCCCATGTAACTAGGATTATAGGAGTGAGCCACAGGTGCCCAGCTAAAAGTTGGATTCTTAGGTGCTGTTCCTACAAGGGTAGGAAGCCTCACTACAATTCTTAAATTAATTCCCTTATCTGGTCTGTGTTCACATGACTGATATAATGCATTTTTAATATCTGTTATGCTAATTAGCAAGCCAGCATCTCTGCTGGTGGCCAGAGGTAGGGACAGCAAAAAACTCAAAGTTCTGGCCTCTAGAGTAGTACCCCTGGGTGATCATTCTCAACTGGAGCAAGTGACTGTCCCCTGGGTGAGGGATAAATCTAAAAGGACTTGTTCAAACAACTCACACCACCAATGGTGAAGCACTTCTGAGTAAATCACACACCACACGACATGGCTGGCTCTTCTGTTACAGTTGCCTCTTCACTGAGTCCCGTGCAGGCTTCCTGAGGAGCGAGGCGTGAGAGAAGACGCAACTCCAGTAGCTCTGCTCTGTACACCTTGGGGTTCTGCTGCATTTGATTAGGTCATTGTGGGGGCTTGAACTCAGGGCCTCCCACTTGCAAAGCAGGTGCTCCATCACTTGAACCACACCTCCAGTCAGCTCTGCTACATTTGAAATTCTAGCTGTATTGTCTCTAGCACTAACTACCTCTCTCTCTGTGGCCAGCATCCACTCCTAGTTATAATGAAAGGCCAAAAACGTGCTTGAGTGAGTTTGTGCCAGTGAAAATGTTCCTGGAGGCCTGATCTGTGTCTATCGAGCCAGATGTGAAGCATACAAGGTCATTGGACCCTCCTCTCCCTTCCCCTCCCACCACCACTGTTGCCTATGGGTGATCCCACTTCATCTTCAGAAAAAGCTTTGCGTCCTGAGTCAAATTCTCCATAACCAAGTTGCCAAGGTAGAAAGACTTCTCCAATTTAGGGAAGAGGGCTGAGAGGGGCACGAGCCAGGATGCATTTAATCTTGTCTGTAGGGGACATTTATTACCTGCCACTAACCTTTTCTTTTTTGGCACCAAGCACCCTTTTATTGAAAGATTGCCTCTGCCTTGTAATGAGGTTCTGTAAGGGCTTCTCCAGTTTTGCCTGGTCTCAGAGTCAACCAGTCACCCAAGACACCAACCATGGGTTTCAAGAGGGAAACTGAGAACTGAGAAGCAAGTCTTGCCTGTTGGATGGCACAGCTGGGAGCACATGAGGAAGGTGCTGCAGGTGCCCTTGCTTCCAGCCTTGAGCACAAAGTCACCCAGGATCCTGGGAGCCTCCAGGTCCTGAGCTCATTCTGGCCCTTCTGGTTTTTTGTTGCATGAATCCACAAATTCTCTCTATTGCTGGAACTTGTTAGAGTTGGATTTCTGTCAGTTTTCAAAACCAGCACTGTCCTAAACAATGTACCAGCTAAGGTAGCAAAATTATAGAGCTGGATAAAATAAAAGCAATTGAAAACACAGATGAGTGGGTAGACGTCTGGTAATTCAGGGACAAAATAACCAAGGATAATAAAAATGTGCAGTGTTGGATGCCTGCACTCCAGGGTACAGAGTATGATACTGAAAAAAGTGACCTTGAGATTTTAGCTCAGGAAGACCCATGTGACTGTGCTGGTTTCATTGAGCAGACATGGATGGGGTGGCAGAATGGACGGGGCTCCTTCTTCAAAGGACAGAGCTAGCAGCAAGGGGACTGAGGGGACAGTGTGCCAGGGTGAGAATACCCACGTGCAAACCCATGCACCTAGGGGGTGAAGAGAGCCAAGGCCTGGTAAGGACAGAGAGGCAAATGTGGCTGGCCTAGAATGTGTGACCACCTGTACAACACATGTAAGATGTTCCTGGGCAGTGTCATGGACTATGTGCTAAGAAGACCAGGAGGCCATATCTAGGTCACTAAGAGCCAGGTCAGGGACTTGAAGCATAGAAAGTCAAGGACCAGGCAGTAACAACTGGCCAGCCATGGCAACAGGTAGCCAGACAGGCCTGGGTATATCTGGGATCAGGGACTATGTAGGAGAGCAGACAAGTATGGGTTCAAGGTCAACCAAGGAGCAGAAACCAGGTGACAGGAGTGAGTTGAATCTAGAAAGAACACAGGTAGAAGGAGGCACCCAGTTGCAAATGCTAGCAACCAGAAACAAGTTTGATGATGCAGGTTCTCTTGGAACTTCACCACATGGCCCTGGGCTGCGGAGCTGTCGCCTTTCTTCTCGCTTGTTGGCAAGCAGTGGCTTTGTCCCCAAGGCTCAGAGGCATGAGCATCTCTTCTAATGACACATCTGTCTGTGCCAGCACAGCAGCAAGATCAAGTGGTGATGGCTGGGAACCTCATTCTCTACTGAGACATGGGGCAACTGGCAGGAGGAGAGAAATGAGAAGGACTCCTGCCTTAGCCAGCTCTGGGCATCCTATTCCACAGAAGTGGAAGGGACATATGTCAAGCCTTTGTCCCTCACGTGGGCTGCACAAGGGCAGGGGCTTTAATCTGTCCCCTCCCCCACCCGCACTTACTTATCTCAAGTTGTAGAACAGTTCCTGGTAGACAGTAAGAGCTTCATAAACCTGTGACTCTTAAGTCCTTACTAAACATTCAAAAGCAAAAAAAGAAAGAATAAGCAGAGAACAACTGACAATGAAAAGGCATGAACTTCCAGATCTTCAGCCTCAGATTAATGAATGACTCTGTACCAATGGCAAATCGTCTTCCCTGCCCCCTCCCACACAGCAGGCCCGTGGCTATGATGCCTTCATGAGCCATGAACGTTTCATTGACCTGTCAAAATAGAACACGTCCAGGCAGATGTATTAGAAGGAAGCCCTACTTGGCAGGGATGATCCTATGGGCTGAAGGTTTGGCTAGTAAAAAAGGAAAAGCCATGCCAGAGTGGATGTGGCCTTGCCCTTTGTCACACAGACCTTTGTCACACAAATGTTCACCCTTGGTCAGGTGCCTTTGTTTCTGTACAGGCTGCAGTGTCTCTTTCCAGGGCTCCTGTCCTGCCACCTTGCACAAATACCCTTGACTCAGGTCCACCACGTCTGGTATCCCAGCCTCAGTCTCTGCTAGACCTGGAATGGGAAAGGGATCTCAGGCCACCCCATACCTGTTCCTCTTGGTGGTTAGCGATGAGACTGCTACCCTAGAAAATCCAACCTGTGACCTTGTCCTGTGGCACCCAGTGTAACAGTCCCATCAAGACACAATAGTCCCAACGGTGTTGTGGTCATCCATCTTCAATGATGCCACACGAAGGACAGAAACTGCACTTCTGAGATGGGGGCATCCAATGTCCTTTGTTCTCTTTTATAGTATCCCTTCCAGGGAGAACTGAATATTTTCCCTGATTATCCTTCCATAGTCTTCTGAGCTCTCAGCTCTCACAAACAATTGCTGTGGTAAAAACACTCCCAACTCTGTAAGAATAAGCAAACACTGTAATTCACTACATTCCTACAGAGTTAGAAATATCTCCTTCTCAGAATGCAGGAGAATTGTAGAGCACAGCTCAGGCTCAACCATTTACAAAGATATACACTACCAAAACAAAACATTTATCAGCCAAACCTAAAATCACCATCCAGATTAATGATGGCTTTGTAAGTGTTCCAAAGAGCACATGGGGCCCTTGCTGCACATGTATGTTCACAACAAGACCTATAAAGGAGATCCCAGGGTACTATCTGGGTGAGTTCAAGACACTGTCTTCTTAACAAGGTCCTGGGTTCTATCCTACAACATCTACAAAACAAAAAAATAATCCAAGGGCTCTAGCCCCATGGGCTATGCCACTCTTGGCTGAAAGTGAAGTCCACTCCCTAGAGATGGACTCCAGGCTCTTCCTGCCTACTTCACTCAACTAGACCTTTGCCTCACCCTCTGAGCTTCTGACTCAAACCTCCATTCCGTGATATAGCACAAGAGCCACAGAGAGCCTGTCAGTGGTGGGCATTCTTTCGCACCCTTTGCTCAGGTATTTTTTCAACTAGACATGGTTTACAAGGCTTCATGCGATCTGGCCTTCCAACCTTCCTCACATCTGTACGTCCTGCACTCCCACTGAACTTCCAGCTTCTTGAATATAGAATGTTCTGCCATGGCACAGTGGTTTGCACAAACCATGTGAAAGTCAAGGGCTGTCTTGATCCTTTCCCAGCTTTCTTGACTCGTTGCTAGAAGTCAGACCCCTAGAGGTAACCCTGGCTCAGCTCTGAGGATGTTCCCTACCTTCCTCCCACTCTGGAATCTTCATTCAGTGCTGTATGGGTGGGAGAGCCTTGGGGAAATGGTGGGAGTGAAGGCATCAAGAGTTAGTGCTTCTGTGTGTATACTGCAGATATTGTCACATGGAAGCCACCAAGTGTCTGGAGCAAACCAAGTATCTTGGAAGATCTGTTGCTGACATCCAGGTAGCTACACTGCTGCTGACACCTCCGCCATATTCCTTGGCCTCTCCTAGCTGAAGAATGCCCACCCCAACCTTCCAAAGTGGTTGTCTTCATGCCCTCAGTGTCATTGCTCTGGCCAACCCCTTGGATGCTCAGACCCTTAATACTTAGGGTTGGCCTCCCAAACAGCCTCCTTTCAGCTGAACCCCAGGAGTTCAGCTGGGCAGTTCGTTGGAGCTCTGCCATCCCCGCAGGGTCCTTTCGGGATGCTGAGAGAAAGTAGCATACAGGGCTCAGATTTTTGAGATTCACTGCTTGAAACCATTCAAAGTTCACAAAACTAGAACTAGACCCTCACTGGCACAGGGAGGAAGACAGTAGAAAGAGCTTCCCAGGCTCCCATTGGCTGGAGCTAGTTCACATGGTTTGCATTATCTTCCAGCAGTTAGGGGCTGGGATCCAGGACTGCCCCGGGGTATCCGATACCTTGGCCTCGCCCGGACTCTAATCTCACCTCCCTGCCAGTCTGGTTTGCAAGCTGCTGCCAAGAAGGGCTTCATAAAATGCACTTATGGTTATACCATTGGTCTGCTTAAATCTCTCTTGCTCAGTTCCCATTGCTTTCAGAATACAGTTCGAGCTTCTTAGCATCACAAGCAAGTCTGTTCATGATCTGAACCCCACAGGCCTCTCTGCACTCCCTCTCTGCCCCTGAGTTCATGTTCAGGGGTAAATAACTGCTCAGGGTTCCTCCCACCCACCAGGCTGTGGCATGTCGCCTGCTCAGTCCTTACGCCAAGAGTATCTCTTCTGGAGTCTTCTCCCAGCCAATTCCACCTAGGTGTTGCCTACTTTGGCAAGCTTCTCCCAAGCCCTCGGGTTAAATTCCTGAGCTTCAGAGTACTCAGGGCTCCCTGTGACACAGCAGTTCTAGCAGTGTGCTGGTACCCGTCCCCTGTCTCACCTGCCCATAGACAAGGAATGCCTGGAGAGCCAGGACTCCCTCCTCATGCTTGGAGGATGTATTAACTCTAACATCAAATAAGTCTTACTATTAAAAATTGCAAAAAGAATCATTCTACTTGTTTCACCCTGTTTTCTTCTCTCCTTTCCACCAACTACCCTAAAACTTGTTACTTTCCCCACTGATCCTGTGTATGTAATCTCAAGGCTGCTGGTCTGCTCACTCACTTATTTATTCATCAAACATCGATTGAGCCTCTACACTGAAATAGCCACCATACTAAGTGGTGGGGTCTCATGGGAAATAAGCCTGATAAGATCAAGGTCTTCAGGAAACTTACATTCTAATGGAGTGAGTGAGAAGGACAGCAAACAACTCAGGCTCTGAATAGTCAGCTAGTGAATAAAGTCTGTGTGTTAGTCAGACTTTACGTCACTCTGACAAACACCCAAGAGAAACAGGATAAAGGAGGAAAGACTTATTTTGGTTTATGGTTTCAGTCCAAAGTCAGCTGGACCCATTGATTTGGGTCTATGGAGAGGCAGAACATCATGGTAATGATGGAGCAAAGTCACTTACCCGATGGTGGAATGGGAAGCAGAGAGAGGGAACAGGAAGGGGCCAGACCCAAGATACACTCTGCAAATTATCACCCTACTTCCCCCGAGGGGTCCCCACCCACAGTTCAGTTCCACTACCTCACAACAGTCCATTCAAGTTTTGAATCCATCAGTGGATTAAACCATTGATTAGGTAGGAGCCCTCATGATCTAATCGGCTCTGGAAAGGCCTTCGGACACATTCAGAGATGTGTTTTTTATTAATCTTCTAGGTGTCTTTCAACCCAATCAAGTTTACAATCAAGACGAACTATCACAGACAGGAGTCTGGAGAGGGGTGATCTGTTATTTTATTTAGGGAAGTCTGGAAAAGTCTCTTGGGTGAGATGGCATTAGGGAGTTGTGTGTGTGTGTGTGTGTGTGTGTGTGTGTGTGTGTGTGTGTGTGTGTATCAGTGCTGAGGATCGAACACAAGGCCCCATGCATGCTAGGCAAGCACTCTACCACTGAGCTACACACCTACACCCTTGAAGATAGCATTGAATAGCATTCTGATGTGAAAAGTCACACAGACAAGGGGTGTACCTATTTGGGGGGGGTGGCATCCCAGGCAGAGAAAACAGCATGTTCCTGTGTAAAAGTCCTGTGTGAAGGACACACAAGAAATAACCATTGTGACGAATCCCAAAGCTTCATGATAAAAACATGAGCAGTAAATGTTTACTTCTTTCTCAAGCTCCAACCCAGTGCTATGTTGTCAAGAGACCCAATGCCTACCATCCTGGGACTTTGCCAATTCTAAGGAGCTTGAAGGTCTTTCCAGATGGGCAGATGGGGTGCAGAGAAGTCACAGAATGTTCTTAGCAATGCACTCCTCCTCCCAATACCCTATGAGCACTACATCCTGTCATAGTTCATTGGTGAGAACCAGTCATATGGTAACACCTGAATGCCAGGGAGACTGGCTGGTTGGCTGCCTCCAGCCATAAGGCCACACTGCCATGGGCATTTTTGGTGGACCATTAGCCACCTCTGTCTATGAGTTGACAGTGGCTGGCAGTTTGAGGCCCACTGAGGCTCAGTGGGTGGTTGTGGCAGAGGAGCTAGGAGGAGGCATTAGATCAGAGAGGTAATACGATAGGCAATGGACAGGTGATGGGGGATCCTGCTGGCCACTAAGGATTTTGGATGTTCCAGTCTATGAAATGGGAAGCCCTTGGAGGGCCTTGCACAGGACAGTGACAAGAAGAGGCTTCTGTTTCCAAGGGATGCTGTAGCTATAGTGAGAGGAATAGACTGCAGGGGCCAAGAGGGGAATCAGGAGAGCAGGTTGGGCTGACGCAGCCACCCAGGGAGAATGGATGGTGTCCTGGGCCTGGGAAGAGGAAAGAGTGGTGCATTTCCTACAGAGATGCATGGGACAGGACTGAGACCCTAATTCATCCCGCTTGCTAACCTCGGGGCTGATACACTATCTCTGAAGGGTGAGAGAGTACAGATTCTACCTTTTGCAGGCTATAGGGTCTCTATTGCACGTATTCAAATCTGCCATTTAAGTACAAAAGCAGCCATAAAAGAACTGTAAGGGAATGAGCACTGCTATGTTCCAATAAAACTTTATTTACAAAAACAGTCAGCTGCAAACAAGGTTGCTGACCCCTGATAAACCAGTCCCAACTGGTACTGCTTCTTTCTCAGGGTGTATTCAGGCATGAGTGGCAGTTGCAGAATCCTGGCCATTGTCACTGCTTAAAGTTGTGCAACAGCCACTCCCGATGCGCTGAATTGCTTGTAGTAACACTTGTGGCCTAAGAGTGAATCACAGCTTCCCACTGTCTGTGAACAAGTTCTTTCTTGACAAGGAGATGGCTCTTGGCAAGACCTTTTTTATTATAGTTCAGGCTTATTAGTTATTCTCCTGTAACTAAATACCTTTATTATGCGTAATTAAGACAAGCAACTGGGAAAAGATGCAAATGTGTTCTTGAAACTCTGACTGTGCAGCAGCTGGGAGCTTTGCGACCTTTTAAAAGAGCAGATTTAAACTGAAACACATTTGGCAAGTCCCAAAATGGGCAAAGGAGAGAATAAAGGTGAAGTGAGGGATTAACAGATAAAGGCATAGCAGCTCGTTGTTCAGTCGGTCTAGTGCTCACCCTGAGCTAAGTTGACTCCCAGCACCAGGGAGCATTCCGGCCTCTGAGTCCACATTACCCTCCCCAGTGGTCCTGTGCCCCAAAGTTAAAAGTATCAAAGCAGCAGAAAGATCACAGGCTGTCGCTCTCAACTTTTATGTACTTTCAGAATCTCTGCCATCCCTTGCATCGATGACTGATGGTGGAACAAGACAAGACAATTGGGAAGTAGGGAAGGAGGCTGGAGAAGGGAGGAGGTTATTTTCTTTATCTCCTTTATGTCAAAGACTGGAAGCCCAGAATAATCCATTCTTTTTGCATAGAGCTGTCCACTAGAACTTTCTATGGTGTTGAAAATATTCTGTGTCTTAGGTGTCTGATGTGGTAGCCACCAGTCACAAGGGGCTACTGCAGTGTGGCTAGTGTAATGAGGGGCTGACTTTTTTAATTAGTTTCCCCTTGATGGGTTTGAGTGCAAATGCTCATAGCTACTTGTGGCCAGTGACACTGTATGGAACAGCACAGCATGGTATGTTGCTTAAGAGCCTGGGTTTGGGAGTCAGATAGACATGGTCTCCATACTGGCTTCTGGCTAACTGTGACCAGGTGAGTGACACATTGCCATGAATCTTTGGCTTCCTCATTTTCAGGATAGGCCCCATTTTGCTGGCTTTGTGGAGTGGTTGTGACTCACCAGGTGCTGAGTGTTGGAAGCATTGCATGCAATGAATTCTCAGTGAATGTTCCTGACTTGTTTTTCTCTGAGAGTACCTCAGAGGGCCTGTCCCACCCTCTCATGCTGCAGAAAGGGGATCTGAAGGCATCTGTGCTCCCATAAGGGTTTCCTCAGTCCTCGGTGACACTACATCAAGTTGATCAAGAAAGGGACAAAATGGGAGCAGAACAACAAAGGCCAGGTACCCCTGAGACATCCTTGGGGAGGCAAAGGCTCCTAGTTGCCCCACTTAAGATTTGGTGGCAAGGTGCCCTGCTAACAGACTACATTTCCTGGGTTGTCTTACAGTTAAGCATGGCCAATAAGAGGCAAACAGACTTTGTTACATCTAAATATAGGTATCAGGACTTTCAGGAAGATTTAACAGGGGTCAGAAAGTTTGTATGTTCCCTTTTGTCTTTTGTTCCATCACCTCTCTTATTCCCTATCTGGAATGCAGACATGATGGCTGGAGATGAAGCAGCTTTGAGAAGGTGCCCTTGAGGATGACAAAGAAAAAATAAAGAGGCCTGGATTTACAATACCATGGAGCCAAGAGGCCAGCTCAGGATGGTGTACCTCCATATTCTGCTTAAGACATTATTTCTTTTTGTTTCCTTTCATATGTAACAGGTGTGAGCCAATTATTCCTCAGTGGTGATTAATTCTATACACCCAGGTTTTTATGGCATAGATTAGATGAAAGTGCTTGAAGAAATCAGCCTATGATTCTGTACCCTGGCTGCAAGGAGCATCTAATCCTGGGAGTCACATTACAGATCATTTATTCTGGTCAATCTTTCTTTTTTTGGGGGGGGGGGTGTGTACTGGGGTTTGAACTTTAGGGCTTTGCACTTGCTAGGCAGGTCCTCTACAGTTTGAGCTATACCTCTAGCTCTTTTGGCTCTGGTTATTTTGGAGACAGGGTCTTGCTTTTTGCCCTGACCAGCCTGAACCACCATCCTCCTATTTTAGGCTTCCTGGCATAGCTGGGGTGACAGGTATGAGCTGCCATGCTCAGCTAATCTTTTTCTTTAAATCAGTATTTTAAAATTATCAAACCCACTCAGTTTTTTTCCTTCCATGGATTCCATGTTTCAAAACCAGCTTTTCCACCATCTATTACATTCTTTTGATGTGCTCATCATAAAATCAGTTAGCAACTGTAGTGGACATTTTTCATTTGGAGGGCTGTCTAGCAGCTAATACCCCTTGTATATTTGGGGGGAATTCTCCTAATAAAATGGAGTCTCTAAAGACCCAGTACTAATTGTCCTTGTCCTCCTCCAGCAACTGGACATGAGCATACATGACTTAAGATTGGCCAATTAGATGATCTCCCCTGGGGTTTTGCCTCTGGAGTGAGTGACAAAAAGAAGCAGCCATGGTTTAGAATGGATTCCATGCAATAGCAGTATCCTATGTCCTGAGATGGTGGTTCTGGTGGGTCAGTGTCTGGTGGTCAGTGTACCCCAAACAGGCTGCTCTTGTGAGGTGACCTTGGCTTTGGCTAGGCCTCTTCCCACTTAGCTTTGCCCCTCCATGTCCATTTCCAGAGCTGGAAACCCTGTCTTTCCACTTGCTCTGGAACCAGCTACATCTTCCCAGTGCTCGTATTTACTGATTGAGTCAATCAAACTTGATTTCTCTTGTTTGCCACCAAGGCTTCTGACTGACACACATGCTGAGCAGCCTGGTTTTACCAGCAATACCGTGCAGAGTTGACGTCATGCCGACCACATGTGGAAACAGGGTCTGGGTTAGCCCATCTGTAACTGGCTACCCACACACTTTCTGCTGAGATTTAAAGAATATTTGAAAGTTGCTTTCCACACTGCTCCATTTTGTCACTGTGGATCCATAAGGACAGGAAACTCCTTACCATTACCATTGTACACCCTTTTTAAATTACAGATGATAAAATGGAATCCCAGAGAGTTGAAGTAACATGGTCCATATATCAGGCCTTAGGAAGAACTTTCCAGCAAGAGCCACTAGCCATTCACTCTTGCACTGTGCTTGACCAATGGATGTGATGTCTCAAGGAACTCAAAGTCAGGTAGGACAGGTGGATAGTTCTATGGATATAAAAATTGCACCTTTCTAGAAGAGATCTTTTGGGAACCCAAATGACATGGAAAAGGCAGGTGATGCATACAGAAGAGACATTTAAGTGATAGTGAGAACAGAAAAGCTGTGACTGGGGCATGGTGGAAAGAGCAGGGATGTGCAAGACGTTGTTAGCAATGGCATGTCACCCTCTGTCATGGGCTAGGGGGCAACCTGCCCACACGGGGAGGGGCTCTACAGGGGGTACCCAAGATGAAAGCTGCCAAAGTCAAAAGGTAAAATTAGTGTTTGTGTCCTGCTTTAAGAACGTGTGACACAGGAGCCTCTGAACTTGCAAATAGATTGTTGAGAAAAGTATTCACTCAAGAGTTATTGTACATTTATTTAACATTTTATTAGCATCTGTTAGTTGTATGGGGGATCATATGCTTGCAGTGTATCCTGAGTGCAGGAAGACACAGCTATTTTCTAGGCTGTGGGAATTGCACAGGGCTTCCTCATTTTCTCCAACAGCATGTCAGGGAGGTATTATCCACATTTCGTGCATAAGGTTCCTATAGATTAAGTCCCCAGCCAAGTTGCATACAGCTTTTGGGAGGTAGACCCAGATTGGGGTGTGAGCTTGTGGCCCTCAAGGCCCTGTGTTTCCCACTTAACCAAGCCACCTCTCACAGAGTGACTTCAAATAATGAACACTGGAAATGCATTTGGAAAACACTTCTAATTGAAGAGACTCAATTCACAAAGATTAGATTTTGAGAACACATCCATTGTACAAAGCATTATGCAACAATATAAGAATAAATAGCACAGATCCCATGCAAAAAAAGAGGCAGATAATAGGGGAAGTGTGGTTAATTAATGCAGCAGGAACCGAAACACTACAGAACACGCACTTCCAGAATATGATACAATAAGCGGCTTCATTAGGAAGACAATTTATGTGGTAGGAAAGATAATAGCAAGAGAGAGAGGAAAATGTAAAAACAAATTAGTCTCCTAGAAAACACTGATCTGGAAATATTTCATAATGATTGATTAACAAGAAGTCTCTCTGCAATCAATATCCATGGAATCATTTCTTTAAGAGATCTTAAAAAATAGGTCAGTCTCTCTGGGTTGGGCAGGTTTAGGTGTGATTTTTCCTCCACAGGGAAAGAGACCAGCTGGGTATTTTCAAAGGCTCCCTTTAGTTTATGATTCTAAGGTTCCACTTATGGGAAATTTCTATGACTGTCATTTTTTAAAGCTGGTTAACTCAGTGCCTTTATTATTTTTTTCTCCTCTAAATTCCCCACAGGGCTTTAACTAAATCAGACCACATTTGGAATCTCGTGTTGCTTTCTGGGTACCACATTTTAAAAGGGACATTGACCTGCTCTGCCGCCAGAGAATGGAACCAAGACAGATGGGTGGAAGTTGCTCAGAAATAAATTTTGACTCGATAGAAGAAAACCCTTCTCCTGCTATCAGAGCCTCTGACAATGGAGCAAGTCTGTTTTTTGAGACAGTTTGCTCTGAGGAATTGAAGCGCTGAAGCAGAGGGTGTTTGAACAGCTGTCAAAGTCTCTCTGGAAGAGGTTTAAAAAAAAAAAACAACTAAGTTTCCTTCCAATTCTGACACTGAATGATTGATTGATCACATAACTCTTCAGTGTTTTACAAGTCAATAGCTCCCTTTTAGTCCTCTTATCTTGATTACTAGACTAACTTTTTCCTATCCCACCCAAAAATAAAGTTCCAACTCCACTGATCTTCATTCCATCTATGTACCCTATCACAGAGTCCTTGTCCCCTCTGGCCCCTCACCTTAGGGGAGAGCTCTTCCCACCCCTTTGGTCTGGAGCAGGTCACCTGACCTTTCATCCCTGGCCAGTGGTACCTTCTCAAGAAGGCTTCCCCTAGGCTCTGTCCAAAGCTCTATGCTGCTCCTTCCCAGTACTTCCCCAGTTGCCATCAGTGATACCTTCGTTTCTGTGATGATTTGGCCCTTCTGCTTCACTGTCATCCCTGGGAGAGCTGCAGCCATGGCTGGGTGCCTAGTGGGGCCCCCTCTGGAGGATGAATGGGAGGAGGTGCACAGGGTGCTAATTTCTAGTGACTTGCAGTGCTCCATAAACACCATCTTGACACAGGAGGGGGCATCGACATGGCTTCCTTCAGCCTTGAATCCTCTAGATCTCTCTAACCACAGGCCTGTGGCCACTTATGGCTTTGGGTCAGTATTGTCCTTCTGGTTTAGTCTTCTTTTGTAATATACAAAGAGAGATGAGAGTGTTCCTGACACTTGAGTGAACTCTGTTCCTAAAATCCTCTCTCTAGCGAGAAGTATGTGAATTGCAAAAGAATATTAGGCAGTTTGGGAGTTTGACTGGAACAATTCAGAAAGGAAAGAAAACGACTCGTGCACAGGATGACACACACTGTTACACTATCGATGCCTCTTGGCATTGCATACGGGCTCCCTACTCTCTGAAAAGTGCTCTTTGCCACCTGGTAAAATTCTAGTCGTTCATTAGAAGCAAGCACCACAGACCGTAGAGGCCTTCACTGGCCTGTAGAGTTTCTCCCTCCTCTGAGCCCCAGGGCACCATTACTTGGGCATCAAATCATGATGCAAAGTTGTGCGTGTCTTTACCGGGCAGTGAGCTCTTTGCAGTGCCATGTCCCCAGTCTCCGTCATAGAACTTGGCTGTATTACTCAGAGCTCTTGGTTGCAAGTTACAGGAACCACCTTGGTCTTCTCTCTCAAGCAAAAAAAAAAAAAAAAAAGGAGAAGACACTCTTGTTTACTCTGCATGCTCTAGCCACACTGTACCTCCTTCTATTTCTCAAAAACATGCAGTCTTGTAGGGGATAAGTCAGCAGCTGTGCCCTGAATGCAGGAGCAAGGGGATGAGGTGAGGAGGGAGAAGGAAGGATGGGAAGGACCAGCTGGGCCTTCCTCATTGTTGACCATGGGTCCTACCTGGCTCTAGTTCTATACTCACTGTCACCTGGGAGTACCAGGCTTGGGTCTCTCCTTCCCGTCCTCCCCACTGCTCTACTCTTTCCACAGCTCTGTCAGTTCCTTAGACTCAGGAAACGATGCAACATGCTCACCAGCCATTGCCCATTTGGGGCTCAGGCTGTTATAGGAGCCTGTAGTATGTTTGGGTTCCAGGAAAGAGCCAACAAAAATTTGAGAACCATGGAAGACAGACACCTTCTCCCTGCCAGCATCTACTCCACTTTTTCTCAAGTTCTTCTTACTTTTTAATTGCTCGATTTCTTTTCTTTGTTTTCGTAGTTAAAGGCTAGCAAAGAATGAATTGGGTATTCCAGCCGTTTGTGGTCATCATTAATTTCATGGTCTTCTGCATTTATTAAGTCTTATTTCCTCTCCATAATCTCCTTTCCCCCTGATATTTGTAAAAGCACATCTTATTCTCCTTAATTGCTTTGCTGGTGTGATCTAATTCTGATTTTTCATCACCCTTATCTTTTCTCAGGAAGCTTAACTGATGCAATTCTTCAATTCTTTCTCTTTTCTTTCTGCAGACAGGAATGTGTTTCTGTCTTGATAGCTCTCTCACTCGTCTTTGGGGAGTTCCATTGATTATATTTTGCTTCTCTTTTAGACAAAGTCCTGGGCTGGGATTTAATTAGGTGTGGACCCCTCCTTCCCAGAAAAAAAGAAAATAAACCCTGGTTTCTTCAGTCTTCGCTTTGCAGCCAAACAAAATGCTCTGTGCCCCTCGGTGGCATCTGACTCTTCCCCTGGCTGTTCTACTGCTTGAACAGAAGGCTGTGCCTGGGGCGAAAAGGAAGAAGGGAAGTCGGGCAGGCAGACACTTCCTATTAGCAGCTCCGGTGCACTGACTGCTGGTGAGACTAACAATGACACAAAACGCTGGCACCCAGTGTGCTCCATGGTCGTGCATAATTAAGTGCTCATTGTCAAAGACAGTGAAACTCTGCCTTTGGTTGGTTGAGAGCCAGATCCAGCCATCCTCCTGGCTGCTGTCTATTTCTCCATCCATGACCTGTAGGCACACAGTTGTGGCTTTCTCTGTGCATCTTGTTTGTTCTTCCCCAAGTAACACCTGTTTTTGTTCTGTGGTGACTTTTGGCTAGTCATTTGTGTATCTCTTTCACATGTCCAAAATTTAACTCCTTATCTCACTCCTTGGCAACCTAAATATACTTTGGAATTCATGGTCTCCATGGTTATCAACATAATTTCCTAATTTATTCTAAAAACTTCTCCAGCCTCCTTTCAACCTCAGTCTCCATATGTAATAGTTCACCAGTTTGCTCCTGTTATGTGTATGCTGATCCTTTCCAGTCACATTGGATGCCTTTATTAAATTTTCTCTGGCCACAGTGGACATCCATCTTCCTTCTCTTAATAACCACCCTTGGTTTTCTTTCCATCAACCATAGCTGTCCATGTGACTCTTCCTGTGACTCTAGGAAAGGGGATGGGTCTTAAACCTAATCCAGCCAGTGTAAGCCCATCTCCTGGCTATTCTCCTTGGGTCAGGCATGAGCAGGTGACAGGGCTCAAACCAGAGAGGACATTTATTGAAGAAAAATGGTCTGAGAGAAATGGATCACGAGCTGCTAGTAGCATCTTTACCACCATATGGAAAGAGCTGAAAAAGAAGCCAATGTAGAACAAAGCCAAGAGACATAAAAAGATGGTTTTATTACTTGAGTGTTTGGAGCTAGCTGTGCCTGGCCCACTCCTAGACCTTCATCGTGTACTCACACCCTACATCCAATCCAGAAACAATGCAGCCATTTTCTATATGTCTGTTGCTACCTCATCCTTTTGCTCAGACCTCTGCAGTAGCCTTTACATTGGTTGCTTGACTTTTACTCTTGGTCTAGAGTTGTTTAAGTCAGATTTTAAAACTTCAAGTCAGATAATACCACAGCTCTGCTTAGAACCCTCGAAAGACTTTGCTTTCATCTTCTAAATACTCACCCAGACCCTCTCTGCTCCCCTCTGACCTCATACTTTACCATCTGCCCTCTTTCAGCCCATTCCATCCTCACTGGTCTTTAAACTCCCTGTCTTCCTGGAATTGTTCTTCCTCCAGATAGCTGGATGTTTGCTCCCTCTTTCTTTCAAACTCTGTTCAACTGTTAACTTTTCAGTTAGGCCATCCTTGACTATTTCTGTATAAAATATCACTTTCGTGTCATTCTGAATCCCTTTACCTTGCTTTATTTTTATTGGTAGCACTTCTCCATCACCTGAAATACTATATATTTATGTAGCTACTATTCTCTGTCTGTCCCCCTTGGAACATATGTCCTATGAGAAAGTTGGTATGTTTTGTTTGCTGCTAAATACCTAAATTCCTAGAACAGCAACTGGCACATGGCAGGTACTTAACAGAGTACTCAATTTACTGATTGAATGAATTAAAGAATGAGCTCATCACTTTCCTATTTGGAGTGAGGCATTTTAAATTGGATTCCTGCCACTTTCAGATACAAAGTGTTCTATAACAGCATTCAATTAATATTTGCTTGAAAGGTGGACAAATGAATACCTTATCTTTGGTTGGCTGTAAATTTCATCCTGATAACAAGAGCAATACCTGGCCTGTGACTGCTCTGTTGAGTTTCAAAGATACTGCCACACAGCTCCTCACACTGTTTTGCAAGATAAGCAGGACAGATGTTGCCTTCCCCTCGTATGACAGGGACAGTGACTGTGGGCTGGCAGAGTTCAGCCACAGAGAGGGACAGTCTGTGGCCCATAGTGCTTTGCACACCCTAGCTTTGCTTTTCTGTCCACAATTCAGAGCTCTATAGTGTGGTACTCATCACAGTCCTGGGGAGCGCTGTGAATTTCTAGTCCACATGTGGTCTTTATATATCTAACATTTCCAATTCCCTCTTCTCTGGAAACCAATAAAATTCTGAATTTTTCCCACACGAGATTGTGGGCTCTTTGGGAAAAAGAAAAACAAGCATATGGCTTTCAGGAAATCGAATCTGTTTTGGGAGATAAAAATTAGCCCCTGGCATAATATTCTTTGCAGCTCACTTGTACATGTTAGCACCATGGATGAAAGACACACGCGTGTGCTCCTGCCTTGTGTGGCCTTAGTACATCACAAAAACCCTGTGCAGACCCCTCTTTTCCAGAGCAGGTTTTTCCTTCCTCAGCTATCCCCATGGATGACATTAGCTCCCTCTTAATTCCTTTCCCCTCGCTGCACACTCTGATGTTACTTACCAAGCCCCAGTGGACACGCAGACTTACTTGGTTTCACATGTAATAGATAAAACAGCGGGAGATCCTAATCAGAAACTGTTCTCCGGGCTGGGAAAGGCCGCAGAAACCCACAGAGCTGCCAAAATGGTTCAGAGTTGATTAATACGTACTTGGCATGAGTTTGGCAGGTGACATTGCTCCATGGCCCATGGGGAGGGAGGAGGAATTTGCTACAAGTTTACAGACAGAGACCTTGGAGGCTAGAAGGCTGGGACACAGCCTCTCTTCAAGGTTTTAGGGCCATTTTTCTCAATGAGGTCCAGAGACACACAGGTGGCCTTTGCATGATGGCTTAATGTCAAGAGGTCTTGGAGTCCCCTTTCTAACTCTAGACTCAGATCTGCAGTGGCTCTCTCTGACCTGACCCACAACAACTTGTTGGTTTTGGTTTATTTGCTTGTTTCTTTTGGAAACCAGGCAATTCATGGTTTATTGATAATACATCACCATAAATGACAAAAATCTTAATGTCTGTATTTATAGGCTTTCTGGCTGCCCCATAGACTGTGTTTTTGGAAAAGAAAAGGGGAAGATTTTATTTTTCTAGAACTGTAAAGATATACCCTGGCCAGGCATAACCAGTGCCTCTACCCCATAGGCTCCATTTGGACCCTTCACCAACTATTTCCAACATGCTCAGGTCACTTGCCCATGTCAACAGCTGGCAGAATTTTCAAAATATATTTTGTTGCCTTGAAAAAAAGCAGTCTGTTATTAACTAGACTATTATTAGTCTGTATGGTCTTATTACTTGTATACAAAAGATAAGATCTTTTGATATTTATAGAGGTGAATTTTTTGTTTGTTTAGGATCTCCAAAAGACTTTTGGGGATTTCATTTTTTTTCACAGTTATAAAAAGGGAGTGGTGTGAACCAGGAGTGTCAGACAGGCAGTGTGAGCTACATCCGGGCATACTCAGCTTCCCCATGCAAGAAATTCCACATGGCCCCAGTTCAGTTCTTAGAAAGAGGAATTTGACAGAGATAAAAGCAGTAACTACCCACATTATTTAATAGTTTAGAAACAGAGAACACAGATATAAAATATGCAATATCAAAAAAAGTAATAGTAGAAGGCAAATCCTGTCATCCTAGCCTGTGTGGAAAAGAGGAATTCTGTGGAGAATAGATGCAGAGAAGAAGGTGGCTCCAACCAGAAAGAAGGAAGTGTGGATACAGTCACTCAAGACCAGAGAAGCACAGTGGGATGGTCAGCGTCAATTCCACTGTCACCGAGGCACACACCAGAGAACTGGGCCAGAGCTTTTGGTATTCTCAAGTTTATTGGTGCCCCCAACTTTTGGGGGGTAGGGGAGAACCAGAGACCACCAACATCCCAGGTGAAAAGGTTGCAACACTGCTGGTAGAAGTAAGCTAAAACACTGGTCGTATACCATGTGAAATGCAGACAGTACTCGCTTTCTGGTGAAGGGCTTCACATGTGCACACATCCCCTGCACACGCACACTGAGTAGGGACCCCAGGGCCTTCTGTTCACTAGGCAAGCATTTTACCATTGAGCTACATCTGCAACCCAGAGACATCTTTTGAAAGGCAGAGGAGGGGGCTCTTTCTAATTACTGGTTTTATATCAGTTTACTATTTATTTATTTATGGTGGTACTGGGACTTGAACTCAGGGCCTCGCACTTGCTAGGCAGGCACTCTACCATTTGAACCACTCCACCAGCCCTCAGTTCACCACTTAAACTAGAAAAGAGATTGCAAGCTTTCCCAGCAACTTTTTAATTTGGACTTGGCCCCAATACCACAGACATGATTGAATGAGTGACCACGTCTTCTTGGGTCTTCTACTGGACAGGCTCAGGATGGTTTTTTTGGACTGAGTAGGTGTTGAGAAAAATGTGTGACTACACAGCCAGATTGTGTTAGTGTCTGTCCCAGAAAATTGGCAGAGCACACGTGGCTCTTGCAAAGTTTAGTCTCTGGCTTTGCCTTGACCTTGGGTACTGTCTTAGCCTGGCAGTCCCTGCCTGAGGTTTACCACCCCACGGCTCACCAGGGATGTCCTCAGTCCTACGTGAGTCAGGCTGAAGTCCAGAGGAGATAGACCCTTCTGGAGGAAGATGAATCCCATGTCCACTGGGACCATCTTTGTACTTCAAGTGGAAAGTTCAAACTGACCCTGGATCAGGTCATGGGTTTTGTCCAGGGCTTCAGGAGTCCTCACATCCTCAGAAAGCCAGTGTTGCCTGCCATGCCCGTTCTCTAGATCTAACATCGTCAGGGGTTCAAACACATGGTCTGCAACCAAAAGACCTCTGTCCATCCACTGCTTTGTCATATGAACAGTGTTGTAGAAGGTGGCATGGAGCAGACAGGCTTCTCAAAGCCACTCAGGCTCTGCCCTGCGGCCCAAGGCAGTGTGTGTGGAGGGGGGACTGGAGGAGTGCCTAGCTGCAAGCCCTGTCATACTTTTGGTGGTGATTTTATTTTTTATTTTCTTTTCCTTTTTTATTGTTATCATATTATTGTACTGGGGTACAGTGTAACACTTACAAAAGTGCTTAAAATATATCATAGTTGAATTCTCCCCCTCTATCGATGGTGATTTTAAAAGGCTGCCAACTCTTTGACACACTTTGCATCAAGAGGTGCCTCTTTCCTCCTCCCTGTAAGCCTGATCTCCGTGACTCCCCAGCCAACAGATGCAGTACAAAGGGTGTTCTGGGTCCCCTGAGGCCAGGTCACAAGAAGGTGGACAGCTTCACCTGCCTCTTTCAGATCACTGGTCCTCTGGTGGCCCCTGTTCTGGGTGCTCCTTCCTAAAAGGAAGCCAACACTGTGGGGAGCCCCAGTCCACAGAGGGGATACACGGGGTGCTCCAGGCACCTGTCCCCAGCCTCCAGGCATGCACATGAAGCCACCATCTCCAGCCCAAGCTCATCTAGCACCCTACCAGTCACAGCAGCCCAGGCACTTGAGTGTCTCTTGTGGGGCCATGGCAGGACAGGGACAAGCCATGGTGGTTGTTTCATGCCACTGTTGTGCTGCAATAGTGACCAGAGCACATCGGCAAATGCTGAGCATTAAAGGGACCCTACCCACCCCACAGGCAGATCTGTGGGGTCAGATTGCAGAAAGGAATGTTTCCATTGCTTGAAACATGACAGAAAGCAGCAGCCTCTACAGCTATTTGCACTGAGTTGCTCCCACTCTGAGCACCTCCCATGACCTCCTCCACCTGCCTTTCCTTCCGGTTCCCTTTTGACCTCTTCTTACTCACTCCTCAGCAGTGCTGGCCTCCTTTCTGGACCCCAAACATATCCACTATGGTCCCACCTCAGGGCCTTTCTCACACTGTTCCTCCTGCCTGGACCACCTGTCTCCCATAGTTCCTTTAAGTCTCTACTCAGAGCCGCTTCCACAGTGAGGCCTTTGTGACCATCCTCTCCAAAAGTGGTCCCATCACTGGGATGATGTCTCTCCTACCTTCTTTTTCTCCTGAATCTTTCTCCCTTTTGAATTCTTACATTTTACTTATTCATGTGGTTTATGGTCTGCCTCTCCCACTAGAATGTGATTTGAGTGTGGGCAGGGACCCTTCCCCAGGGCCCAGGAGAGTGCCATCACAAGTACACTAAGTAGTCAAACATTCACTGCACAAGTAAATGAACTCTATGTGACAAAGGTATGCATTTGCTATTATCCTGGGAAGCAAACAGAATATGTGCTTAACGCTTGTTAAATGTGTGAGGAAGAAGGAGGAAGGGATGACTTATCACTGATTTAGAAGAGCATGAGTGTCATCCCTGCTGTTGTCTGTCCCAACTTCCCTCTTCAACATCCTCTGCAGACAGGAGCCTGTGTCCCTGAACCCAGAAGCTTCCCTCTTTCAGTCCTTCACCTGGGATGTCCTGCACCTACCTCTTTTTTTTTTTTTTGGTGGTACTAGGGTTTGAACTCAGGACCTCACGCTTGTTATACATAGGTGCTCTACCCCTTGAGCCACTCTGCCAGCCCTTTTGTGCATTGGGTATTTTTGAGATAAGGACTCACTTTCTTCCCAGGCTGGCCTCAAACTGCGATCCTCCTGATCTCTGCTTTCTGAGTAGCTAGGATTACAGGTGTGAGCCACCAGCACCTGGCTCTGTACCCACCTCTTTAAGAACTTACATCCTGTTTGTCTTTGAAGGACCAGCGTAGGCATCACCTCTCCTAGCTGTGGTCCCTTTGATTGCCCCTGGATACATCTGTGGCACTTCTCACAAGTACAAAGGTCCCTGGGTGCAAGTCCCACTTCCTCGTCAGTGTGAGACCCCTCAGAGAGAGAGCAGGGGGCACATGTGCCTTGCTAACAGTCCCCATCACTCTAAGCAGCTGCAGTTATGTGGGCATGGGGAAGGGAGATGGATGCTAGAAGGGGAAAGATGGATGGTGTTGCCAGATGAGCTTTCCCTTTTCTGCCCAGCTCATGTACTTTGGGGGCCGTGGTGGAGGGTGGGGTAAGAGTCCAGAGAACTCACGCTCAGGCAGTGGGATTGTGATGGACTCTGAGGATTATGATAGCAGTAGAATGAGCCAGTGGAACGGCTGGCTTCCTATTCACAATCTCTGCCTCACTCTCCAGAGTGCTGGGATTATAAGCCTGAGCCACCACACCCAGTGACAATATAATTTTTGAGAGAGGAGAAAGAAGAAACTGAAAAAATACCATGCAAATGCAAATATGCAAAAGTTGAGTGTTCTAACTCAGGAGTGAAATTTGCAAGGGTGCAATTCAGGTTATTGCCAGAGGGTGGCAGCAGAGGCAGGGACTTTGTCCCATGGTCCTTTGAAATAAAGCAGCCTTTAGAAGCTGCTGGAAAGATGGATGGGGTTGCTTGAGATGAGCTTTCTCTTTTCTGCCCAGCTCACCTGATCCTGGAGAGATTGCCCTCTTTCCTAGTGTGGCATCTGGCTCAGCCAAACCCCAGAAGACCTCCCTTGGAGTGACCCCTGATGTTTCTTATAGACACTTAGCATCGCAACGCTGTCCAGCAGTTTCCATACACGATGTAGGATTTTCATTGGTCACCTTATCTAGTCTTCACCATAAACTTTGGGACTAGATTGGGCAGGTGGAATTGTTCTCTCTCCTCCCACCTCACCACTGTAGCCAATGAGGAAACAGGCCCAGGGAGGTGACTTTGTAGATCGACCACACAGAATAAACAGGAAAAGCAGGCATCATGTTTTAAGACTGGGTTTCTAGCATGAATTCCATCACCTCTATCACTCGCTCTGCTCTGTTGTTCATATGACCAGCATTTTGAGGGCTCCTGGTGTTCGTTGTAGAGCTGTATAGACTTCCAGTCACTTAAATCACTGTGGATCACTTCCCAGCTCTTGGCTGGCTGATGTCACCCATCCCCTTCCCCTCAGAGCGTCTTCCTCTGCTCAGGCAGGGGGCATCACCTCCTTAGCATCCTGCTCCCAAACTAGCAGCTAAGAAATGTTCTGTCTCCTCATGTCCCCTGCATCCCTGCTTCTTAGATTACAAACCCATAGGCTGCTGACTCTACAGCTAGACAACCCTGAGAAATAAGCAGAAAGAGGGTGATAATAAAAAAAATAGCATAAAATAAAAGCAGGGAAACATAACGCATATCTAAGAAAGCTTTGAATTCTCCTAGCTGTGTTTTTCCCTTTTCTTTCAGAGCTGGAGATGGAACTCAGAGCTCACACATGCTAGGCAAGTGCTCTACCACCGAGCCACACCCCAGCGCAGTGGTTCATTGTCCTTGCCAGTCTGAGGCCCCCGACTTCTTCACTAGAAAGCTTTCAGGAAGGAGCGCCTAAGCTTTCCGGGTAACTCTAAAGGTGAATTTCCCTTTTCACCCTCTCTCTACTCTCTCAAGTACTGTGGCTTCCCCCCGCCACCTGCTTCGTGGGTTTCACTTTCTATGACTTCAGTTACCTGAGGGCAACTGCAGTCTGAAAATATTGAATGGAACATTCCAGAAGTAATTAATTAATAAGTTTTACATAATTTGTATTATAGTATATTGTTATAATCGTTCCATTTTTATGATTAGCTGTTGTTCTTCATCTCTGACTGGGTCTAATTATGAATTAAACTTAATTATAGGTATGCTTAGGTAAAATGGTAGAGAGAGAGCCCAGTACTAAGAAAGGTTTCAGGCATCCGTTGGGGTCTTGGGACGCACCCCATGGAGAAGGGGTGCAATAGTCCTTCCTGTCTTTCAGGATCACAGAGGCAACCAGAAAGCAAGCTGACATTCGTTGGGGATGGCCAAGGGACCAGGCTCTGTGCTACACTCTGGGCACCTCACCTCACTTGACCCCCACAAGAAACTTGAAAATGAAGCATTTGTCTTTGCCAGCAAAGGAAGAAACTGAGGCTCAAAGACACGCGCTCCTCACGTCTGCTCTGTGAGGCCCGGCCATTCCCTGTCATCATGTAATTATACAGCAAGCTCTCCCGTCTCAGAGGCATTAGCTCTTGGGGGACTTCCAGGCTCAGTGACTCTCATCTCAGGAACTGTCACTGTAGGTCAATTCTGTCCTCTCTGCTGTGTGCGTGGGAGGCGCAGGAGGAAGGGACAACTCCGGATTTTGCCTGGGTGGAGTCAGCACATGGTAGAGGTGTTTTTCAGCTGGGAAAAACCATGTCTAACATGTCTCCTGCCACGGAAAGTTCCTTGGTGGCCGAGTTCATGAGGCCGCTTTTGTGAGGACACTCAGCACAATGACAATGTCTCTGAAATTGGATGTGGCTTTGGCTATTGATGTGACCAAGACAAACACCAACAGAACCTGGCCACAAACACATGGCATGACTCTCTGATAATCACTGACGTCATGGTAAGTGTCAGCTTTTAGTAAACAACGGTATTTACATGGCTGCGTTTTTGTGTCTTTCCCTGAGTTGTGAGTAGGTGTGACAAGGGCACAAGTGGACGCACCAATGATCACAGAAGGTTGGTGTTAGTGAAGATCTCAGGATGGGGGCAAGGAAGGTGTAGGGGCCAAAGATGACACTGGGGAGGCCTCTGGAGCGAAAAGGAGGCTTCCAGAGTTTGGAACACAGGTCAAGAGGGCTGAGGACTAAGTGCTGGCGTGACTGAAGGGACAGATACACCCCAGGACCGTGAGCTTGACCTGAATCTTGCTAGCACTTTTCCTTGACTCCAGGGGAGAGAAGAGAAGTTGGGACCCTTGGTATATTACTGGTCCAGGAACTCAGGCTAAAGCAAGACCTCTGAAAACATTTTCTTCCTCCTCCTCTGCTTCTTATCCTCTTCCCAGAATGTTAGTTTGGGCAGAAGAAAGAGTCAAGGAGACAGAGCAAGAGATAACCTTTGGACTGCAGTGAGATGGCTAGGGAGAAGCTGGAAGGAATGAGTCATCGAGCAGATGTGCCCTGAAATACACACACCAGAGCCGGGACCACACCCACTCTCAGGACTTGGAACCATTTACAAGGCTGGGTGGGGCACTCAGAATTAAAATACAACCAGTTAAAAGGCAATGTGTGTTCAACCTAGAGTACCATCAACCAAGGACAAGAGGAAAATAGCCACTAACCCACCACACAGGGATGTCCTTCCAAATGACACACACCAATAAACACTCTTTTGAGAAATAAAATGAGGACGCAAAGAGCCTAGGATGGGCTGGGTGCTGTAGCCCACGCCTGTAATCCTAGCTACTCAAGAGGCAGAAATCAGGAGGATCATAGAGGCTCACCCCAGCAAAAAGTTCCTGAGACCCTGTCTCAATCAATGAAATCCTGGTGCAGTGATAGGTGACTGTCATCCCAGCTACGGAGGAAACACGGACAGGAGGATTGCAGTCCAGGCTAACCCAGGAATAAATCAAGATCATATCTCAAAATTAACCAAAAAGAGGAAGGGCTAGGGGTGTGACTAAAGTGGTAGAGCACCTGTCTAGCAACCGCGAGGCCCTGAGTTCACTTCCTAATACGACCAAAAGGAAAACAAAAACCAAAACCTAGGATGGGGAGAGGAAAAAGATTTTTTTCCTTCTCCTACAATTGCGACCTTTACAAAATATTTCACAGCTTTCCCACACCTTAATTTGCCTAACCAGTTGTTGGTCTTGTACATTTAAATTGTTTCCAATTTTTACTTAACACTTAATTTTTACTTAAACTTAGAGCCAAGTGTTGATGCAATTCTCCATTCTTTCCTTATGCAAAAACTCATCCTTGTGGACTTGTTAGTTCAAAATAAAAATAACCCTCTGAGTCCCACTGACAAATTGCTCACCAGAAACTACTTATTTGTGTTTCTGCTGAGTCTGTACAAGAAAGTCTGCTTTCACCATTGTTACTGACTTCCTCTCTCCCCTTTCTTTCCCTCCCTCTCCCTTCTCTCCTTCCCTCTTTCCTCCTTTCCTTCTTCAATTCTTCCTTTCTTCCCTTTCTTGTTCCCTCACTTCCTTCCTCCTTCCTTTCTTTCTTTTTTCTTCCCCTTTCTTCCCTTTCTGTCTGTCTCTCTTTCTTTCACAGTACTTTGAACTATATCCCCAGCCCTGTTTTCACTTTTTAAATGAACAGTGACAATGGATTAGTATGACATTCTTTATTAATGAGCTAGCCATGTTTTCGTAGGTTTGTTATTTAACCGTATTGCCTCCTTTGTGAATTGCTCCTTTTAGGTCTTTGACCCATTTTAATAAGAAGGTGCCCATCTTTCCTTTCTATTTTTATAAGCAAAATTAATTTTAAGGATATTAACTTTTGTCATGTGTCTTGCAAATAATTTCTCTTCTTGCACTTGCTTTTTAAATTTTTAATAGTTTTTTTACATGTAAAGTTTTAAATTTTACAGTTAGGCCTCTCAATTCATTTCTTTTTCATGGATTTTTGCCCTTGAAGCAAAATTACTCCAAATTGAATTAGATGTGAAAAGAGAGCGAGATGAGAGAGAAAGCTGGTTTCCACTTGCCCATGAGAGCGTAGGAAAACTGTCAGGAAGGTGAGAGGAAGTTTCAGAGCACTCCGAGGTCACACGGTGGCTGTCCCATGGCTGCTGGACATCTGGCTAGTGGGCTAGCACTCAGCACAGAGAAAGCACACGCCAGTCATCCTCAGAGGCTGTGTACCCTGTAGAGGAAAGAACGTGTGTCATAAGCATCTTACTTAAACAGGTCTTTATTACAAAATGTATGCGTTTCTTCCCAAAATTCCCAAACTTCCCAGAAGCTGATATAGTAAAGAGGGAAGCTTTCTTTTAGTCGTGAAGAAGTAGAAAGTGTGGCATGATTGCTTCCAGACTTTTCCAAACATGCTTTACAAAAATAGCGACTAGTCCAGGTCAGTTAGTATATGGCATAGTAGCTTAGTCAAGGTTGTACCGTACATGTATGGCATTTTGCAAGCTGCACTTTTCATGTGATTTTCCAAACGTATTGTTCCATAGCTGACTTTTAGATCTACTTCATTCTGACTGTTGTACGATCTTTTATAATCGAAATATACCATAATGTGAGTTATTTGCGACAGAAATGGTACAACAAGCATTTTGAACAGAACTTGTGCTCATTTAAGCAATCATTTGTGTAGGATTGATTTCTCAAATTGAAATTACTAGGCCCCCAGTTTTTTTTTAAAGTTTGGTAGAAATTTCTAAACTCTGTCTCCCGGATTTATTGACTCATACAACCTTTCCAGTATTTATGAGGGGTCCAGTCTATTCTCACACACATCAATGATGTAAATTAATTAGTGACTTTTATAATTTTGCCAGTCTCTGTATGGTGTGTGTAGTGGCATTATTCTTCTCAGGTGTTTGATCTTTCTTCTGCTAAGCATTGCTTCTGCAGTGCTGGGGCACAGCTCAGTGTAGAGCACTTGCCTAACACATGTGAGGCCCTGGGTTCGATCCCCAGCACCACACACACTATTTCTTCTCTAAACTGATCACTTATGTCCTTTTCCTATTTTCGTTATTGATCGTTAGATATTATTTATTTATCTTGGATATTAACTTTTACAATACTGTAAATATTTTGTCATGTCTCTTCACTGTATTCCTTATTTCTTTGTTTATGCCTAAATTTTACATTTTCATGTGGGCAAGTGTGACAATCTTTTTTTTAGTACTTCTGGATTGTGTAATGTGTTAGGTACATCTTTCACACTCAAAGATATAAAATATCTTCCTATATAGGCTTTTAAGCATTATTTCAATTATTTGGCATTAAAATTTTTTTCTTGGTGATACAGGGGCTTGAAGTCAAGTCCTTGAGCTTGTAGATAGGTGCTTTACCACTTGAGTCACTCCCCCAGCCCTTTTTGCTTTAGTTAAAATATTTGGATAGGATTTCAGGTTTTTCCCCGGGCAGGCCTGTTCATGCCTCCTGCATAGCCACAATGTCAGGCATGCACCACCACATTCAACCTGTGAGTTGAGATGGGGTCTTGCCGACTTTTTGCCTGGCTGGCCTCAAACCACAATCCTTCCTATCTCTGCCTCCTGTGTAGCTGGGATTACAGATGTGAGCACTGGCTAGCATTTAAAATTTTAATCCAACTGTAATGTATTGTGGATGGTGTGAGAGATTTATTCACAATTTAGGCTTCCTTTTACACAGTAGTAAATAATCCGCTGCTTCAATGTTTTATTTCCACTTTCTGGGGCCAATAGTTACATTCATACCAGATTTTTATTTACTGTGTCCTAAGGATCATAAAACTAGATTTTTACCAGGGGAGTCTGGCTCTGGACTCCTTCCTGTTCTTGCTGGACCTCTCTTTTCAGAGGGCATCCTTCCCTGTCCTACTGTCTCTCTCCCTATATCACAGGTCCCTTTCTCTTTCCTCTTCCAGTTCTCTATCATTCTGTTTCTTCTCATCCCTCTCTTCCCTAACTGGTTATCTGTAATGTTAACCACTTCAGCTATTTTGGGTGGTACTGGGGTTTGAACTCAGGGCTTTGCACTTACTAGGCAGGTGCTCTACAGTTTGAGCCATGCCTCCAGCCCTAACCTTAGCTGTTTTTACACTTAGTTATTTAATAGTTCTTATAGTCTCTGTGTTTCTTATTTGCTTTGGGACAAGTTTTTATTTACCTAACCAAATTCCAATAGAGTTGTACAATATATGCTAAATATAACATCTGGGAGTTTTAAGCATTTACAGCTGAGACCCAATTTAGGATTCTTTCTTATTATCACACAGATGATTTTAGAACATTAAAAATATCTTTAGGAGAGAAGAAAAACTCCATTTCCTGATCATTTCACATGTATATATTTCCCAGCATTTATGATCAAAGGGTAAATATTTATATTCTGACTTTCACTTAGCAATACTTGTCCATTCTTTGTGGTCCTGTGACAAGCAATGGGGCAGAGTGGATGAAAGCTGTGTGGTTGAATTTGGTTCCTTGTTTTACCAAAGGGCACTCTTGATCTACTGAACTTCTCAGTTTTCTTTCTCTTTAGTGGGGTGATAAAATCACGTGATCCCAATTTTTGTGAGGCTTAAATGTGATAAGTAAACATAGGCTTGCAAACACACCTGTTTTGGTGAAGGAAGACGTCAGCTGGTGGGTTTGCTGAGTGTGTACAAGTGTGCATCCTCTGCTCTGCGAGAAGACAAAAAGAGGCACGTGGCTCCCTAAAGAGAGGGCGGGTTCTGCCAGCCTTACTGTGGTTCCCTTTTTGAGAAGCGCTCACAATCCCCATGAGGAAACCAGTCCCAAAGATGAGTGTCCCACAGAAGATTTTAGCCAGCTTCCTTCTGATTTTCAGCTTTTCCGCCGAAGGTAAGTTGGTGTGTGGCTCTTTTGCATCCCTTCTAGAAGCTTCTTTCAAGCTCCTGAGATGGTCTTAAGAGTCAAAGTGTTCGAGTCTCAACACTCAGCAACCGTCTTGCTTTTTACAGGGGCAGTCTCCCAAGACCCTAGGACCATCTGGGGTGCCCTGGGTCAGGACATCATCCTAGAAACCCCTGGTTCTCAGCCGAGTGATGCTATTAATGAAATTCGCTGGGAAAAAGAAGGAACCATGGTGGCACAAATGAGAAAAGACAAGAGATCGTCTCAGCAAGACAAATCATATGAGATATTAAATGAAGGTCTGAAAATTAAACACCTGAAGAGAAATGATGGCGGTACCTACAATGTAACCGTATATGACACAGGAGGAAAGAGTGTGCTGCAAAGAGCTTTTGACTTGAGAATTCAGGGTAAGTCTTCAATCCCCAAATTTCTTCATTTCGACATGGGTGTTAATAGCAAGTTAGGAAATAATATTTATGTAATATACCTGGTCTTGGCCTCTGCCTCTGGGGAAAATTTAATACACCTCTCCTGCCCCAGTGGAGCCTCCAGTCCTGTGAGGAACAGGTGAGGCGGTGAAATCTACACACTTAAAAGTGCACAGCTAAGAGAGCCTCAAGTCTGTCTGCCCACAATGCTGTCTTTGCATGTCTGTGGGTTCTTCATCAAGAACCTGGATTAAGTAGGGTGTTAGTCAGAAAGGAAGACAGGTGGGCAGAGAAAAAAGATGGCTATCCCAGGTGGGTGATGAAGGGGCAAGCAAATGTAGGATTCATGGAGCGAACTTCAAGCCAGGGTGTCCTAAAGGAGTTCCATGGCAAGAGAGGGCTGGAGACCTCGGACTGCCCTTGTTCGTGATCAGCTCAACATCCTAGTGGAAGGTGATTTTTAACATGGTATGGCTTCATCTGTGCAAGTGCTGAGAGGGCTGGAGTGGGTATTGATGACAGAGAGGGGGACACAGCTGCTGCTGTAATCCAAGGAAGGCTGGTGGGAGGGGTCTGGACCAGGTTTGCACCTGCAGGGATGCTACTAGCTTCTACTAGAAGCTGGGGGTGCACAGATCCCATCCCAGACCAATTGTATAAGAATTTTGGACTTGGGATCTAGTCACCAGTAGGTTCTAAAGCTCACTGTGAGCAGCTACAGCTAGGAAGCTCTGGGCTGAATTCAAGGGTGTTATAAAATGAGGAGATAGGAGCTCATCCAGGTGTGTGTTGGGGAAGGGACCAGGTGGCCGGGTGGACAAGAAGGAAGACAGGAGAATTGAAATGCCACTGAAGTTAAAGTCCAGGGGAATCTGGGCAGGAAGTGAGAAGGAGTGATAAGAGGAAGCCAGGAACCCTAGCACAGCACAGATTAGCGACTCAGCAAGCAAATAAACGTCACTGTGCTTCACACAGGAAATGTCGCCAAAGGCAGTGTCTCCTCCTCCTTCCCAGGTTCTTCTTCCCTCTGTGTCCTCGGCATCTGAACCTAGCAGCAGCCGCCCTCCCACAGCCCCAGAGAGCTCCCCTACAAATGACCTGTGTCGTCCCCTGGGCCTTCTGGAAAGGGGGTGGAGCCGAGAATGG